>NC_081755.1:42283950-42648950 GCF_963082965.1 Carassius carassius | reverse complement strand
GCCTTTTTATTTTGATAGGATAGTGGAGAATTGACAGGAAAGCATAGCGGGATCAGCAAAGGATTTCGAATCACACTCGGGTTGCTGGAGGCGTAGTTGCGCTACATGTCGATGCACAAACCACAAGGCTATCAGTGCCAACTTTTTTGATGGTTTTATAGTTGTGATGAAACATATCTGGCCCTAGATCATCTTCTGTATTCTATACATCAGATTATAACAGATTACGGGAAAAAAAACAAAGCAAATGTAGGACAGGGACTGAGATCTTTCGACTGATGATTGGATTTTGAGATCAATAGTGTGTTTTTAGAAAGTAGTTAATGTTAAAAGAAATGCAAATTTCTTTTATTTTTGAAAACATAGAAGAACTTGCTATTTTAAGTACTATAAATCTGTTTAGTTGATTTCATTTTAAGATTTTTTTTTTCAGTTATTTTAGTAAATATTGTATAAAGAAATTTATACAGTTTATAAATATAAAAAATAAAATTTTAGAGACCACTATACTTTTATTTACTTTTTAATAAGTGGAGTGATATCATGTGTATTGACTTTATATCAGCCATTGGACACCTTGTTGCCTATAATGTTGAGCCATCACCAACAACAAAAAAAATATGTATCGTTCAGCCACTAATCTGTATCTTGTTTAGTATTTGTTCCAAATCCGAGACGGCAAATATTTTGTATAAATATTTTCAAATAAATATTGTGTTAAATAAATTAAATTCTTATCTGCATAGTTAATTTATTTAATCTAAAGCAGTTTTACGCACATCATTAAGTTGTGGTTAACACTTAACAAGAAGGTCTCACTTGTTTACATTTATGCATGCATTAAAAGTGCTATTTAGTAAAAATATAAATGTTCATGTTAGTTCACAGTGCCTTAACTAATGTTTACAAATTAAACCGTAAAAATGTATTGGTAAATGTTGAAATTAACATTGACTAATATTATTACGATGTATTTTTCATTAGTTAAACTACATTAATTAAACTCAATGCAGTAAACTAATGGTCACAAATAAAACCTTATTGTAAAATGTTACAAAATTGTGTTTTTTCATGTATATTGCACATCACCTAACCTAAAAAAAAAAAAAAAAACGCTGCCTATGCAGAGAGTTTCAGTTTATTTTCAGTTTATTTACTTACAAGGTTCAGTTTCAGTAGAATTCTGTCATATAAAGTAGGGTTGGTCTTGGAACCGAGCTTATATCTCCTTTCTCCTTTCTTGTAGCGGGCTGACTCATGAGGGACACACTCGGGATGTGGAACAGGTGTATCTCCGCTGCGCCCAGGGGTTTCTGGAGTGGCTTTACCCCACAGGAGCCATCATTGTCAACCTGCGGCCAAACACACTGTCCCCAGCGGCGTCTCTTCTCTCCGTCTGCATCAAGCCCTCTAAAGAGTCCAGCGGGACCCACATCTACCTGGACCGGCTGGGCAAACTGCGTCTGTTCCTCCGTGAAGAAGATCAGGCCGAGGGGAAAGTGCATTGTTTCAGCATCCAGGACGGGGCGCTCTTCATCGAGGCAGTGCCTCAAAGGGACATCAGCCGAAAAATCACAGCCTTCCAGTACGAGCTGGTCAACCACAGACCAGCAGCAGATCCACAGTCATTATCTGGTATGAGGTTCTCTTGATCTTTAAAGACTTGCTTGACAAGCACAGTTTTCTTTCATGTGATGTATTTCCTGAAATGGAAATGTGCATGTTTTTTGCCAAATCTAAGGAGTAGAATAGAATTTGTTAATATGTAAAACAGAAAACAATCTCAACTAAAAATCCAATTATTATTTCCTGGATTATTTAAAGAACAGTAAGTCTTTTTTTTTAATGTTTTTTGTTTTTGAAAGAAGCTCACCAAGTTGTGTTTATTTTATCAAAAATACAGTAAAACAATAATATTGTGAAATAAAAAATATTTCAGTTTTATGTCTACTCCAGTCTTCAGCGTCGCTTGATCCTTCAGAAATCATTATAATATGCTGATTTACTGCTCAATTTGTTTGAAATAGAAATCTTTTATAACATAAAAAATGTCCTTACTGTCACTTTTGATCAATTTAAGCCATCCTTGCTGAATAAGAGTATTAATTTCTTTAAAGAAAAACTTTTACAAATTAAAAAAATAACAGTTTTTGTTTTTAGGTGTACCCTCCTTTTCTATTGAATTTCACTAATAATTGCTTCTTTCAGCAAAAAGCATTATTAAATATCTGTGACTCCAGGGTTTTTAGGTACACGGTTGTCAATGCACGCAATACAAGGGTATGTTATTTTAAAAAGTATGCGATCTGAAGCCAATGTTTTCATGCCCAGCAACAGATGATATCTTTACCTCAGGAAACGTCCTCCCCTCTGTGATGCCGAGATGGTGGATCTGTGCTCGTATTTGCTCTGGAAAGCGATACTGATTTGAACCTTGTTTTCCATGCGTTAAATACCGACTGCGTTTTCCAGGATGTATAGTGTAAGTCTCTCAACGGGACCTCACAAGCACCCCGTGGGGATTTTACACCGGGAAAACGTGAAACATTCAGCCTCCTTTCAGAAATTACATTTCAAGCAGTGCACCTGCCAAAACCGAAGAGCTGAATGGCCTGAAGCAGTCTAGATACATCATATAACAAGTCAGTTTCCTCTCCCAAACAAAGCAAAAGTATTGTTCAGTGTGTCCCCCCCAACCCCCCCCCCCCCCCTCAGGGGGGTATGAATTCATAACTGCCATGTAAAACTGGCTTTGATAAACAACTGTATTTTGCAGGCATGGATACAGTATAAAGCAGAGAAGCTTTAAACAGTTTCTGTGTTTTGGGACTGTGTGGCATCAGCGATCTGAGCGTGCACATCTGTAAGGTGACCTGGTTTCCTTTTTCCAAGCTTTTGGCTTTTTTCGCATTCACCTCATGAATGTTGACCTGTTGTGCTGGAATTGAGTTGCTTTCCATCACTGTGGAATGTGTTTTAGTCCAGCTGTTGGGAGGACATGTTATCTCCATCTTTTTTTCCCTACTCCCTTCCTCTTCCTCTTTTCCCCTCTCTCTCTCTCTGGATTCCCCTCCCTCACTTTTTCCTTCATTAATTTTCGTTCCGCCTCTCTGAAGTGGTTGGGATGCAGGCAAAGTTGCATATGAATCTTTTCTCCATTAGCATGGAATGCAGAGGGACCAGATGTAGCAGGGACACTATCTTCCCCTTTTGCCCAGCCTGTGTGTGAAGTGGTTGCGATCCCAGCAGCGATGCATTAATTCAGGGCAGTGAGGGCTGCTGACTCAGATGCCAGCCCATTCCAGCGGTTCTGTTTAAACTTTTGCATGTGATCCACCGCAAAGCTTTTAAGCGCAGCTTTAGTGTTCAGGATGTGGCAGCGGTTAACGCTTCACATCAAACCTCTGCCAGGCCTAGCGTTCTGAACGATCACCCGCTTTGAAGCTTTGGCGTTTGCCAGCTGTTGTGAAGCTGATTCCTGGATGACCTCTGGCCCCGTTGGTGGTGCGATATTTCTTGTGTTGCAACACAGCCGACCTCTGGTCCGCTCTCCTTCAACCACAGTTTCCTCAACAGACAAGTCCTACTGTGCTCATATGGGGTAGGTAGGTTCATAAGGGTCAGGTTCAGCAGATCGGGTTTTGATAGGACCAGTTATTTTGCCCATTTTCCATGGTTGTGCCCAATCTACAGTGATACCAGTAAATCTAGATGCTATTATTTAAACAGTCTATCAGCCTACACTGTAAACAGCCATTGCTGATGCACAAGCAGTGCATACATTTTATAATGGGATTGATTTAGTTTTGTTATGGTTAATAACATGTCTTATATTTAATGTTTTAAAAGAAATGAATTCCTACCTTGCACCTTAAATTGTTCAAAAGTGGCTTATTCATCAAAGAACTCTTGACTGTTTATTAGTACTTATAAAGTACATATTCTACATCCCTAATCCTACCCAATACCTAAACTTAACAACTACCTTACTAACTATCAATAAGCAGCAAATTAGGAGTTTAAGACAAGTCTTCTTGATGGCGAGAATTGCACCTTAAAATAAAATGTGACCGTAAATAATAACAGTAAATTATGCATATTATGCATAATATATTATATTGTACATTACTTAATAGTATTTACACCGTTGCCTCTTCATGCCCTGTACAGACAGAATAATACTCTGTATTTGGGTAATTACACTGTAATAACCACATCCTAAAATAAAGTGTAGGCTAACTAAAAATGTATTACTGTTTCCAAAAACAACAACTTCGATAATAATAAAAAATGTTTTGTGCACAGCAAATCAGCATATTAGAATGGTTCCTGAAAGACATTGTGGCACTGAAGATTGGGGCAATTAGACTGAAAATGTAGCTTTACATCACAGGTATATATTACATTTTGAATTATAATATAATAGAGAACATTTATTTTAAATGTTCAACATTTTTCACAATATTACAGTTTTTGTATTGCTTTTTTTTTGTTTTTTTGTTTGTTTGTTTTATCGTGGACACTTGTTTGTCACTCTTATTTGTGACTTGCTTCCAGTGTAGATTGGGTGTCAGGCACCATACGACAATTTACGACAATGTTGTTGCATTTTAAAGGTATGAACCAGAATATCCTTTAACAATTGCATCACAATGCACTAAAAAACAAAATACCTTAGCAACCACATTGCAATTTGTTGTTCCCACCCAGAACAATGTAATCTTGTGGTGACGAGTTTTGGACCGCCAGCTAACACCCACATTTACTGTAGTTGTTAAAGTTTTGGAAGACTTTTTAAAGCCCCTCAATCCACTTGCACTCATCGACAGCTAAACTTTTGCCTGTCACACACACCTGCCCTAACCCACAGACCGCTACCCATAAAATACCCATAAACCCCTCCACCCAGCCACCTGAAACAACCAGTCGCTCGCTCCTTCCTGCAAGCCTGTGAGTGTAGAGACCCTCCAGACAAATATGCTGGATTGTGGGGGCTGTAATGACCCCAGAGCCACAAAACTGTGGCCTGATTTATTTAGATAGTGAAACATGCTGATCAAAGCCGACACGGTGCTGCCAGTGTTTAGGTTACACTGATTGCCTTACAGGACTCTGCGACCACCTAAAAGCAACAGAGTGTTTGTCTCTTGTCAAGTGTCGCTATGGGACTCACTCTAGGTTGTTGGCACAGGTGAAACATGGGCTCCACTGGATGTTTCTTTTTTTTTTTTTTGGACCAAGAGCTACTAGTCCTTGGAGTCTCTGCTCCTTGTTGGAGTTCTTCTCAGCTGGATCTCATTTGCGTTGGGGTGTGAGGACACGGCGTGTGTTTGTCAGTGTTTTTTTAGAGGGGGAAGGGTCGAGATGTTTCCCTCCTCTCCACCATTTATTTTTTTATTTTTTTATGAGGAGCCTTTTCTCGCAGGCCACCCCGCATTTCTGTTTGGTTAGAAGCCGACAAACCGTGACGATAAAGTTGGCTTCTTCATGCTCAATAAATAAACATCTGCAGCAGAAATTAATTATGTCTTTGAAAGTCCACGTGGCGGGTGTAGATAGATCAGTGTGCTGATTTTTGTTAGAAAGATTAAAAACAAAAAAAAACTTATGCACGTTATTGTTTTTACTGTTGCTTTACCATCAAGCGTTAGCTGTGCTTGGTCTGATTTTGTTGTTCTGTATCTCTCTACAGCACCCTGCCAACCCTGTACAGATGCGGAGGCCCTGCTGGCTGTATGCACCAGTGACTTTGGTAAGACAAGTCTCATCTTTAAATGTTTTTGATAATCACAAGTTTAAAATCAAAGTGAATAAGATTTGGAACCAGTCTGAAAGTCTTATCTGTTGAGTTACACGAATACTTTGATGGGATCAAATAAGTTTCTTCAAAGAATCAAATAAGGTCCTAGTGAATAAGCTGAAATTCCTGCAGGATTTGGTTCTTAAGAATACTACAGACTGATAAATGGACCACAGTCACAGTTAATAGGCCAATATTTGGCCCTATTAGCTCCATACTTTACTGACAGCCTTGTTCATGGATTTAATCCTATTATTATAATTGAGTATTTTAAGAATAAACATTCACATAGAACTAATATCTGTGTTTATAAATGTGAGATATAGGGCAGTGGAATAATAAAAGAATAAATTAACAAAGTTTGAGTCGAGGCTCTTCAAAATCCATCTTAAATCTAACTATTTTAGATAAGACTAGGCATTCTCAAGGCAACATCAAAGTTGACTTGCAAACTTTACTCATTTTGTTGATACAACTTGATAATTGCTAATATTTTTTTTAAATATCATACATTTTCACATCATATCAGCACTCCAGTATTAGTAATAGTATATAACTAAAGAGAGTTGTTATATTAAATTGTAATATTTATCTATACTCAACCTCTACTTACCTATTTAAAACTTAAAAAGATTACTTTCTCATATGGGCGTGGTCCTATTGGTGACGTGCTCTTAAAGACGTAGTTTGCATTTTATGTTGGAATCAAAAATTCATCATAATAAGAAATGGTCCCACTTTAGTTTGGGGATCAATTCTCACTATTAACTACAACTCCAGTTTCAATAAACTCCTAATTTGCTGCTAATTAATGGTAAGGTAGTTGTTCAGCTTTGGGTGTGGGATAGGATTAAGGAATCTAAAATATGGTTGTGCAGAATAAGGAATTAATATGTGCTTTATAAGTAACTAATAACCAGCCAATATGCAAATAACATGAATGCTCATAAGAAACAGGCTAATTGGTGAGAATTGGTCTTTAAAGCCAAAGCTATAAAGTGTTTCCTAAGAAATGATGTCAAGAGAAATCTCCCATTAAAATCTTTTAAGATTGTTGGCCCATTGTGCTATACATTAAAATGGGAACCCATATGCATTGAGGGTTGTTTGACCAGGGATAATGTAGTCAGTATGGAGAGAAGAAAAAAACAACTATCTCTTACATTGTTTTATTTTTTCTCTCTACAGTGGCGCGGGGCAGTATTCTTGGTGTGGCGGAGGAGGAGGACCAGACCTCTGTCACCGTGTCCCTAAGTCGCCTTTACAGACAGAAGACACAAGTGTTTGTGTCAGGGGGCGGCCGGGCTAAACGCTGGACAGGCTTTGTGAAGATGCCCAGGCAGTGTGGGGTTAAACCAGGGGAGGGCGAGTTCCTCTTCACTGGTACGGTGCGATTCGGAGAGGCCTGGCTCAGCTGCGCTCCACGGTACAAGGACTTCCTTAGGGTGTATCAGGACGCACAGCAGCAAGGGACCAACCCATGTCATTTGGACACAGACTGAATTCTTTTTAGGAAACCACACGGTCCGCCCCATCGTGAGGAACTGTGACCCTGCGAGCAGCTGTCTGTCTCTGTTTGTGTCTGCAGAGAGAAATCGAGTTTAAATCATATAGACTGCAATACTGATGCAGAAACCTGCTGTCCCAGCATTGCCTGAGACGTGACTCATGCTCTCAAAACATCCCGCAAAGACAACCGAAGTTGGACTTGAATTAACTAAACCAATGCCGATTTCTCCCGATATGTCTTAAGACTGATATTTTTTTCTTTTCTTTTTTTTCTTGCGGTCACAATGTAGCAGATCTGGCTGATGAATGTGTAAAAATGTGAAAAGAACATTCTAAAACGGAAGTCCCAAATGCTTTGTAAAAAGCTTGATGTACAGTTTTGCAGTTGTTTCTATGACAGAAATATATTGATGAAAAAGCCTGCTTTTTAATTTTAATTTTTTAAGAAAATTTGAAGTGCAATTCCTGCCTGTGTTTTGTCTTCAGGCTGTTCAGTTGCAAATGTGTCTTTCCAAGGATTAAAATGATTTCTTTTCTCTTTGGAATCAAATAATGTGCCGTTTTTTTTTTTTCTTACACTTCCATCTATTGTGAAATTCTTAATCTATGAACTTTCCAAAAATTATTTTTATTACTTCTATATAGTCACTGTTTACTGTTTTAAATGCACAAGAGCTCATCCCAAAGTATGAATGATGTTCTGATCTCTAGATATGGCTTGAATCATTTTTCAGTGTAACTGTGTGAGGTGTTTTTCTAACTATTATTATCATCCACCAGGTGACAATTGTAAGGCAGATTACTTAGAAAAGTAATATCACACCTCTCCTCTACAAACCACACACTTTCAGAGTATCATTAATGTGCGTAACACAAGCAGTGCTGCATATGGTACATGCTTAAAGGGAGAGTTCACAAAAAATATATATATACTGTATATTCTGTCATCATTTACTGGTCCTCATGTTATTTCAAATATCAGTGAAACACAATTGCAAAATTGGCATTTTTCAAAATATCTATTTAGTGTTCCACAGAAAGTTTTGCGGTCATTCTACAAAAAAGGAACAACATAGCTTTCAAGTGTTACAGATCGGAAACTTGGTTAATAACCTGTTTGTAATGTTCAGTTATATTTTGTTCCAAGAATTTTCTATGAAACCAAAGAGTTTTTCACTGTGCACCTTCAGAATCCAAAAACATTTCACTAATCGCTGGTTTGTTCAAAATCCTGAGCAAATAGTGATGCTTGATGATTTGAGGTATTAGTTTCACAACTTAATACACTTTGCAGAATCTTCAACATTTTAAAATAGCAAAAATAAGAGGAATCATTTGTTTTTCATTTAGTACTACGTACACTGCAAAATCAGGGTACATAATAATACATAATCTTCAAGACAAAATAATAGCTGAATTTATGACAACTATTGTACTTCATTCAAAAATGTAAACACTCCCCTCCTAAAGTATTGGAACAGTGAGACCAATTCCTTACTTTTTGCTGTAGACTGCAAATATTTGGGTTTGGCATCAAAAGATGAATATGAGACAAGAGATCAACTTTTCAGCCTTTATTTCCAGGTTTTCACATCTGGATCTGATTAGAAGATACCACCTTTTGTTTGTACCCACCCAATGATCATGTGACCAAAAGTATTGGAACAAATTGACTTAAACTAGATTAAGGTGAATGAGACTTAATATTTAGTTGCAAATCCTTTGCTTGCAATGACTGCATCAAGCCTGTGACCCATTGATATCACCAAACTTTTTCATTCTTCTTTTGTGTTGCTTTTCCAGGCTTTCACAGTAGCCTCTTTTCAGTTTTGGGGGGTTACTCCCTTCAGTTTCTTCTTTAGCAGGTAAAATGCATGCTCTGTAGGGTTTAAGTCTGTATATTGACTTGGCCAGTCTAAAACCTTCCTCTTCTTGCCCCTGATGAACTCCTTTGTTGCTTTACCACTATGTTTTGGGTCATTATCTTGCTGTATGATGAAGGATCTCCCAATCAGTTTGGATGCATCTTTTTAAATTGGCAGACGAAATGTTTCTGTAGACTTCTGAGTTCATTTTGTTGCCTCTGTCATGTGTTACATCATCAGTTAAGATTAATGAGCCTGTCCCAGAAGAAGCGATGCAAGCCCAAGCCATGACATTACCTCCACTTTGTTTCAGATTAGCTTCTATGTTTGGGATCATGAGCAGATCCTTTGTTTTCTCCAAACTTTAGCCTTTCCATCACTTTGGTAAAGGTTAGTCTTTGTCTCATCAGTCCATAAAACTTTGTCCAGAATTTTTGAGGCTCATCTCCTATTGAGTGGTTTGCATCTTCTGGTGTAGCCTCCGTACTTTTGTTAATGAAGTCTCCTGTGATCAGTAGATTATGATACCTTCACTTCTGCGCTCCTGAGGTTGTTATTGATGTCACTAAAAGTTGTTTTGGGGTCTTTTTTTACAGCTGTCACAATGTTTCTGTCATCAACTGCTGATGTTTTCCTTGGTCTACCTGTTCAAGGGCTGTTAATTAGTACACCAGTTGTTTCTTCCTAGGGATTGTACTGGTTGTATTGGCTAGGGCCAATGTGTGTGTGCAATGGGTCTGATTGATTCTGCATCTTCTCTCAGCTCACAATTGATTGTTTTCCACCCAAAGACAGCTCGCTGGGTTTCATGTTGGTTACATGTCTAGCTTTAAATGCTCTGCACAAGCAAAATCCAAATCTGAAACTGAGCGCAGACATTCAGTGCTATTTATTGTTTGAATAATCTATATAATAGGACACACCAGGGCAACAAAACACAACTGTCAATCACATTTTCCAATACATTTGGTCACATGAGTAATGGGTTCAAACAAAATGTGCTATCCTCTAAATTGTGTTTATCTGATCCAGATTAGAATACTTTTAAATTAAAGCTGAAATGTTGATCTCTTGCCTCGTATTCATCTTTTGATGTCTACCCCAAATGTTTTCAGTCAACAGCAAAAATAAAGGAATTGGCCTCACTGTTCCAAAACTTTTGGAGGGGAGAGTATATGGCTAATACATAATACTGTTGTATATGGATAGTTGTTCATGAGCCTTTTGTTTTTCCTGAGTTAAAATTGCCCACTGCTCTTCAGACAAGTCCTTCAGCTCCTGCACATTGTTTGGTTTTCCAGCTACTTTTCCAGAACTCATTTTCAAATATGACTATGGTTTTAAGATCCTTTTTTTTTTTACTCTGAGGAAAACTGAGGGACTATACACAACTATTACAAAAGCTGCAAACATTTACTAATGCACAAAGTAAACGGTGCATTAAAGGTGGGGGGTGAAAACTTTTGAACAGGATGATTCTGAGTAACGAATTATCTTTTTATTATAATTATTATTATTATTATTTAGCACTGCCCTTCAGAAGCTATAAGATATTTGCAAGTTTCCCAGAAGACAAAATAAGTACAAATAATACCAATCATCTGGCAAATGGGCCCATTTTGTTGTCATAGTTGGGTAAACTTTCATAGTGATGAGCAGAAACTACAAAAAATATAATTTTTGTGTTCCTGTTTTCTCCCCCAAAAAATCCACAGTCCAATCCAAAGTGTTTCTTTGACTTTCCAAAACTCACATCAAGGTATTATTTAATGTTAAAAAAAATATATGTATATGAAAAAAAAAATGCTTTTATATATTTAATAACCCTGGAAATGCATCGTCACAGTTGGGGAAAATGGTCCATTAAGGGTAGTACTAAATATTATTGAATATATATATATATATATATATATATATATATATATATATATATATATATATATATATATATATATATATATATATATATATATATAATGAACATTTTATATATACTTCCTTCTCTTACAAAACGCCTCTGTCATTGTAGCGGTCTCATGTTTGTGATTAACTATCCAACCAACCTCCTCTTCTCCCATTATTATTAAATCAAGAACATGATGCATAACAAGCTTTATCCATTGAGCATTGTGTGCGGATTCACTTCCGTCTGGACTCCCTCCGAGAAATATCTGGCTTTCACGCTGGTGTTGGTGGTTGGTCTATTGGTCCAGCTCCATATGAAATGCATTACTTCTGGTTTTCCAGCCATACAGGAGAGTTATCATTCACTGGAAGCAGACTGGAGCGGATTCCTCTCCACGGGTTGCTGCGGTGCCCAGGGAGGCGCTCAGTCAAGGTCAGAGTGAAAGGGCTCTTTGTATGAGCCAGGCCGGTCTGAGAGAGCGAGACGGCTTCAATAGAGCCCTGTGATGCCACACAAAATGGAGGAGCGGGCCATGTGGACTATGAATCTGAACATTCCTGATGCTCATGGCTCACTTTCAGATCATCTATTTCAACATACAGAAATGAGAGTATGTCATTTCAAAGAAGTTGTTGCAAAAACTTTTGGTTCTCGTTGGAGTTTTGCTTTTCTCCATCTCGTTCTGCTTTACACTTCACAGAAACACACCCATAATGTCTCTCAGTGAGTGGCCACAAATAGACAATTGCTTTTGCAGGCTGATCTGTGCTCAATGGAGAGTCTGAATTCCAGTCTAACGGCGGCAGCTCTGGAATCACTCACTGGGAAATGCAAACAGTGTTCCCATGACAACGCTGCGGTGCAGCAAACCCTCGCTCCGAGCTCCTACGAGGTGAAAGGGAAAATAAAGGAAAAGAAGCATGGGTGTCCATTTGAACCAGCACTTTGAGTGCCTCGCTGGCGACGTTCTGTCCAAGTGTATCCCGACCGCATTGTGAAGTATGTTTGGGGTTTATGGATAAGATGTTCCCTCTGGAACTAGACAGTGACCTTGATGCCACATTGCTACTGTTCAGTTGTTGATGTAGACTTATATATAAACTGAGGAAGTGGACCTATGCCACAGTCACAGTGATAAAGTTGCTATGTCTTGCAGAACGACCTTCCCCAAAACCAAACTTATCTGTTCACTTGGACTCAACTGAAAATTTGAGGTATTAGATTAGAAATGGTTCACCCAAAATGTACAATTCTGCCATTATTAACAGGGAGGCGCCCAGTCAGGAACACTTCGATTATCCTGCTTGATTCATATGGATTACTTTTATGATGTATTTTTGAAGTGTGAACAGTGATATTTTTTTGCCATAAACCGACAACTTTAAGACCAAGCAGAAAACTTTTCCAACTAGTTGTCCTGTACAACCAGTGTTTTCCAGATTTTTGGTTCACAACATATGTTAATGTTTTATTGAAACATATCTGCAGTGTTTTGCATGGTTAAACATTTCTTTCTTCAAACTCGTAAGACTGTAAAATGTATTTTTAGTGTAACTTGAGGGTCCATTTCACCAAAACTTTGACACTTCAGAAAGTTCATAAAGACATCGTCAAGTAGTGTTGCGCGAGACTAGTCAACTAATCAATTATCGAAAATGCTGCTGCTAGTTGACATTGGAAGATTGGAAAATAATATGAATAAAACCAAATTTGAAAAGCTTTTGTAGAAACTTTTCATGTTAAATACACAAATTCACGAATAACACCTAATGAAATATAGTTTATATGCGCAGCGCTGCTTTGTTTACAGGGATACCTATGATAACCAATGTACAATAGCGCCACCCTCTTGTCAACCTAAACAGAGTGAATCTGCATTTTCATTCACCCGGTTTCTTGCATTTGTTGCAGTCAGTGTAGTAAAAATGTAATGGAAAATAAGAACAATTCAGATAAGGTTTGTGGAATTATTTGACTGTTTGATTCATAATTTTAGTATTCCAAATGGATCGCATATACAGACACAATGTCTTCTGAGCGTTTCTTATATTTAGACTAATCAACTAGTCAGTTACAAAAGTTCTGTTTAACCGACAATAATATAAGTCGTTGCACATCTCCCTACATTAAATAAATCCATGTGAATCGAGTGGTTTAATCAAACTGTTTCCAAAGAGGCAATATTGCTCCTCCATAAATATAGCATAGAAACTATAGCCTACAACTGTTTTATTTTGCTTGACCACTTTGTAAAGAAAATACCTGGAGAATGCATCCTGTTAGCATTCCCATGCAAATCAATGAAACTTGACTTCGGTCGTCTGGTGCAGGGACCCTCAGAAATATCATTTCTACAAAATAAGATATTTTAAAGTATATTTGGACTCTAAACAACAGAAGACAACACTGATCCCTGGTAAGGTAAAAGGCAACAGACAATGCAAAATATGTCAATTTCAAGCTTTCAAAAGTCCTTTAGGCTAATGAAATGCTAATCAGTCAAACCTTGATCCCTTGGCATAAACTGACCATTTAAAGGCCTAGCAGAAGCCTTTGGTTTTCAACCAATGTTTTCCAGACTTCTGGTCTATTAATACGTATTTGTTCTGGAGCAGAATAAGTCAACACCAAGGAAAGTAAGTAAAAATAGCTTCCAAGCTCAACAAATCAGAAGGCAAATTGTTAATATTCATGAGCAAAGCTGTATATTTTGCCATGTCAAACTGCGTACACCCCTGACTATAGCTATTGTTGCTCCCCCAGTTCACTCTAAGGTTGAGGTTAGTGCTGACAACAGACACAATTTCCTGGCACCTAAATGCTATAATCACAATTAGTCCAAGTAATGTTAAAATGTATATCCAACCATATGCATTATGAGAATACGGGAAACTATTCATTGAGGACATCCTTGGGGTGGATCGTATAAACATCGAGTGGTCAAGATATTTGCAGTAACAGCAAATAGCGCAGCGACTTGGCAGCAAGAGGACCAGAGAAGGAGCCGGGGGTCCCGAGGGAGAGGAGATGGGCAAGCGAACAAAGCGAGTGATTGGTGCCCTGTGGGCCAGTGACATCTCTCCTACATGGGAAGTGGAGGAATGCTGGGAATGTATTTTGACCTCACACACGCGCGCCCCCCGCAGAAGCCTAGCCCTGATGAGGGTGAATCAATAGGAGCTCTGTGGTGTCTGCACGTGGCACTTCCTCCAGTACAAACACCACGCCTCGGCCCGGAGGACACCCACCAGCTAGGCCTTCGCTTACAGACAAGAACAACATACATCTTGATTATGAATGCCAAAGCTAATGTCCTTACAACACCTCAACACATATAGTGAGTATTTTTTAGCACTGAACACTGAGCAAGAGTTTTGTCCAGAGAGCATTTCTTAACTTAAATACAGGAACTGAAAACTGACTTCATAAAGAGAAAAAGTGGGAAGGATCGACAGTATGTTATTTATAACTAGCATTGTTAGAATGTTAGAATAGCATACTACCATACTATTTGGGTTACATCACATAGTATGTATTCTGCACAGCCTGTGTAAAAAAAAAATTCTCTCATGGATTGGAATAGCCAGATATTGGAGTAGCCAGTATATTTACTAAATGAGCAATGCATTAGGGTCTACCCTAATGAAAAAGAATAACACTTAATTAATGTACTAATAGTGTACTTCAAACCTTGAAATTATGTTTAAAGAATAAAAAAGCTCTTGCAAATAAAATAGTATTAATTAAACAAAAGGCCACTTAAAAAATGACACACTTTTAAAAAGCGCACTCTCTAGCAATGTCAAAATAAAAGTTTGACTTAAAAGTAGGCATCTTAAATCATGTCTTAATATATTTTAATATGTTTTCTAATGCTTCAAATAGGTGTAATTATTTTTATCACAACTAAAGCACATGCAAAGTATGTGTACAACTACAACTGTAATGTGTTATTTGATTTTATATATCTTAAATGTACTAAATTGAAATGTTGTCATTAATTACAAATATACACATACTGTAACATGCAAGTTTGACAATGGACAATGAAACAAAAGACAATGAAATTAATTATGTAATTACATATAAAGATATACTAAAGTGGGTCAAAAAATCACCAAAATCAACTTAAAATTACATTTTTATTTAATTGCAATTATATGTATATTTTCCAATAGCACGTTCATTTTTATAAAGTGTAGGTGTGCAATCATATAGTGTTAGCCACGTAATCTTATTCATGATTCATTCTTGATCAAATGCAAACACATTTTTACACATTTTCTTTTCATACAGTGCCGAGCTGAACAATATGTCGTGAATTTTAATGTTTAGAATTTAAAAAATACATAAAGCAGCTGCTTCAGATGCAAGTTATATATATAGTAGGCAGTATTCAGTGTACACTTCTCAGTATGCAGTGAGCAGTACACTAGTTTTCCATTCAAAATGTAGAGCCTCATTCATGAAACACTAGGGGAACGAATTGTTTCAGTGAATAAATGCAACAATTTACATCACAATGGATTTACAAACCATTTATATACAAATTTGTTCTGGTTGTGTGCTCCATGAATAAGGCCTAAAGATCTATTGTATCCACTATATTTAAAAGAAATATTATCTACAAACGCATTAGCCAACAAGAGGATGAACCTCAAGAAGAGGTTCTGGAAAATGCATTAAAGCCTTTTATCTCATAAAAATGACAATGTGGTAAAAATATGTTTTCAAAATAGAAGGCTTGGATTAAAATGACAATGCAATATGATAAAATGTTCCATAATAATCTGAGAGGAGAAATCTGAGAGCCTTTGCTGTAAACCACACAAGACTTATGTCCTACAGGTTTGAGAGGGAAAACGAATTCTTGTCTCTTTTATAACCTCTTTGTAAATTACCTTTTGCTTTTTTATTCTGGGCATATTTTTTTTTACAGAAATACTATTGAAAAAATATTGTGTGATGCATGCATACAAACTAAATACCTTGTGGCAATTAGATTAAATACATAGTCTGAAATAGCAATTGAAAGTGAAAGGCCAAAACCCAGCATGGAACTGAACGCTTAGGACTGGTTAGTGTTTTATGATCTCCATGTGCTTGAAAGTCTGAGGAATTATGTGAAGAAATTCCACTATGCACAAAACTCAACTGCCCTTCAAATAATCAAGGCAGCCTCACTTCTGTTTACCCTTGTGAAAAAGAACTGCACTTAATTGTATTACGTATGCCCTTATAGTGTACTTCAAATCTTGCATAAAAAGAAACTGTACTTATGGATGATATATTAATGCATTTAAGCACACTTAAGTGTACCTGAAGAGAGAACACTATCATGACTATTTCTTAACACGCTTAAGCACAATCAGGTGCACTTTATATTAATGTGAAATTGCATCTTAAATAAATGTTTCAATATATTTTTTTCATACTTTATAGAAGTAAATTATTATGTTCTGCTCACTAACATACTAAAGCAGATGTAAAGTACTTGATTATAACTATATAGGTTTAACCAAATAACTAGTGTGTTATTTGAAATGGCAACTTTATCATAACAAATGTGTAATTAATTACAAATACATTTAAATACAGGACACATATTTTTCAATACAAAGGACATTAAAATGTGTTTTAGTTTATCACAAATGCTTGTCAGTACATTCAGCAGTTCTCTTTAACCATATTTCAAAGAACAATAGAAGTAATTATGAAATTACTTAAAATGTGTACTTAACATACTTAAGTGGGTCAAAAAAAACAGTAAAGTTCAAGTAACTGCATTTAATATAAATTCAAACTATAATGAATTTTCATTTAATTGTAATTGAAGTATAACATTAAGTTTGCACTTAAGTACAGTCGTTTAAAGTGTATTATCTCTGTAAAAAAAAGTACTTTATGCTAAGTATGCAGAGGTTTGCATCTTTTTCAAAAGGGTTATAAGGTGAAATAGTTTAATGTGTGCAGTTGTCTTCCCTGTGTTGACATGTTCCCTGTTGAAACAGGAAGTTTGGGCTTCACATATTATAAGTTTGTCACTTTTTAAGATAGCCAATAGCATTAAGCTTAGCTTATAGCTATCTGTGAATGAAAGCACTGCATACATTTTTTTAATTCATTTAAATTCCAGCTACTTCCACAGTTGGGGAAGGAAACAGTACAGTACTTTCTTTCTTCAGTGAAAAATAAATTTAAGTTTTTGAGGAAAACGTTCCAGGATTTTCTCCATATAGTGGACTTCAAAGGGGATCAACAGGTTGAAGGTTCAAAGGCAGTTCTAAGAGCTCTGCACAATCTCAGCCAAGGAATGAGGGTCTTATTTAGCAAAATGATTGGTAATTTTCTTAAACGAATAAAAAATATATATAATTTTTAACCACAAATGCTCTACTTGCACAAGCTCTGCAATGCACGTCTCTGACTTCAAAAGTAACGTGTGGTTAGTTCTTCGTTTGTGTACTTCAAAATCACCCTATGCTGTTTTTTTTTGTTTTTTTTTTTACTTTCTTTGCACATTCACTTTGTAAACACTGGGTCAGTACTTCTGCCTACATCACACATGACCTTTCCAATGTGACTACATAATGTGTGAAGTCGAGCTGGTGCAAGACAACCATTTAGTAAATAAGTTTTCATGTTTTAAGAAAATGACCGATTGTTTCGCTAGATAAGACCCTTATTCCTCGGCTGGGATCATGTAAACTGCAATTTGGACCTTCAGCTGTAATACCCTTTGCATCATGGTAATTTTCTGTGACGTCAAACCCCACATAGAGTAACTTACTGTATTTTCCATAACGGACTCTTTGGTGGCATTCTTTTGAGGCTGCGTTATAGTATCATTGACGTCGATAAATGCCAGTACCATCGGTAGTTAAAGTAGACGAAGAACAGCAATGCTAATGTTAACTATAGGATAAACTCAGGTAGCTAATTATTAGCAACTAGCTAACTAGTTCAACCAACCACAGCAAGATTGGAGTCCATTGACTAGAAGTGGCTGTGTTCATGTAACGTGGGTAAATAGCTTGAGAAGCAAAGCTAACTTGCACTTAGGAGATGGCAGTGAGCAAAAGTAATAATTTATTAATGCCAATATAGAGCCCCTTAAAGCTGCATTGAAACTGCAATTTGGACCTTAAACCCGCTGGCTCCCATTAGAGGTCCACTATATGGTGAAAATGTTTTCCTCAAAAACCTTAATTTCTTTGCGACTGAAGAAAGAAAGACATGAACATCTTGGATCACATGGGGGTGAGTATTATAAGGAAATAGTTATTCTGGAAGTGAACTTATCCTTTAAGGGTACACTTTTCTCAGGCTAACGGCTGTGGGCAGTTGCTGGTCCCCACTGACCTCCATAGTAAGGGGGGGGGGGAACTAAAAGTCAGTCACTTTAAAACTGCTTTCAAACTTACAAAGCATAATAAATCACCCTTAGGCTTATCAGTTCACATCTGCCATTTGCTCCAGGAAGTCTGCCAGTGCTGTTTTTACTGGGCCTTTTCTGATCTGAACTTAAATAACAAATACGTTTATGAGTATGTGAAATCAAACTGAAAATCATGTCACACTGGATTTACAACCTTCCTCTTCTGCCATTGATTTGCATCCAGTCTTGCTGTGTGTTCAGCGCCTGTTACCTCACATGAGTGAATGGAGTCATATACGTGGGACCTGTAAGCAAACACACAGGGTATAGGGCCCTTGAGAACGACCCTCTCAGCACCCCCAAAATAAGCTGTGTCTAGATGAGAGAAGAGGAAGATGTTGGACAAACACACTACCAAAGGCAATTCTGTTTACTCTTCACCCTCCCCAGTCGCCATTTGCTGAAAGCTGGCAGTGCCATTTCAGTGGCCCCATGGCAACAGGAGAATATGTCACTGGGGTAAGTACTTTCTCATGATGTCATGAATTCATTATCATGGCACAAAGAAATACTGCATTGTTTGGCACTCTGATAAGCCTCCTACCAGGGAGGGGGCTATTTATGATCACTTCAAATGATGCTCCTTTATATCAAAATGAATTTGTCAGTTAATGATATTATATTGTTTACTGTAGGTAAACAGAAGTCCCCACACACCCTTGTATGTATAATAGGAGTTTGTTCAAATGTAATATAATATATCAAAGTTAGAGAACAAGTCTTATGGAGATATTGTCATATTACTCTCATATTGTGTCAACTGTGTTTAACACTCTGGACAATTGCCTTTGGTTTCCCACTAATTTTGAGCAGAATCAAATACAAATAAAGCAATAAAAATAAATGTGTTGTTTGTAAGTTTTGACTGTTAGGTTTTATCTGAAATCTGATTGATTTATTTGGGAGATGAATTTTTTTTTTATTTGCATTGACAAAACAACAACAGGAAACAAAACAAAACTTGCATTTCTCCATCTTAGGCCAGAAACATATGTAAATGCAGACATGAATGCTTTGTCAACATATGTGACTTCAAACACACACACACAAAGCCAAAACGATAATCCATACAACCCCACTTTATGAATACTCAGTGTTAAGTAAAATGGTATAGCTATGTGAAAAAATATATATATTTTAAACTTTAGTTTTACTATAAGCATTGCTACTTGCCAACTCGCTGGCGCACTTATATACACTGTTAGACATTTCTGTAATTTCTACAGTTATTTACTGTATATCACCCCAGTATAATGCTGCAAATTCGCTTTACAGTAAATAACTATAATACCCTTTGCATCATGGGAATTTTCTGTGACGTCAAACCCCACATACAGTGACTTACTGTATTTTTTTTAAATGCTGTATACTACTGTATTTTCCATAACAGACTCTTTGGTGGCATTCTATTGAGTCTGCGTTATAGTATCATCGACCCCGCTAGATGGCAGTACTATCTGTAGTCAAAGTAGACGAAGAACAGCAGTGCTAATGTTAACTATAGGATAAACTCAGGTAGCTAATTATTAGCAACTAGCTAACTAGTTCAACCAACCACAGCAAGATTGGAGTCCATTGACTAGAAGTGGCTGTGTTCATGTAACGTGGGTAAATAGCTTGAGAAGCAAAGCTAACTTGCACTTAGGAGATGGCAGTGAGCAAAAGTAAGTAATAATTTATGAATAAGATAGACTGCAAGAAACAGATTTTATTTTTATTCAATGCCCTATTAAGAACCAAAGATGACACAACAAAATAACAATGCCATTTTTGTCAATGAAGCCCATTAAACGAGGACAGTTACATTGTTAGCAACTGTCCCATTTCAGAAAGTATGATCACAATAATTATGCTAGTGTTTTTTTTGTTTTGTTTTTGTTTTTTGTGAATAAATCACAATGCTCTGTTGATTTGATTTTTAACAAAAAAACAATTATAATAAATTAAATAAATAAAAAAAGTTCGCTGTTGAAGAAAAGCACTGTTATTGGAATGTAAATTTGGGTTTGGAACAGCGTAAGGGTGAGTAAGTGAAGCCACAGTTGTCATTTTGATTGAGCTATTCCTTTAATCAAGTGCTTTGGTGTCAGTTTAGACTTGAGATTCTCCCAGATCCTAAATCTGATGAACGTACAGACATTAGCATCTGTAGAGAGACTATGTCTCCATTAATTCAGAAGTAGGCATCTCTTCCACACTTAGCAGCGTCTGAGTCTGTCTGCAAAGCCGGCTGTTTGTTCAGAGTAAAGAGCGTCTGTGCTGTTACGCGACTCTAACGGAGTCCCTGGCAACCAGAGCGGCCCACCCTGACCCTGACCACTTCATAGAGGCTGTGAGTGGACCTGAACTAACCCAGGATAAATTCAGTCATTAGAATAAGGGCAGACGGGGTCGTAGCAGTGTCACACAGACAACAGCCATTGTGAGGGGACAATATTGGTTTGGGCTCAGCAGGAAACAGCAGGCGGACGGGTTGTGATGATGGATGGATCCCTCCAGGGCACAATGGATGAGGAGATTGATAGATGGGAAATGCAGACGGGTAGCCACACAAAGGTGGATTTGAGCTGTTTGCTCCGGGACAAAGTGAGACCGATGGAAATAAAAATATATATAAATTATTTTATTTAACTTACATTCTTTTTATTTGTATTTTTTATATTTAAAGTTATAGATAATCCATTTATTATTAAAAACACACTACTGTTCAAAAGTGTGGGCTTAGTAATGTTTTTAATGCTCTTTGAGACTTATGCTCATTAACGCTGGTAGAACAATGATATTTTCTCTTGTTCTATAAAGTCTGAAACGTGTAGCAAATCCTGCAACTGTGTCTCAGCTACTAGAAACAGACAACAATAGTGTCATCTCACACAGGAAACCAATCCCTTAGTGTCTCATCTCTCAGCCAGGAAAGACTACAAATTACTACTGTTAGTCATGTAGGCTGCATGCCAAGTGCAAACAGGTTCATTGGCCTCTACATGCAATCACTGGATCACCTGATGGAATTCAGACCTGGGTTTTTCTTCAGCACAACAAAAAAGCTCTGTTTGCAGAAACTCTCCACTCTGATACAACTTCTGTAAGAAATGAGGATGAGATGAACAGTAAGAGGTAACAAAATAAAGCTTTTGAAAAATATATTTCTGATAGGTGTTAAAAAAAGTATACATTTTTTGGTCTGTTTTGAAAACAGAGACCCATATGTATATATATATATATATATATATATATATATATATATGTGTGTGTGTGTGTGTGTGTGTGTGTGTGTGTGTGTGTGTGTGTGTGTGTGTGTGTATTTAATAAGTTAATAATACCAATAAAAAATAAATGTATTACACAAACACTATTGTTTGAATGTTTGGGGTCAGTAACATTTTTAATTGTGTCTTATGTTCAGCAAGGCTGCATTTATTTGAAAAATTAAATAAAATACAGTAAACTGTTATATGTTTCTTTGTTTGTCTATTTGCAATTGTGTTTTCTATTTGAGTATTTTTGCCCGCGTTTTAAGGGAGGTCTCTTATGTTCTCCAAGGCAGCATTAAAAATATAGGATCCAAACTAGAGTAACTTACAGCCATATGAAAGTTCAGTGGGACGAACCATTTGACTTCAGTTTTCCCCTGAGACCTATCACTATTTAAAGTAAAAAAAAAAAAAAAACAGATCTGCAATAAGCTATTAAGGAACCTTTTAAAAGTGCAGCCAACATCAGACAGGACATGAGTAATATCTGCTAGAAAGTGTCAGGTCAGAGGTGTGTCACAAAAAATTAACCAATCAGAAGCATTGAGCCATGGGCATAATCAGATCATTATCATTACACGATCTGTGGCGGGTCTAGGTGTGATGACAGCTCTTTGAACAAAGACAACTGTGTGACAGCTGTAGAAGGAATGGCTGAGCAGAGGGAAAGTACATATTACAACAGTCACTCACATATGTGCACACACACACACACACACACACTGTCAGCAGTAGTTGCTGCACATATACACAATCCAGACATATATTCTTCATGAGAGCAGCAGTAACATCATCTAGAGAAAGGAAGCAACTAATGATGATTTCTGGGTGTTTTAATACAGCAAGTGGAAGAGTAAACGCAATGAGCAGTATATTATGAGAACGCGGTAAACAAAAGTGATGGGGCTGTAAATCACTGAGATTGTGATGATTGTTACATGTGAAGATACTGCATCTTGAACACTTTTTGTAGGAAATAAAAAGGCTTTGTAATTTTTCCACAAGGAGAACTCAGTGTAATGTTTTAGGAAACTTAATTGCATGTTAATTGTTAATATTGTTGTATAAATGTATGATAAATTAAATCAAGTGCATTTTTGGTTGTGATTTTAAAACCTTTTTATTCTAAAGGCTTCTTCAGCAGTGTCAATTGTGGTTTCATATGAATTTCAATGAAATGCATTTAAGAATATATACTGAAGGAATGAGTGGATAGTAAATGAAAAGCTGTGTTGAGACTGAATGAAGTCTCACTCTTTAACAGCATGCAGCCAGTGTTTCTGGCCTTCTGTTTTGAATGGTGTCCTCAGATCAAGAGTCATTTGTCAGCATATTTCTCTGCCACACTGAACGCAGCCTCAGCTGTATGAGCAGACGTTCCTCTCACTGACTGACCGAATGCCTGGCTGCTCAGACAGTTGTTGCTGTTTGCTGCTGTGAGCTCAGATTGATTATGGGTGGACAGACATGCCTCTTAAATTGGAAAATGTGCTGACAAAAAATTCCCTCAACCTCTGCTATCTAGAACACGTATGGCTGCTAAGAAATGTCAGATGCCATGAATACCCCACTCACAAAGATAATGTGAGCAAGTGGAAATGTTCTATAAGTAAACTCCAGGAGGATCTACTTTTGGTCCCCTTGGTTTTAGAAAACTCCAAATACCAATGGTTGCTTTTCAGTTTGTTTTTTTTCCTAAGAAGCTAATGTGCCCCAAACATAGCAATAAGACAAAATAGGCCATGCATTTTTCAAGTAATAGAATCACTGTACCACATGACCTATCATGACTTATTAGTTTACTAAATAAGGTTGGTTCTCTCTCTCTCTATTTGAACACATTTTGATCACAGCAAACTTTTTTTAAACTCTTGCATTCACACCTGTTAAGCCACAGGATATTGCATCATTATCAGGTATTAACCTGGGATTACTTTACAGGTCACATCTGAGATTAATTATAATTTAGAATTGGGTGCTTACAATGTACAAATTTTGCGTTTTGTCAGAGAGTCATGTTCAAGTTCATTTTGATGTTCAGTGATTCACATTTTATGATCAAAACATCCGAGGGTACAGGTTCTGAAGCAATTTCTGTATTCATAAACAACATCCGGCCAGTTTTATATAGATCCACTGCGCCCTCTGGTGGCCGAGGGAGAGGAAGCCAGGTTATGATGGTTAATAGTAAATTTATGTTAATAAATAAACATTTATACAAAGGTGGCTTTTTGGAGGGAGCCTTCAAATATGTATAATCTTCAGAAAAAGAGTCTCACACACACACACATACACACAGAGAGTACATATATTATGCTCAAAACGACATGGAGTTTCTCAAATTTCCGAGCATGACAATTGAAGGTTTATGATGTGGCCTTGAGACGGCAGCCATGACTAAAGCGAAGCATCACATAAAAGACACTCACAGCCCAGCTCCCATTTCAATTCATAACTTGTATACAGTGGTGACCATTAATCAAAGATGCCCAAACTATTTAGCTGATGCATGAAAATTCAAGTTTCGCACAGCATTTTCAGTGAAATATGATTTGGATTACACACTATTTAATTTAGACAACAGCCTTTTCGGCTTGAATCTGACAGACTGAAATATAATAGATTTTCTGCTAGTAAAGAAAAAAATACTACATTGTTTTATTGAATATTTCTGAATATTTTCAGTGTTCGAGGAAACCAGTTCCCTAAAGAAAATCCTGTCACGTAACGTCACGTCACGTCACACAAAAAAAAATCACGTTACATTTTTGATTCCAGTTAAATAGGTCGAGATATAAAAATCGTGGCTAACATCGCTTCAGGTTCACTGGAAACTCGTTCAAACTGTACATGAAGTAGGTAGTCCAGGAACTGCATGCATACTGAAAAGCATACTGTATACTTATATATATATATACTGTACTAATCAATTGCAGATACAGTGTAACAAGGTAGTAAGCATCAACATATTCCAGGGCTTCATGCAGCATTTTGGATCAGATCGGCCAGTGATGCCACAGAACACAGTGTGATCAGATGAAAGACTTGTAGTACATTACTAATAAATGCCCATTTTAAAAGCACACTATAGTTTATAAGGCCATTGCCAAACAGAGTGGACTCACCCATGCATTTTTTTGTCCACTAAGAATAAATCTGTTAGCTAAATGATTGTACTTAACAAATCTTTACATCTCTCTGTAGTGTCAATGTAGTGTGGATTATTGATGTTTTTATCAGCTGTTTGGACACTCATTCTGACGGCACCCATTATCTCCAGAGGAGATATTGGTTGGTTTATTGGTTGGAAAAATCTTTAACAACCTCTCATGGCTTGCTTTACATTTACTATTAGTTATTTTGCTTCTGTTTTTAAAATGCACTAAAAAAATAATAATGAAAAAGTCATTATTTAAACAATTTATTTTTTTATTTTCCTCCACAAATAAAACAGTAATGAGTCATTTCACGATTGGAATCACTTCTACAGCAGAAGCATTACTTCAGCAGACTATACAGAGCAACCTCAGACTGAAAGACACATGACTGAAGCTCTGGGTGCTGCTAATAAATTACAGGTCGGCGATAGGCTTGTGCGGCCAGTATGGATGCTTTGCCTTGTCCAGCTTGGTTTCCGGGAAGGTGTTGTTGAGATCTTCTATGGTCATTTGATCGAAAGGAATCATGTTCCTGAACTTCTCAAGCTGCCAAGGACAAACAGTCAGACCGGAAAAATTATTAAATGCTTCAAAATGTTGAATTCGATCAAATCCAATCATTTTATTTATGTAGTATTTATGTAGTAATAGGAGTATTATGTTTCTTCTGTTGTTGTCAACAGACTATTCAATATTAATTGGGCCACAGCAAGCAATCATAACTTCTTATAAATTAATGATATGGGTTCATGTTCTGGTCCATCTGCACAAACATGAAATGGGTTGGCGCTTGCATTTTTTTTTTTTTTACTTAATTTACTAAGAAAGTAATTTAGCAGTTTATTCCAGTATATCAACACGATTCAATGACGCTGCAGGTTGTACTTACAGTCTTCTCATACTCTGCAATACGAGCTTTAGATGCTTCCAAGTAAGCAGCTGCGGTTTTGCTCTGAAATACATCAAGAGACACAACAAAATGATATGCGAATTACCTATAAAAAAAAAAGCTATACCATATTATATATATATATATATGTATGTATGTATGAAAAAAATATATCTTTGGTTTAGCTGCAGTATGAGGGGATACTCACAGCTTCCTGCTCCTGGGCATCAATCTTTGCTGTCTGAGTGTCCACTGGCTCAGGGATCGTCAATGCAGCGAACTGTAGATTGAGAAACAGAAGCCTATAAGACACATTGCAGAGCGAGAAACCGAGAAACTGAGAATCCACTGGATCTCACCTTCTTCTCAAACTCATCCACCATGCCTGCTTTGGCCACAACACTCCTGTAGTGACTCCAATCGATGGTAGCTGCTTTCGCTGGCAAGGATGAAAGTCTGCAAGTAAAAACAGTTGGGCACAAATAATAATTGACTTGTTTGATATGAAATTTTAGTTTCTGTAATTTGCTAAATCTTTATCTAAATCCCACAACCTGCATTTGTGTAATTCAGCATTTATTCACACTTCTATATTCACTCTTTTATTTTTCCCAATGCTTGGTTTATTTGATCAAATACACAGTAAACCAGTAACATTGTGAAATAGGATTACAATTTAAAACAATTAATTTTTTTCATGTGAATCTAATTTAAATATAATTTATTTCTGTGATGCAAAGCTGAATTTTCAGCATCATTACTCTAGCACAGCGGTTCTCAACTCAGTTCAGTCCTCGCGAACCCCTGCTCTACATATTTTGCACATCTCTCTGTTAACATGCCTGATTCAGATAATCAGCTCATTAGAAGTGAGCTCCGTGGATGAACCGTGTACACATTGACACAGTCCCTACACAGTGTTCATTGCTCCCTACTCCTTTACCAGGGGAAATCTGTTGATGTTTACCTCACTGTGATTTGTGCTGCGCAACGTCTTCATATATGGACAAGTGTGACATCATATACCATATTCACGTCTCTCACACTTCAATGCACTTTGAACGGAACATATGGAGTACGTTCGCTTCGAACTGGAATCATGGTGGAATATCCTGTGATGTCCACTTCGCAGGGCACTTACGTTCGAATAGAACAATCATCTGAAGCCATAACAGAAACATATTGCTATTTGAAATTATTTAAATAATAAAAAGGTACTTTACTACTGCCAGTAGGAGGCAGAAAGTCATATTTAATAAACAAGTCATTGTGCTTGAACCAAATCATTTCAAGGTCATGTTGCTCAGAGAAACAAAACAGTGCTGTGGCTTTGTTTGGAATTATTTTTGTTGTCGAAATAGTGCAAGAACAGGCAATATGGTGTCTAAAAAGTAAGTCTCTTAATGAACTTCTAGTTTATTGAACAGTTGTAAAAAAAATTTAAAAAAAATAATAATAATTCAATATCACATTTGGAATCATGGCAATTTTTGGAGAAAAAAATTATTATTTTGAAAAGTATTATCTATATGAAGTGATATAAATATATAAATTTTCTGCCCCCATGTCTTGAATTTGTGATCATTCTGAATGTATTTTAATAAACTGAATCATGCAGTGAAAGAGCGGACTGTAAATGCACACTAGACTTCATGTTAGGCCTGCACTCTTTAGGTATTTTGAATGCTTTTTGCATCGTGAGAATATTCAGCAAAATAGCTCACTTGTCATGATATGTTAACTATTTCTTGTTATGAATAAAGTAAACATTTAGAATTTTTACCTCAGTGTGTTTCTTTTGAGTTTCTTTATGCATGCGGTTACGCTCACTTCTCACAAGAGACAGACTGAGCCTCAACAGTGCGACCTTGACATCACAAATACACTATCCATTAACAATCACCGTTTACACTTAATTTAGGCTAATAAAATTAAAAGAATCATTCTTGCAATTCGATGAGTCGCTGGTTATTTTGTATATATTTTTTTATCACTTATGTTTTAATCAGACTATTTGTGCAAGTAAAAAAAATAAACACCTTTTAAAACTAGCTAGAAGGCTTATCAGCTATAGTTCTACCTATATTATTATTACTATTATTATTATGAACATTAAGAAGGTCGTTCGACCTGTATTCTGCTAACTTACTGTGATGCTCTCTGATGATACAGTAACTTAATTTAATGTGTCCTTAATGATTAAAAGTATTAATCCTTAACGGCAGTGTATTACAGTCTCCACAAAACTTGTTTTTTTTTGGAGCAGCAAATCAGCAAATTTGAAAATAAATTCTATTTTTAAATACATTCAAATAGAAAACTATGGTTTCAAATTGTAATATGTAACTTAATGTTGTAAACATCGAGACGCGTGAAGAATCACATCAGAAAAATAACCTTTTCGTCTAATATTGTCTGGACAACAGAACTTGCTCTGACTGGACTGAGACAAACTTCAAAACCAACCTTTGTAGAAAAATATTTGAAACAGGGTCCACAAGTACTGATTTAATATGTAAAAAAAAAACAACAACTACTAAATAAAAGTCTTTATCCCCCAACAATCAGTCTACACTTATCACCAGGACAGTCCACTGACCTGCACCTGACCTGTGGGGTTTCGCTCAAGGGCCAGTGATGATGATGGTTTATATATCGCCCTTTGATGGTAAAAAAAACTAAACCTGCACAGCTTTGAAACTATTAGGGTAATAAACAGTGTGCTAGTAGAGATTGTGTGTTTGATCCGCAGTCAGACTCACTTGGCTGCGATGGAGTCACTGCGGGTCTTCAAGCTGTTGAACATGGCCCTCTGGTTCGGTGGGATCCTCTCCGCAAAAGCCACCCAATCGATGGCCTTCACAGCTGCACGGCGACCTGCCATCTCTCTGCTCCTGGCAAAACATTTCAGGCAGACATGGCTATTGAGAATGACAAAAGATCTTTCACAGGTTTAACAAACTGCACCAACTGCATGCAAAACAAACTGTTGGGCCAACTGGTGTAATACAAATTTAAATGTTTTTTTTAATAATATTTAACATTTTTATTTTGAAGCCAAGCACTTAATGTTATCCAGATTAACATTCTCAACATGTAACATTACATCAAATCGGTCACAGATCACCAACACACACACACACACACACTGAGAAAGACTGACACCAGCCAAGTGGCTCTAACTTGGCATACTGAAGAAGAAAAAAAAACGTTATCGCATTTAAATAGATTTCATAAAGTTAATTGTATCCCGATTTATCAGAAATTATGTTAATAAGAACATCTACAATGAAAAGTAGACTACAGTACAGTACAGTTCCTTCTGTACACAAGTGAACAAGACAAGGTCAGCGTACGCTTATATAAGATAAACACGAATATAACCAGCCCCAAAGCGCGTCATTTCTCATAAAAGGGAAAGATAAAACCTAATGTTTATTTTTTTATTCAAATGAAAAAAACGGCGTCTTAATATTTGTCAAATGACTGAATTTGGACACGTACTTACTGTTCGAGGATCAAACCGCTGCAATGACAGAAGCGCGATGATGATGGCGGCCGGCGGAGAGCGGAAGCGCGCATAAGAAACCCGCGCTCGCTCGCGACACCCAGCGGACGGGAGACAACACCACACTGCGACAGACACCGCTCATCACTCTCTCAGATCGCGCAGCTTTCAAGTGAGCAAAAACTGACAAAATGTACTTTTATTACAACAAAATTGAAGTCAATGGCCAACTCTTTTAAGAAAAAAAAGACGAAGTCATCCGGCATGATTTTAATAATCAGATTCTGCAGATTCTGCACACATTAAGTCTAAAATATGAAAATAATTAGTTCATTAGGCTATATTATTAAAGAATTTTAGGTACCTTTATTTTATTTTTTAAAAAATTATTTTACATATTTACACTAAACTCTTTCAATGTCCAGCTGCCCCATGGCATGTTGTGTTAGCTAATTTGTTTGTCCACCTTGAAAAGGTGATTTTCATAGTAACTTTCTTCATGATTTTTGAATTGAGATAAAATTATGTCTTCAGAAAAGTAACAGGGTTGGCAGTTGTACAGTTACATTACAGTTTCAGCTCCATTTTATATTAGCCTACAGGCTTTGGTATGAAACCGCAAGATGCTATTTCCTCAAAATATCCACATATCTTAAATTTGTTCTTTACCAAATAATGGCACATTTTTTTTAAGATCATCCCCTACTGACAGAATAAATAAAACACAAGATAATCTGATTATCTGAAACAAAGTAAAATTTGCTTGCGTAGGTGTGTGTGTGTGTGTGTGTGTGTGTGTGTGTGTGTGTGTGTGTGTGTGTGTGTGTGTGTGTGTGTGTGTGTGTGTGTGTGTATATATATATATGAATTGCGTTGCTGTCAAACGATAACTCGCGATTAATTGCATCCAAAATAACATTTTTGTTTCCATATTTAATCACATAATCTGTTCTGTGTACATTTATATTCACACACACATCTATGTATATATTTATGAAAAATATCACATTTATATTACATTTATATTAAATTTAATATATAAATTATATGACTATAAATGTATACATGCACATATAAATTACATGTAAATTCATGTAAATGTTTTCACAATATATGCTGTATGTGTGTGTATCTATACCTAAATATACACAACACACACATATATTATGTAAACAAACATAGGCTATATTATTGTAACAATATCTATTATATATTAGTGTGTGTGTGTGTGTGTGTGTGTGTGTGTGTGTGTGTGTGTGTGTGAGTGTGTGGTTGTTATCAGTAGGCTACATTTCAATGCTTGAAAATATGTGCAGTAATCCACACACAAGCTAAAGAGAACACCTGTTTAAAAGTTGAAGTCTGAAATCAAATGCTAGAGCACTTAATGCTCACCTCCAGAATGACTCAGCACCACGAACTGTATAAAACACAGTCTTCTATATCATTCTGTATTGACCTCTTAGACCCTGCGGCCTCATATGAGGACATTATATTTTTGTGAGTTTGTCTGAGACTGTACATGCCACAGTTTTAAGTCTGGGTGTCCTGTACAGAGCACATTCAGGGCTGCAGAGATACCAAATGATTGGATGTTTCACCATGACCACTCCCTTTCCTTGGTCATCAACTATGTCTGAAATTAATTTAGTGACACTCTTATGGAAATATGATAATATTTTGTAATTATCATTTAAATCTGTCAAATTTTTCAATTGTGTGTCATAAATCAACATCTCAGGAAAATGTTATGTGGTTTCATATCAAAATATGACTTACGAAACAGGATGTTGATTTCATACATATCCTCATATGAGGACACTGGGACTAAAAGTATGTTTATTATGTATTTTTGAAGACATAACAAATGAATAGGAAAATAAATTATTTCAATATTCTATGAAATATTATATATTAATATGAAAATCCTGGCAATTACTACGCCAATTATTACACTTCTTTTTTTTTTAATACATGTTGCCCCAAAAACACATTAATATGCAAATTAGATTTAGTTTATATTGTATATAATGAGAAAGCCCGTTTATGGTCATTTTACACACATTTTGTAGAAAGAAAATTGTATATTAAATCATTCTGTTATAACATAGTTGAGAATCATCTTTATACAAAGTTTGGAAAATAAAAAAATAAATAAAATCAAAATCTGGAATACTAAAATTGTATTGGTGATTTAAAAAAAAAAATAGTTTTTGCCTATGCATGTTCATTCATGTATAAAGAAATTGAGTCCCGATGTCCTCTACCAAGGACATTGCATAACTTATGAATGAAATATCTTTAAAATAATAATAATAATAAGTAATTTAATTTATTTTAATACTCTAAACAATGTAAACACATGGGGGGAAATAAATAAATAAATACATTTTCCTAAAACTTTTTCTTTCTCGGGTCTTTAGAGCTTAATATTTGAATATTGAAAATTATATTAGGCTAGTAGGCTACTCTTACGTATTTTACTTTAACCCCATAGTGGTGACCGGGAGTAGTCGTAGGCTATAACTACCAAACATCAACAAAAATATGGTATGAAAAAGCAAAACATTATACATTGTCTTATCATGAGGGATGCTCTCCGCATTGACGTGGATGCCATTGGTCACACTGTCGGTCTATTACGTCAGAGTCCGACAGCGTCCGACAGTAGTAGCTACCGTCACGAGTTGGGTCTAATCCCGTCCGTCTCTCTCTCTCTCTCTCTCTCTCCCTCTCTCTCAGTCCCGCGGGCCACGGGGCGTGCGGTCAACAGCTCACACGAGGACCAGCGTCAAGTAGACTACAGATGTCATCTACCTCCTAAAGGTGAGGGGGAAACATATTGGTGTTTATTTGGTTTATTTCGCATTCAGCCGGACATAATGACCTGCTGGCTGCTTTATTGGAGTTCATGCTGAGCTACAGATGACTGACTGTAAATGAAGCAGGCGTGCTGTTTTCATCTCTTGACCTCAGCTTTATTTGAGTTACTAGGATTTGCAGTATAAAGGTGAGATAACTGATGATCTAGATACTTTATATCGTGAATCAAGGCACTTTAATTGTGTTATGATACAATGAATTAGGCTGCTCGCGCTGTGCCAATATGAAAGAACCGATAGCCTGCGACGCGTTCAAGTTCTGGCTTGTCAAGCCGCTCTCATGGGGACAGGTGAACAAAATATGAAGCGCGTGAACGAAAACAAATCATTCACGGTCGTCGAGACTGTTACTCCAAATGCGCAACGGTCCGTGCAGGTAACCGGTTCTTCAGGAACTGATTGCGTTATCTGCGCGTGATGCTGCCACCGGTGAACGCGGGTTTATTACCTATTATACCAGTGAAGCAGAAAATAAAAATTGGGATTTATAAAACTTTCTCGCAAAGTTAGGCTACTGTCAAACTTGTGCTTGAATACGCCAAAACAAGTCAAATTAATTCGTCGTGAATCATTCTTGAACAATGCAGAAAGATTATTTTGTCCTGGTGCAGCCTATCACAAAGAGACATCTGCGGTAAAGTAGCCTATGGTGAATATCAAACGCATTGTGATATGATGAAGTAGGCTAGGCCTATGAATACAATTTTAAGTAGTATTTTAAAAAATCTGTTTCAAAGAAGGTGAAGTGAATATGAATTTAAAAATGGACGGTAAGGATAATAATAATAATAATAATAATAATAATAATAATAATAATAATAATAATAATAATAACAATAAATAAAAAACAGCTGATGACTTTAAAACCAATTTATTTTTTTCCACTAATGCATTTAAAAAAAAATGTAAATGCAAAAATTCAGAAACCTTAAGATCAACACTGCATTGTTTATAATCCTAACCTTAAATCCAAGTCAAAATGAAATATTTGCATACTTATACAGCCACAATCTACTATATTTTTCTATAGCTAATATAATATATTATAATATAATATAATATAACATGAATAATTGTATGAAACATGCATCAACCTCAAAAATTATTGTATTTATTAATATAGTATATATATATATATATATATATATATATATATATATATATATATATATATATATATATATATATATATATATATATATATATATATATATATATATATATATATATTTTTTTTTTTTTTTTTTTTTCACATGTCAACATGTCTCTCAGTGTTCGACACAAACAGTGATCTAAAAGATATTAGTTACTCAGCACTCCCAATACACACACATAGTTGTGTGGCTGAATGATCGTGACAGTTTACATGAATTTAAAAGCAGAAAAGTCGCTGTTTGGATATAAATAAGCAAATACTGAATACTGAGTCTAGGATTGGATCATTATCACAATGATTAATATGTTTCTGGCATGTTGTATGTTTGGTAATAATTCAAATCCTTTAACCCTATAACTGATGTAAAGTGTAGCTTTTAATTCTCACACAGTCATGTCAGACAACATTCCCATGTACATAGACAATGTCAAGATTCATTAGACCCAAATTGTGAAATAGCGGTTCAGTGATCCTGATCAATAATTTTCACACATAAATTGGTCACCACAAAGTTCTGACCTTAACCCTTTTGTGGAAGTCTCTGGGATGTGATGCAGTCGACTTTAAAGAAGTTTGAATCTCCCTTTGACAATACAAGATTGTTATTTTTTCAATCCAAAATATAAACCCATGTGTTTAGATAGTACTGTAATAGATGATAATGTGCTTGTCTCATCCCTGTAGACACTTGAGTGAGGAGACATTATGACGGAGGGTGTGGAGGTTCATCAGGCCCAGACAAACATCGCAGATGCTGCCACAACCTCTGTAACACGGAGCAGGATGTCCTCTCTGCAGGCCGTGGAAACAGATCCTGGGTCTGAGGAGCTGGACCAACAGGAAGAGGCCTCCTCCAGTTTTCACTCCACTGGAGGAGCGGAGGACAGCAGAGGTGGCCCGGTGGCCCCTGATGGTGGCTGGGGCTGGGTGGTTGTTGCTGCTACCGTTCTGGTCTTAGCGATGACTCTGGCTTTCCCTTCTTGCATCGGGATATTTTACACAGACTTGCAGAACGACTTCCAAGCCAGCAACACTGAAACGTCATGGGTGCCAGCCATCATGATGGCAGTGCTGCATGCAGGCGGTAGGGAGCTGTTTCATGTGTTTGATCCATTAGTTCATCCATGCATTGTTACGCATTCACCCGCACCACAGGGTCATGTACAGTCTCTGAAAAACACTTCTATCAAGTTACTGTACTTAATTGGTTGTGCAACACTGATCTGTTTCACAACATGAAACATAAGCACACAAAGAGCTCACAGGATGGCAGCAGGAGTTTGGCCTTCTTAAGTGAGATTCTGAATTGTAAGGAGTGTGCATTGACATATCACTTCACAGGGAAATTTACCCAGCTATTGCACACCATCCCAATCACTAACTTAAGGAATAGTCGACATGGTGAAACGGATTTGGGGGGGCAGGCATTTTTATTCAGCTTAATGCAGCTCATTCATCGCTTCTAGGCAGCTATGCTTGAGGACAAAGTACACCAGATATGCAACCATTACAATCCGTTTCCATTGTTACATAACAGAAAAGGCATAAATCATACACACTGTATTTGATTTAAATCACATTTATCTCCATAAATCACATTTATCCCCACAATGTCAAAAATTTTAGGTTTCACTTGTGGGGATTTACACTCAATAATTTGTATTGTACTGCACATCTACAAATATCGCCTTAACTGTATTTTAATAGTCCACTTTAGATAATCTACTGACTATATATACTGACTATCACTTTATAGGAACCAGTGAACTGAAATGCGTATGTTCAGCCAGACGGCTCTGAATCAGGCGGGAGGTTTTTATTATATTCTTGGACTGGCTCTGGATAAGCCAAGATACCATTGTTTTTCTTTGAGAAAGGTTTATTTGTCTTTCCAGCCCTTTCTCTTTGCTGTCAGCTGGGCAAGTTAGTGCCAAAGACAATGTTAAGGAGATCTTATGAGTTTGTTTTCATGCAGTGCCGTGACGCCGAAAGTATTAATTTAAGCAGGGCAAATGTTCAATCTCTCTTGATGTTTTAAAGAGCTTGAAGAAATTTGCACTGTACTAACTGCTGTGCTCAGTGGGTGCAAAGTGTCACATCAAATCAGGTTTCTCATTTAACACAAAAAAGGCCAAAAAAGTGATGATGATATTCTTTGACACTCGTTTTCACTCTTTGAGTCTGGGGATATGATACCTTCTCAGACTCTTATTGATGAAATTACTTTTTAAAGATGTGTATTTCTTTTTTCTTCCAGGCTAATGTGCAAAGAGAACCATAAATAAGCTGAATAGGCTGATTTCCTGAAATGTATAAACAATTTAAGAACATTGCTCAATTTGTTTGAGTGGTTAGACATTCCAGCCAATGGTGCGAGTTTGGGACAGGATCAAAGTTAGGAGGATTACTTTAAAAATATATTCTATTCCAATATAAATTAATAATTGCTTGGTAAAAATTTAATCAATAACTTAATCCAAATATCAAACATGAGTATAAATTTAATTACTTTGGAAGATTGATTTTACTTTCCTTTGAACTTCATCACAACATAATTTTGACTTTTGGTAGGGTTTGCACAGGTGCAGAACAATGTTTTACATTCTTACTCTATGACAGTATCACTCTTATGACTGATGGACAGACATGAGTTGTTAAAATATGGAAGGCAGATGGGGCCAAAAACCTTTAAATGGAACTTGTGATATTTAACCATGTCAGCTTGTTCTGTTTGTCCACGTTAATGTGACAACACACACAACAGGCAATGAAATTGCTGTATTTGAAACTATATTTGCATATGTGATTGAAAGGCATGTTAATATATACATATACAACATATCAGATGCCATGTTTGTTCATGAAGGAAATCATTATAATACATTCGAATGCACGTATCCAGACATCAGATGTTGCATTTGTTCATGAGGGATAATGCATTGGAACGTTATGTGTGAAGAAAAGTCTTTATACTGTAACATTTTATAATGTACCATTAATTAATTTACTCTAGCACAGTAGATATCAGTAAAGCAATGCCACAGTGAACTAAAGAATTGATTAATCTGTGGGTAAATGTGTAGGTAAATCTGTTTTAAAAAGGTATAGCATGTTCAAAACAGCTGCATTTAGAGACAAATTAATAATCTTAATGCGGTAAAACTGAGCGTCTTTACACATGCTAAAAAAAACATGAAGAAAACTGATGCTATAATGCGTTATCATGGACAAATAGTGTGTGTTGATATGATCAAATGTCATGCATTTCTTTTAAAGGATTTTGGCTCCATCGGCCTTCCATATTAAGAGCACTTACCTGATTTACACGCGCATGTTAAGAGGAGTCTCTAGCAAAATCATAACAGATTTCAAATCGTGGTGTTTTAGAAGGCTGAAAACAACAACAACTCATATTTCAAACTGGAGAGTTATGAAACTTGCAGTGAAAGTAAAATCAAGAATATATATTTTTTTTTACATTTCATAACCCCTTTAAGAATATTTTATTACCAAAATGTAAACAGTGAAAGAAGTATATGATTTGGGTGCATATAATCCAACAGACAATACTAAGAAGGTTTAGTTCACCCGAAAATAAAAATGTTCTCATCAGTTTCTCTTCATCTTTCCGCCCCCATATTTTTATTCTTCTGTAAAACACAAAATGGACATCTTAGACATAATTTCTAAGTTTCTGCTTACATTGAAAATGAGAGCTCTGGCAAAAAGAACTACTTTAATGGTTTTCTTTGTCCTTGTTGAACAAGGAAACCATCTACTTTCCTTGAAGGGAAAGAGTAGTTCAGATATTCTACTGACACATCTATTTTGTGTTTCAATGATGAATGAAATTCATACAAAATTGGAAAAACTATATTCATCACATCATATAAATAATGAAAACAATTTTATGTTTGGGTGACCTGTTTCTTTAGAGCAAGGTTGGGCAACTCTGATGCTGTTTTCGAAGCCAGAGTTGCCAAGCTATGCTTCAGAGAGCAAATTATGCATTGTGTAGTTTTTTCCCCTGCCTGTTATTGTAAGGTTCAGTACATGTGAGTGATTTGTGTAAATCTAGTCCATGTTTATGTGGACAGCATCATACTACTATTGTACTTGGAAATGGCAGCCTGATCCTATAATCAAATTCAGGCCTTTCTATCAGAGCTTATCAAATGCAGCGACCAAACTTTAATTTGCAGTTTCAATTCCAAATAGCTACCATTGTTTGTCATCATCTGCATATGTGTGCAGACATTAAACGGGATCATCTGTAAGTCAGATGCAACTAATGTGTGCACACCGTGACCAACCGTGTTCATCATTGATCACATAACAATGCCTTTGTCTTTCCGTAGGCCCCATATGTAGTGTTCTCGTGGAGTGCCTCGGTTGCCGTGCAACAATAATTATTGGCGGGATCCTGAGCGGACTGGGAATGGTAGCCAGCTCATTTGCACAGACATTAGTAGAGCTGTATATCACTGCTGGCATTATCACAGGTAGGGAGGCCTGTATATTACCTTCTCACAAACAGCGGTGTGAAAACAATTGCTCAGTAGGCGGCATGGACTGAATTATCACCTTTTCTTCTCAGGAATGGGATTCTCTTTGTCTTTCCAGCCATCGATTACAATGGTGGGCCACTACTTTGTGCGGCGGAGGGCGTTTGCCAACGCCTTGTCTTCCACTGGCACCGCACTCGGGCTGAGCACCCTACCATTGCTAGCCAACTATCTGCTCAGCAGCTTTGGCTGGCGGGGCAGCTTTCTGGTGCTGGGAGGGGTCCTGCTGAACTGCTGCGTTTGTGGGGCCGTAATGCGCCCCCTTGGGGCCAAACCAAAGATGGAAGCCAAAGCCGGACAGATGAACAAAAGCCAACTCAAAACCAATTGCCTTTCCATTACTCAGGAACGAGAGGGTCTGAAAGGCCGTCTGCGGGCCACTCTCTCCACCGTCATGCCTTTCCTGCGCAGGCACATGGCTTTCGACCTGCTGTGCAGTAGCCCGTACTTCTGTGCCTACGCTCTTGGGGTGTCCTGGATGATGCTGGGCTTCGTGGTGCCCCTGGTTTACCTGGTTCCCTATGCCACCGCTTACGGCATGGAGCAAGACCGAGCCGCTCTACTGATGGCCATCCTGGGGTTGATCAACATCACCGTTCGGCCCGCGACGGCACTGGTTTTTGGGTTGCCTCGCTTCCGTGGAAGCCATAACTTCGCCTACCTGTTTGCTGCGGCGGTGCTGATCAACGGATTAAGCAACTGCATCTGTGGGATGGCAACAAGTTTCCCAGTGCTGCTGGCGTATGTTATAGTGTTTGGGATTTCTATGAGCCTGGTCGGCTCCTTGTTGTTCACCGTACTGATGGACACGGTGGAGATGAGCCGCTTCCCATCCGCCCTGGGCCTCATCAGTATTATGGAGAGCATCATGTTTCTGCTTGGCCCGCCGTTAGCAGGTGTTGTAATGCTTTTTTCTAAAGTTTGCATGTGCTTTAGTACTGCATTAGTAGGTTCAAACAACATGCTTGCTTGAATTTCTCAAGGACAAAAAATGTCACCTTCATGTGATTGTGTTTTGTGCAAGTGCATAGACTGTATTCTTTTCCATACAACAATGAAGTGTCTCTCAAGCTCCAAAACAAACAAAAAAGCACCATAAAAGTAGTTCCTTTGAAGTAGATATTCAGTTCATGTACAATATTCAATAATTAATGTTATAGAATTGCTTTGTAATAAATAAACCACAATTTAGGTCAGTATTTCATCGAAATTCTTTCCCCTCCACCTGTACTGTACTTGGCAGGCCTGGCCTGGTCATCAGGAGAACTGTCCTATGACTGATTTTTCCTTTTCTTTTATTATTATTATTATTTTGTATTGTTATTTTACTTTCCTACTCAGATGCAAGTGGTTATTATCATTAAACTCAGAATGGCTTCTGTAAATGATTATACGCATATGTAGTTGGAACAAACCTTTTAAAAATCAATGTAGGTTACTTTATTATTTATTTTTAATGTATAATTAATTAATATTAAAATATAAATGTTTTTAATATTGATGAAATGTTAAATATTAAATAAAAGTAATTCAATTAATAATTAAAGATAAATATAAGTATTTACTGTTATGTCTCTTGTTTGATATATATATATATATATATATATATATATATATATATATATATATATATATATATATACACATATATATATATATATATATATTCTAATAACAGTAGGTTGGCGGTAGTTACAGTGGTTTCAAAATTTGTTGAGGGTTTATGGCGTGGTGTGCATGAGCATTAGACTCCCGGCCTGAAATTTTGACTCCAGTCCGGCTCTGGGAGTTTGGAATACAGAGCAATAGTTGTATGGACTACATATGGTATTTTTAACTGCTTTTTGGAGCTTGACAGTTGGTTTGGCTGCATGTGTGTGTGTGTGTTTCTGTAAGGGTCATGTTACGTCATTGGTAGGTCAGTCATAATCCTATGTTAGTCGATGAGATTGTGAGTTAATTTACAGGCCGGTGTCCAGAAAGGCTTGTATATGAGCAGAACAGTAAGCACTAGGGATCCTCTCATGTTACCATTACCAAGGAAACTTAAATGTCAAGGCAGACGGCAATAAAGTGCTGATCAGTCTATGATAGCAGCTCTTAAATGCACTACAGCAGGCTCCCAGAAATTAATATACCATTCATTTTCTTCACAGAGAAATTGTGATTAGCAATAACAAAACATTTCAAAAAAGAGCTCTAAGGGTATTAAACATACTTTGACTTTGATAATGATTTTATTAATAATTTCATAGTTTGGAGTAGATCGCGTCATAAAAGTACCGTTTTCTCAAATTTGAAATACAGTCTCTTTTATGGGTTTTCATCCAATTTTCATTGCTGAAATGCACATACAGAAAATGAATGTCAAACACAATTTTGGAAAGAGAGAAGTGGGGGTCGCTGTTTGTCTCTATTATGTGACTTTTGTGAATTTTTAATGTATGTTTTCCCAGGGATCCTGGTTGACAGCACTAGCCAATACACCTATGTGTTCTTCGCCTGCAGCATAAACGGCTCCACCGCTGGTCTCTTCATCATGCTGTCCTTCTACTGGCTGGACAGACAGAAGTGCAGGGAGGTCAAGAGCTCCTTCACTCACAAAGACATTAACTCACTGAAGCCCAGCACTAAGATGACCATCGACTGTGATTACAGTCTAGTGCCTTTACATGGTAACACTATCAGAGACTCAGAGACCGATGTTTGATGCATGACCAGTGGATTTCACCACACTCAGTTTGTTCATTCACTACACAGCTAGTCTTTTCTTATCCTTATCTTGTTAGTGGACAATCAGATGTATTTGTCATAGCTTATGTACACAGGTAGAGTGCAGAACGGTTCTTGGACTGCTGGACCAGAATTGCAGGTTTAACTTTTCACAGTCTTTTTACGTGGGAACTTTAATCACTTCAGATCATCTTGAAAGCATGTCAGTTATTACTCTAGCCTCCTCCTTCAGGATTGCTAACAAAGGCCAGTTGTAATTGACATTCACATTACTGTAATTTAGGATCTTCTGGGAACAAATGACTGTAGAAAACACAGAATGTGAGATTGTGCAATGAATGATTTTTTATTGTTTCTAGATGCCTTAAATTATAAATGTTATATCTTGTAAATTATTTGTTTTTGTTTTTTTGTGTGTGTAGATACTGCTTTTTAAAATCAGTAACTTTTTTTATATATATATATATTTGTATGTATTAAAGAAAATCGTTGCTTTGTGTGTTTGTCTGTCAGTTTCATTGTCTCCGCGTTGTGTCTGGTCTCTTTTTTTCCTTACACTTTTTAGAAACAGTGCTGTGTGGTGTGTGTTCAGAACAGTGCTAAAGATCCAATGACAAATTGCATATGAATACATACAATTATTTATTATTATTTGAGTTTATTGCATTTAGTGTAATTTGTGTTAGCAAATAGTGTTAGCACAGTGCTGCAGCTTATAGGCTTCATTTTCCTTTTAGTAATATCGGTCTAAGAAACACAAGAGGGCAGCAATGTCATGACTATAGTGTGACTCACAATGCAATTTCACAATTCATGCAATTAAACTCGCACATTACTTTAATAAACAGGAATTGTTCTGTAATGGAAAAACATTTCTGATATATATATAGATATATAGATATATATATATATATATATATATATATATATATATACCTTTTGAGATTTAAAACTTTCAATAAGGTGTCAGTTAACATTCGTTAATGTATTAACATGAACGGACAATGAACACTACATTTATTACACTTTGTAATCTGTTAATGTTAGTAAATAAAAATAGAGTAGTTCAGTGTTTGTGTTCACAGTGCATTAATGTCAACAAGCAAAACTTATGATAATCATAGACTGATGATAATGCATTAGTAAATGCTGAAATTAGCATTAAGATTAATAATAAATGCTGTAGAAGTATTGTTCATTATTATTTCATGTTAACTAGTGAACCTTGTTGTAAAGTGTTGCAAATCTTAAATTGTTCTTTTAACAGTTGCAATAAATATATTGTAAATACTGTATTAAATAATTTAAATAACCCTAAGCTATAGTTATACATTTCTCTAAAAAAAAAACAAAAAAAAAACTAACGGGTTTCATGAACAATGTAAAAAAAGAAGGTAACTATGCCCATGTTTTCATTTTATTTGTTTGCACATATTAGACAACCAATTTTACATCTGGATATATGTTTTTAAACCAATGCACAGTATGTACAATTCACTCATTGTGTCAAAACATGCCATAAAGACTCTTAAATAAATTAAACAGCACATCAGCCCAATTTAAGTATCTACAGACTGGGCATCACTGCTATGTTTACAAATCTATATACATGAGATATAACAAAACGGCCAACAAAGTGCGTGACAACTGTGAAACCAAAGACTCAACGAGGGAAATGAACAATAACAAGTGCTCCTGCACTCGATGTTAAAGTTTGGCGTAGAACAGCTGAACTTAAACACTGGGATAAACAAAAGTTGGCTTCAAGTTCCACAAGTGAAATAAATGAACAGTGAATACCGAACTCCCCAGCAGAGGCACATGGGATAGAAATGAGGTTCATACAACCACTGACGAGTTCTGTGAGGAAGGACACACCGCACAGAGACTGATTTACTGTCAAAGCAGCGACGCGAGTGAAACTAGACACATCACTTAACTGTGGGATTTTGAAGTGCAGTTTCAGGAACATACAGTACAAACCTTTTGAAGCCCTAAAATAGTGGTTGCATCATGCAAACTGGTGACCAGTCAGCTGATGTAACTGGGTTAATAATTCATTAGAGCATCTTTTAAAGGTAGCCGATGTTTCCATGCTATTGAACACGTTTTCTTGGCATTCATTCCAGTAAAAACATCTACAGACCTCCACATTTAGACCCTTTACTGAAGCTGAAAACAGTGCGAGTGTAAACCAACCCATTTGCATCAAGCATACAGTGGCATTCACCTCAAAAAGAATATCTCTCGAACGTCTTTTAAACCGCGCGACACACTGAAACACTCACACAGAAGCTGTGGCCTGACTCAGACCTTTGTCATTTTGCTGGCTTTAGGTGAGACCCCGTGAGAAGAACAGAGGTCGACTGAAGCCCGCGCTCACAGGAACGGACATGTATGTGTCAGTCATCTCCGTCTCTCTCGTGCACGCACGCACACACACACACACACACACACACACACACACACACACACACACACACACACACACACACACACAAGCTCTGGAGTGTCCTCTCTGTTTCCACACTGTGTCCGATCTTGTGTGGAGGTCGCTGGGAAAGTCTCTCACACGCTGAGAGGGAGCAAGCCCGGAGGAGACACGGTCCGCGTCAGCACACTGGGACCCAGGCCATTCATATTCCTGTGAGGAATCAAGAGACTGAACTATGTGCCGTGAACAACGTGTTATGAAGAAGTATAAATCTTCAGATGGGTGATATAATCAACATTTTTAAGCGGCATATGCATCACTTAATATCAGTTATAATAGTAATTAATGCTCATCACTAAACCAAACTGTTGAACAAAACCTCACATTTTATAATATCACCACATAGCAAATGTATAACCTGAATTAATTCTAAAACTATTCCAAGCTTACCCTGTGTGTAATACTTCTTGAGTACAGTATGCTCATGTAAAGCAATATATATTACAACATGTAAACTATTATCGCTCAGCTTATAAAGTTGTATATTATATCTAAATTTATCCACATACATAAACTACACTCATGTAAAGTGATACCTACTATATTACAAATCTTTCATCACACAGCTCATCAAATGCGGCTGAATACATAAGTGTGTCCATCTTTATCTGCATACATACAGATATATATCTCTTATGATATATACAAGCAGATTGTATATTGTTGAAAAATGTAATCTGTATTATCGCTCAGATGTAATTTGCTTAATGAAATCACATGGTATGAAGAAATTAAAGGGACAGGTCACTCAAAAAGGAAAGTTGTCAAGATATTGATCAACTGCTGCTGGCAGCCATCGACTTCCATGGTATTATTTCATACTGTGGAGATCAAAGGCTACTGTCAACTGTTAGGTTACCAGCATTCTTCATAAGATCTTCTTTTGTGTTCGACAGAAGACAGAAACACATATAGGTCTAGAACTTCAGAAACCTCATTTGGGTGAACTATCCCTTAAAGACAATATAAACATTAACAACAAAGATTTTCTGTAAAGTTGAGAGTACTTATCAGAGACTGTTTGTGTTAGTTCTAACAGGCCAAAATATTTAATAATCTGTAATAATAATAACACCACCGATTATCTAGAATAATTAACGTCTATTAATTACACAATTACTTAAAGAAATGTTCAGATCTCCACAGAGAGCAGTTGTGTGAACCTGGTGAGCAGACAGAATAGAAAGCGAAGGACTTACGTCTTGTCAAAATACGTAGTGTGGAGCGAATGAGAGAACTTGGTTGCGTTGCTGTTGAAGAGGTTTCCATTTTCTGTTGTGTAATTTTTCCTTGCTGCCTGGTCCTTGGCAAAGTTCCTACAGGCGGCTAGTTTGGACTCAAGAGCCTGCATGAAAACAGACATCCCATGTTTTTCCATTAGCATGTGCATTTAACTTTAGCTTGAGTGTTTAAGTGAAATGCACATTAGGGCATTCAGGAATTTACCCCAACTTTCCGCAGAAGATCACCAACAATGTTAAGAGCCGAGATCCGTGCAGACGGTGTGAGGGGGGAGCTTCCACAGCCATTGGTCAACGCTTTGGAGAAAAAAAAAAAAGTAAATGAATGAAACTGCTGGCAGTCAGAATGTTAAGAGTGTGAGTGAAAAATACTGCATTGAGTTTCAATGTGGTTATGATAAATAGAGAACAAGGTGACCAATATAATAATATACAACACACAAAATGCTGATATGCATAATATACATGATACTCAAAATTGCTGAAATTTACAAATATATATATATAGATAGATAGATAACACCAACCTTTAGAAACAATGAAAGGATGCTCCATGCTCATCCCTACAGGTGTAGCTGGGAGGGACAGGGAGGCCTGCACTGCCGAGTCTGTCTTATCAATGTTTAGGGTGGGAGAGCTGGGGGCTGACATCCTGACAACATCTGAAGTCCTCTCTCGAACAGCCAACTCTTGCCTCAAGTCTACAAGGACATGCATATTTAGCACTGATAAACCCGTACAAACTTAGTGTTTGTGTTCAGTTCTTAAACTTGACAGCATCTGCAGTGTGCTTATTACCACAGAAACTGATCATTTTGACATTTCACTTTCTGAGTGCCTCAGGGATGCATGTATTTTTAGGACAAAAGCTGAGAATGAGTTTAGCATTTAGGAACTTTAGTACTTCCAGTTCCATCCCCATGAAGTCAGTTGTTGTTCTTTTTGTGGGGTTTTGGTTAATTGCTAAAACAAAGTCTGTGATTCACGCAAGCTCAAGATATTATCATGTTTTCTTCTCCAAAGTCTAGAAAAAGGTGGCTGCTAATACAGCAAGTGGCTAAATGGAATTAGAGGTCGTCAAGACATTAAACATCATGTAAACTCATATTTACAGCCTTGTTATGTTTATAATCCTGCTCTTGGAAACCTTTCTAACTCAAAAGGACTCAAAAAGACTTTAAAAAAAAAAAAAAAAAAATTATAAAGTGTGAAAGTTATCTGAAGCTGAATCTTGGTGAAATTAAATTCGTGGGACCGAGGTGTAGTTTTGCTTATAGCCTACATTTAGCTTTTTACTTCTGCGTGAAAGGTGTTCACTGAAAGTATGTTAATGTGCACACACACACACCAACCTTTTTTTACACAAGAACCAAGTTTTTATAGTCACCATGAAATCAAAATGGAATATTACTTTTTTTTTTTTTATTGTAGGGTTTCTAATAAATTATTTACCCGTGCACATCAAATTTTTTGTGCTCCTGTATTGTCCAAAAGCTAGACTCCCCTTCAGTAACATGTCTCACATGAAACAAGTGGCCACTTCTACACCGCACTCAATTCCCAACGGACAAATGGAAATCGTGCAAAACATTTTTTCTGCCTCATTCAATAAGCCGTTTCACGCCATAATCTCTGCTTCATGCCATATAAAAAAAAAAAACACTGAGGGAATGTCAGCTATATTGCTGTGAAATGAAATGAAGTTTACCCCTAGCTTCATCTTTCAGCCTCTGCACAGACACCAACAGAGACTCCTTCTCGTCCAGTTCGCTCTCCAGGAAGGCGTTCCTCTCTATCGCCTGGTTTAGCCTCTGTTCAAAGTCCTCCAGGGATGTGATGGTGGCCCTGCTCAAGCCAGGTTACGGTTTTAAACATGTTGAACTCTTTAGCATGACACTTGCACCATGTATTTTGGTCTATGTTTGTTGGCCATTGGTGACACGTAGGCTAGTCTTGACAAAAAGTAGTCTAGCAATTTAGGAACTCAGGGCCAAGTTAGTTTAAAATGATAATATGATCCCGTCTCGTACCTCTTGGCTCTCTCCAGGTCGTCGTTGGCCTGCTCCAGCTCCCGGACATATTTGTGCAGCTGCTCCTTGATGCCGCGTGTCTGGACCAGGTCATCCTCCAGCATGGAGATCTGCTTATAGCTCTGAGCGTAATGCTGTTCCAGTTTCTCCTGCAGTCAGGGACACAGTCTGAGTCACCATCAGAAACAACCTCAACTTTCTGACAAAATTTACCAGCTATAAATACATGTTATGTCTTTACTGAGGATTGCACAGTCCTATTCAGAAAGTTCCTGCACCAAATATTTCAAAACTAAGAGTCAAAACCGTTACAAGACCACATGACATCCTCACCTGAATAACTACAGAGAGCCCAATCCTATCCAAATTAGAGATGTTTTGGGTCAATCTCAAAGCTTGGAAAACCAATTCCATAAGAATACTTACAGTAGCGCAATATACTGACAAGTTGGTTTCAGTTTCTTAAAGCGATAGTTCACCCAAAAATTAAAATTCTAACATCATTTACTCACCCTCATGTTGTTCCACAGGTGGTGGCTGCCATTGACTTCCACAGTATTTTTTTTCCTACTATGGAAGTCAATGGCAGCCACCAACTGTTATATTACCAGCAAATCTTCAAAATATCTTCTTTTAGGTTCAACATAAGAAAGCAACTCAGGTTTGGAACGACATGAGGGTGAGTAAATGATGACAGAATTTTCATTTTTGGGTGAAATATACCTTTAAGGGGAAGAAAAGCAATTTTTACTAAAAAAATTTACCTGCATTTGACTTCTTTTTTGGTCGAACTGCCCTTTTAATGAGGAACAAGGAGGATTACCCATACACACAGCAACCCTCCTGACTTTTCTTGTAGGCAACCTACTTTATCCACCTCATTTCTTCTAAATAAGCGTATTGTTTTGGGCCATGACAAAATAATCAGTGTCCCCGTTCTCCAAAACAGATGCAGGGTCACTGGGCAAAGGCTACTTGTCTTGCTAGTCTTTCTGAGAATGTGATTTTTTTTAATGATCATGCTATCTGGGACAGCAACGAGAGCTTGCACAAATATAAATCACTGTCTCTTTACCGGGTCTACCTAAACCCAAGCCATTAAAAAGTTATTTCTGTAAGGGTCTTAGAGGGACAACTGTGCTATAAGTGAACTTTTCTGCTTGAGCCATTAGCCTTCTATTTTCTTCCACTTCATCCCGATATCCAATTACAGCACACTTTGGGATTAACAGAGACCCTTGACAGCTCTCACAATGGGCTACACTGCTGGAGCTTCACAGATAAATCAGCAGATTAAAGGTGTGTGGAGGTACCTCTGCCATTAGGTGCTACTGGACCAATAGCTGCGCTAAACTGGACACTTTTGCAGCATTTTATTTCCCAGCAGTCCACTACATATTTTTCATGCTCATCAGGGAACTAGTGCCTAAAACATGACTTTCGACCCCATGTACCAGTAAAGCTTCCATTTTAAGTAAGCTATATTATGACTGGCTAACTCTTATAAGGTATCATTTTTATACTTGTGACAACTAGAACGTCAAATATATATATATATATATATATATATATATATATATAACCATAAAAAATGGTTACGATAAAAAACCATTATATTTATGGTAATATATATATTACCATAAAAATTATATAATTGGTGTATATAAAACAAAGCCTATTAAGATAACCACACTATTCTCATCAAAATTAAGAATTTTTAAATGCTTAAATATTTGGCATTACTGTAATTAGAATTTGGGTGGTAAATGTGCTTCAATGAAAATGGTGTCACAATGCAAATAATTAGTTAATTAATTAATTAACAAAAAACAATACATCACTATTTTGGGTCAGTAAGATCTAATTTGTTGATGAAAATCAGAAAAATCAGTAATGTTGTGAAATATCATTACAATTTGAAATAACTGTTTCTTATTATATATATATTTTAAAGCATAATTTATTCCTGTGATGCAAAGCTGAATTTTCAGCAACCATTACCCGAATCTTCAGTGTCACATAATCTTCAGAAATCCTTTCAATATGCTGACTTGCTGCTCAAAAAAACATTATTATCAGGGTTGAAAATAGTTTGAGCTGATTTCTAAATGACCCATTTTCAGAGTTTAATTTTCCATAAATGGTCTGGGTGGACTGAGAGCGAAGAGCAAAAGAGCAAAGACATGTATTTCAGCTCTTGTCGTACCTTGAGTGTGTCCATCTCGCTCTTCAGCCTCTGGTTCTCTGACTGCAGGTCTCGCATGCGGTGCTCGGCCTGCCCCAGCTGCGCCTCCAGCTCGGCCTCCAGCTCACGACTGCCCTCCTGGAACTCCTGCAGCTCCTCCTGAGCGTCATGATAACTGCAGATACACAAACAGATCAAAAATCACACGTCACCAGCCATCTGGAGCAGCGGCGGCACATACATCACATTAACTATGCAATGCAAATTGACACCCAGACTGCAACAAAAGAGCTGACATGCTCCAAGCATTTAGACCTTGACAGCTGGTGGTACAGCAGATGATGAATTACAGTCACTCGGGGCTGTGGCCACTCTGGAGGTCCTAAGACCAATTTAGGGCACCTTGTTACCCAACCATGGGCAACAATAACAGCACAGCAGAATTCAGCACTTCCTGAATATCATTCAAATTGTGAAGTTATGGAAAAATATCATCCAGATGTTCACTTTGAGCCCTTGAAGGTCCGGGTCAGAGGTCACAGGCCTGCTTGAGATGAATAGTGAGGTCTGGCGGCAGGAAATGAGCTAGACAGACTGAATGCAAGGTCTTGGTTGTTTTTAGACAGCGTTTCCGAAGCTCTGGTAGACAGGACACGTCCCTTTAACCCTGCTCACTTCCCCCAGCCTCATTCTGTCATGTGCAGAGGGAACCTTAAATCTGTCACTTCATCCCTCCTTCCCTGAAATACCAGACATGTGCGGACCTGCCTCCTCAGCACAAACCAATAAAACACTCACTCGACAACAGGAAGCTGCTCAAAAGCACATTTACAGTCCTTAATGAGATACAGCACCATTCAAAAGTTTGGGCTCAGTACAATTTATTAAGCATTAAATTGATCAAAAGTGACCTTAAATTTCAACTAAATGCTGTACAATGACACACTATTAATTGAAAGAGTCTCTATTCAACAAAAACGCATATTAAAAATATTTGCATTTGACACCGAGGACTGGAGTAATGATACTGAAAATTCAGCTTTGCATCACAGGAATGAATAAAGAAAAAATCTTACAACAGAAAACAGCTATTTAAATTATAATAGTATTTGACAATATTCTTGTTTTTTTTTTTACAGTATTTTCGATCAAATAAATGCAGCCTTCATGAACACAAGAGGCCTTTCACGACAAAATCTTACCAACTCTAAATATTTGAATGACAAAGCATCTATGAATAAACTATGTTGTGACCTTTTCCTCATGTAAACGTGAGAGGTTGCTTGCCTCTTTAAGACTTCTGTCAAGTGAGTTAAAGGGGCTCATCAGTGTGCCTATTTCCAGGAAAGCATGTTTTGCTCCTTCCTCAGCAGGAAATTCCTGGGATTTGAGATCTTCCTGTTCTCCACCAAAGCTCTGGGGCAGTTAACCCACAGCTCAGAAGGAGCATGTGCACATGCAGAGAGGCACAGACAGAGACCACCAGCAGACACACGGTCAGCATCAGTGCCAGCGCCAACTGTGAGCTCTGTTTTAGATCAGAGGCACTCTCAGGCCACTTTTGGTCCAGTCAAAAACACAGCCTGAGCTTTAGAAGAGAAAACGTTACACCGATGATTCACATCCTAGCAATCTGGGTGTGAAACTACACAAAATAATCACATAATCCAACTGAAATTTTAAAAAGACATCAAGCAAGCTTACCCACAATGTAACCAGCAGCACAACATAAGGTTTCAAACATGACATATTTTGACATGACAAGAGACGAAACACAACAGCTGGAGCTATGGAGCATCTTCTCAGGCTAACAGAGGGTCACTTTTGTCAAGGGCAGTGAAAGCTTCTCTGCGTTTTGTGGCATTTTCTCCATTTTTCCACGACACAAAAAGTGCTGCAGTCATATTTACAGCCTTTCGTCACCTACGGGGCTTGTAACTGTAGTTATGAATGCAGAAACAACCATTATTGTCTCAGGTAGCCAAAGTTTAACTAAAATACAGTGGCCAAGTTTTTAAAAGCCAATCAGCATTGTATGCCTCAATATAAACGGTTGACTGCCCGTGGCTTTTATGTGAAGATAAACTGCACACTGTTGTAAAAAGCTCAGCTGGTTGATATATTTAGGAGATAATGACTTCGGCCTACCTCTTCTTGTATTTGAAAGACAAGCACTTCCAGTAATCGATTTCCTCGTCTTTCGAGGAGAATTTGGGCATCATCATCTCTGCGTCCATGGTGGAGACCTGTGGAAGCAGAAGGGAATTAGAGCAGTCCTGAGACACACACAGAGCTTGTTCATCTGCACCTCCTACTGCACAACCCCACAAACAGCGTCCCCATGGTGTGTGTCCTCATTTGACACACATCCAATAACACTTTCTGTTTACATGGCTTTCTACCAGGCTCACATGACTTATTTCATCCTTTACAAGCTCACAGTTTTATAGGTTGCAGCATTCACTTTCAATTTTGGGGGGATTTTTTAAAGCAATAATTAAAGTCTTTTATATTTGTGTTTTGAAGTTTAACGAAAGTCTAACGGCTTTGGAAACTGGAATAACATGACGGTAAGTAAAGGAATAACTATCATTTCGAGATGAACTAAAGCGACGTGCTAAAGAAACCGTTCCCCTAAAAATGAAAACATCAGTAATTTTATGGTTAAATCATAATGTAAGAGCTCCTTTTGTGTTTCACAGAAGAAAGAACATATTTGGAATAACATGGGAGTTAAGGACGACATTTTTAGTTTATATAGATTATAAGCCTTTTAGGGATCAAACGTGAAGCCATTTATCACAAAAGGACAACAGAGTAGTCCTTCCATACATAAAAGATTGCTCAGAATAAGATTAATGGCCACAGATATTGTCCTTTAAAAAACATTTTGCACACTTGGACTTGTGTGCCTCTATAAAACATGCATGTATGACTTAAAATGACCTCTCATTAACATTCTTCATCCTTGTCTTGTGTTGGGACATCACTTGTTCGACCAGCAGCACAGAGATCCAGTGTTTTTCTGAAATTTCCACTCAATGAATTCCTATCTAGGTAAGGTCTTTTTTTAAGCAATTGCTCATTAGATCTGCCATGACGAGGAGCTGTAAGCCAATGCCATCCGTTTCATTCAGCAACCCAACCTGCAGCAGACGAACCTGTTCGGTTTCTAAAATAGTCCAAAATATTCCAGACATCTCCACAATTCCCCGATTCTTTTCTGGATTCTCAGGAGCGTCACAGCACTCCCTCTTTAAATGACTATGGGGGTTTCCAAACCGAAAGACCCATTTAAACAGAAAACAGAACTAAAATTGATAGGTATTTTCAGTTTGCTTGTCATATTTCCATATTTATGTCCAGCCTGAAACTTTCGAATTTTGAAGATTTTTCAGTGATCATACTTAAGTCATTGATTTGATTTGAATGTCACAATATTTAATTTTCTTTGTATTAGGTCAAGTCTGTTTGCTTAAAATGACATTTTTTAATTGAGAATAAGTGCAATACATACATACAAAGTCAAATAATTATAAAAAGGAAAAGATAAAGGACACATGTTTTGAGTTGTGTTATAGGTGCTATTCAGAAATATTAAAACTACTGATTTGTACGAAAAATGAACCAAAATAACTACAGATCGCTCTCTAATTTAAAGAAACAACATATGCTAAAGAAACACACAAAATCACAGGTGTGCATAATTATAAAGTCATCAAACACAAAAGCAGCAGTGGTTTTTTACTCTGGAGCAGAATGGGGCTCTCCTGAGGGCTGTCAAAACTGATGTCATTTCAATTGTGGTCATTTATAATGTCTTAAGTCAACATGCAGAGTACCTCACCCCTCCCAAACTGCCTCCTGACAGTGAGGCCATTTGTCCGGCCACAGAGCGCCTGTCCCGCACCACAGGACAGTGGGATGGTTCCTGTCTAACGCAATGCTTTCCGCAGCCTACACTCTTTGCCAGTAATACGCACAGTTAGGGGTTCAGAGGAAAGGCCAGATTTTTGTTTCCAAGGATGAAATTATTTCCAAAATCACAATCCAGCACACACCGTCCTGCGGAGTAATATACTAATAAACATGTGACATACCCTCAAAGATTAGGGGAGAGATCTGTGCCACCATTGAGTTATCTGACCTGCTTGCAAGCAGTTTCAATATAGTTATATTTACAGTCAGCCTCATGACAAGGGATTTTTTATTTAGAATATGTTTTGGTATGACAAGACATAAATGGCATCGGACGACAACTTAATGTCACAAAATGTAAACAGAACACATAGTTGTTGTCATAAATTTAACTTACAATTTATTTCTGTATGTGCAAGATATAACGTTAGGATTTATCATTACTGTTATAGCGCAAGATAACTGACAACAGATGAAAGAACTTAATCACATAAAGCAAACAGTGAATAATACAAACAGGGTGTTCATACACTTATAATACATATCTATGTAACGTTAGAGATGTACATGACTTAGCAAACAAATGTGACCAAACCAGAAGACGACTAGCGGTCATCATTCAATTAAAGAAATAATATAAATTATATATATATATATATAATGAGGATTAAATTTAATACTTAACATTAGCAAAGCAGTTCACTGAAGGCGAGACCAAATCGATTCGTTATCGAACAAATCCACATGTAAATGTAAATATCGAGTCTATATCATTTAAATAATTGCCATCAAAACTCAATCACCTGCAGTTTAAATGATCAGCGATATAACGTTACATCGGTCGAGCAAATGCTTTTTTGCCTGTAACGTTACGCCAGAAGAAAGCGGCACATGAAAAATAAGGTTCCCGCAATTGTTGGTCTTCAGATGCCAGAAAATGACAGCTTAAGATAACAGTTTAAATGATAAAGACTGCCATTTTATCACCGTCCCATCGAACACGCGCTTTATTATCATCACGGATTAAATAAAAAAAACTTCATGAAATATTTACCTTCTCATGTCTTGCTCCTGGAGTCGGCGAACAGACTCAGAGCAGTCTCCACTCTCCAGCGCTCGAGCGTCAGCTGAGAGAAACGCCAACGCGACTCCACTGACTCCCCTTCAGCTTCCGGGAAGAGGACGACACCGCGTCATTACGTCATCTTAACGTCAGTGAAACGCATGCAAAGCACGTTCTCGTTAATAGTGCAAAATAATGGTTCTGTTAATCTGACACGATATCCAAATTCTCTATGGAATTTTATACCTAATTTTGTTTTTTCCAAACTAGGTGGTCTTAGATTTCTCTTGATTTGCAGTTACAAAATTGATAAAATTCCTTTAAGCTTATCCTGCTTTCATAAACAAATGTTGCTGGCTTGGTCTCTATTATATAAGCATAACTTTTCTCCCCATAGGTACCTGATTTGGAATAATTACAATATTTTATATAAAAATAAATCTTTATTTTTTGAAAATTGGTTTTCAGCAGGCATAATACGAGTCAGTCAATTATTAAATCAAGAAGGCATGTTACTCACTTATTCTGAGTTGTTAACTGTCCATGGAATTCCTGTAACACCAAAGGATTTTTCCATTGTCATGGATGCAATTCCGACAGGAGTTTTGGCATTATTCAGAGCTAATACCCAGAACAGTATTACACCCCCCTCTACCTTTGATTTATTTGATACCCATATTGGAAAACTTTGTTTTGGCCCTAGAAATATTAATGTTAACAAAACTGTTCGTTCATTGCTTCAAGAAGACATAGTTTCTTCTCCTAACTGTATATTTTATTGGAACAGCTTAGTTAATGGTTTAATATGGAAGGACATTTGGACCTTGCCAAACAAATACATATTGGTAAATAAAGTCAAGGAAGTATCTTTTAAAATTTTACATAGATATTACCCAGTAAATAATTTTCTTGTTAAATTTAAAAATGACATTGATTTGAATTGTTCTTTTTGTAATATGAGTACTGAAACTTTGTTTCACTTTTTTTGGCATTGCTATTATGTTAAAATATTTTGGAAAGATTTGACTAGATTTATAATTGATAACATTGACCCCACTTTTGTTTTGTGCTTAGAAAACGTTTTATTTGGTTTTACTAATACCCCTTCAAATAAAACCAAAGAGTATTACATTATAAATTTAATTTTAATTTTTGCGAAATTTCATATCCATAAATGTAAGTACAGTAAAACCAATCCTTTATTTTTGGTTCTTGAAAAAGAAATTCAAATTTATGTGAACACGATTTTTTATTCACGTAATAAGAAAGCAATTAAGACAGTTTCCATTTGCAAATCCTTCAATATATTTATGTAATGTTTAGCCCACCCCCTGGCTATATGTGTATTTTGAATGCTTATTCTTTCTTTATATTATGTTTGTGTTATATATTTTCAGGTGTATTATTGGTGCTGTAACTGTACTTTGACTGTGTTTTTTGAAGTTTAATAAAAAAAAAAAATAAATAAAAAAAATCCGGCACGATATGCGGATATTGGTGTGTAATAAAGCGGGGGATAATCGGTGATTCATGTTTCATTTTACAATTGACCGAATATCACACCACAAGATGGCGCATTAGGACTCCAGTAGCTTGTGGATGTAATAATAAGAATTAAAAACTGTACAGAATTATCCAGACACCAACATTTTTCGCATCAACCAAGTTTACTCGCTATAGTTTAGATATGCTAATAGAATATGACAAGAACTCAGAGTTAAACTGTGTCAGACTCGGAACAAGTTCATGATAATCACAAATTAATTACAGTCAAACTAAAATGTATTCAGAGATTCAGAGACGTTCAAAATGTCTCACATTATCACCGTTTATTCGCTATAGCTTATTCGCTTTATGACAAGAATAAATTCATCTTGATAATGTCAAATAACTTTGATAGAAGACCTTACCTTACGTAAAAAAAAAGTAAAAAAAAAAAACTTTGTCAGGTCAAAGCGTCAAATCAAATTTTTGGTCTCAAAATTTTTAATACATTTTACTGGTAGTCCACTGTATGATGAATTTTTGTGTAGAATATGTCACAGTTTACCTTATTTTGCTATCCTCACTTACATTAATGAACTATAGTGTCATGAACCCACTAGAAAATACAAATTGTTTATATATATATATATATATATATATATATATATATATATATATATATATATATATATATATATATATATACATACATATACACATATATATATATATATATATATATATATATATATATATATTTACTTATATCAATAATTTTAACTGTCTAAATAATGTTAGGTTTTGAATGTATATCTATTAAATATTGATTTTATTTAAATAGTTATATATAATAAGACAGCATTAGGAACTATTTAATGTTCTTTTAAATTATAATTAGATTTTTACATTTTTATTTTGTACTTTTTTTCAAACAGGTCTTTGTGTGACTATTAGCCTATTGTTTTTGGTTTTCATTTTGTGCATTTATTCTATTTTAAAAGTTTTAATTTCTTTCTATAAATGTTTCCTATATACTAGAACTACTACTGTTGCTGAAAATAATAATAATAATAATAACTGAAAATATTAAATAAAACAATGAAATGTTCATGTTCATGTTTCATTTTCATTTGTCTTTATAAATATTTATATACTACTATTACTGGGCTACTACTACTAATTATTATTTTCTCTATAAATATTTCCATATATTTTCATGTAATAATAATAATAATTATAATGTATTAATATTGTTGTTGTAATAATAAGTAGGCTAAATAATAAATAACTAGAATTTATAATTATTGTTAATAATACAAATTATATAAATAAATGTATAATAATAAGTATGATTATTATTTCAGGCTACATCTAAAAGTTAATTAGGCTCATATGTAAGATAATTAAATAAATACAAAAAATAACGAATAGAACACCTAACAAACGACACTAAATAGTTAAACTGCAATGTTTGCATTGAACTGGTTCTAGTTTCGTCGTCCTTCTAGTAGTTAACATCAGATCTGGTTTGTCGTCATTCCTGGCGTGCCAGCAGCTGTGTCGTCACGGTGTCCGCGTGTTATCTGACGGGAGTATCAGTCAGCTGCGCCAGTGTGCGTGCGTGCGTGTTCCCGCGAGCTGCTGTTTACTAGGCGAGGGGATCCAGGTGGAGTTTTTAAACCGGAGAGACATGGACGAGGAGGCTCAGGACAGCGAGTGTCCGGTGTGTTTCGAGAGTCTTTCGGACTGCACCAGGACGCTCAGCTGCGGGCATCACTTCTGCCATGACTGCTTAGTACGAACTCTGCTGAACAACAGCCTGAACAGATCCATCAAACGGGATAATATCCTCTGCCCCGTCTGCAGACACCTGACAGTCATCACAAAGCTCCACGGATTCACAGTCTCGACAGATGAAGCCAAAAGGATCGGGAAGACACTGGAAGTACCCTCTCCTGTATTCACCGTTGGGTCTCACACCGGAGGTCTCGGCTGTATCTGCAGATGTCTGAGCTGTATTACATGCAGACTATGTAGTCGAAGACTCGTCTGTGCTAAAGACGCTTCAGAAGTGTTCATCATCAGTGAGTTGGGTCGACCCATGGCAGAGGGTGATGTTATTGACTTTGGGACAACTTCAGCCATGCAGCAGGACTACAGCAGCAGTAGAACGAGACTTTGCACCATCTCCTGCTGCCTTCTGGTCCTAATGATCACTTTCACCTTACTGGCTCTGGTGGCTGCCACACTTCCATGGGTTTTGTTGGCTTAAAGTGTCCAGAACGGCTTGTACGTCGTACCTTACGGAAGATAAATCACTTTACGAGCAGTAAAAAAAAGAAAGCAGGTGGGATTCAGTTACAACTACTATGGACACAGCAAGTTTGAGAATGGAGGACGGGGAATGGTGTGATGACGCTTGCATCACCTGGAAGGAATGTAGCACACCCTGTCCACCCTGTCCAGAAATTCTTGTCACACGAACTAGCAAAGGTATTTAGCTAGTTCCAGCCCTGAAATGACTAATACCTCACATTCTGCACAAGTTGACAGTCATTACTTGATTGGAGGGTGTTTCTGTGACGTACCTGCACAGCAATGCTATCTCAACCAACTTTAAAATCGTATGTGTACATGTTTGTACTTGTTCACCCCGCTGACCCATATGTCTTCCCAGAGGTCACTTATAGTGCTCAGAGGTTGTTAAAGTGATTGCTCAGTTTGAAGTTTCAGTTTGTACCAAATGTTTTTTCTTTAAAGTCTTTCAGTCAAATGCAGGACATTGAGACGTAGTCTAAAGGTGCAGTCATTTGCTGGTGTTCCTGGGTTGACATCCAGACAGTCGTTTCAATGGACCCTTTTCACAGACTGTGATGACGCGTTTCCATAGTTAAAAGCGTGCAACTATTAAAAAAGAAAAAGGAAAAAGAATGCAGCTACGTTTATAACACTATATTTTGTGTTAAACTACCTTGCCATTAAATTACAGAAAATAAGTTACCTCTTTTGGAAAAATAGTCGCGCTGATTCATTGCATTGTCCATCAGAAAGCTGCTTAGTTTAAAAGTGACTTCTGCGTGAGCAAAAATTTCACAGAAATGGTGCTAATGTGACAGCACATTAAGAGTATAGAGCTATAAAATGAATATAATTACATAGCCCAGAACAACTGGTTCTGGAAGTATTAGATGAGAAAAAAAAAAAACACATAAAGCTATAAAATTAATGTGGATAATTTTCCTATAGTCAACATAATTTGAAATGTTTTAGTTTATATTGAGATAATCACCAGACTTCAGTTTCAAACATCTAGCTTTTCACTTTTTTTTCTTTCTAAAAACATAAATGATAATCAATATCCTGTCTCCCCTTACATTATTTTAGGATGTAGACATTGTTCTCACAGCACTTGAATAATGATACACAAGAAAACAAAGCACTTAGACCAAAAGTATTACAAATGTAGAGTTTAATATATATCTATGTATTTCTGACATTCTGATAAGGACTGCGGCAGGCTTCACAGTACAGACTGTGTTCTTCCACTGATATGCTAAGCTGAGGAGGGTGATTTACAGGCAGATTTGTACATTAGTTCGGTAAGCGGGGGGTGAAGAGGGCTGTACATTGTTGGACAATGTGCACTGATCAACTTATCACCTTTAAATCACCTATTCACACATCCCTGGTTCATCGTTCACTCCCTGTATTATCTGGTATTGTTTTAATGAACACACATGTGATTATCTAAAGGGAATAATTAAATGCATGCTCTGTCACTCCAAATTGCTGGTTTTCACAGGGTAATGTAAATGGGAGATATAATATACCTAAATGTTCAAAACAGATGACTGAGAAAAAGCTGAGAAATCTGGGGAAGAGGACTGCTTTAAATCCCATTTTGAAAAGAACAGTTGTACTATCATTGCATCATTTTCTTGATTCAGGCAAGTAATAAAAGAAGTGTCAAAATCATATCTGTTTGACTCATTAGTATGGGATCTGTGCCTGCAGATATCTTTGCAGAGTTCTGCCCTTTACATGTTGGTCTAATAAATTTGGACTTGTATGATGTGCTTACAGTGCTCAATAGGAATTTAACACATTACCAATTTAGAACCTGTACTGATTTCCCATGATTTCAGTGCATAAAATTCAATGAAAAGCATCACAACAACAGGTCCAGGTCAAGGCATTTCCCTCCAAAATCTAAAGAAAAAAATCATGTCAAATAAAAATTACAATATTTATGATATCAAGATTTGTTTTAGTTTTCTCTTTCTTTTTGCATTTTGGCATTAGATAAAAAATTACTGTTATACAAATATTATTATTATTATTATTGTTTTAAACATACCACACATACTATAATATGGAGCCCCACACATACATGTCATGCAAGAAAAAATAACTAAGCACGATTTACTAATTCGTACCCTCGATATACTAAAACGTGCACGATTACTATTTCGTTCCCTTGATTTGCTAATTGTGCGCACAATTTACTAATTCGTTCTCTCAATTTATAAATTGTGTGCACAATTTAGCAAATCAAGGGAAGAAATTAGTAAATCGTGCACACGATTTAGCCTTTTTTTTTTTTTTAACTGCATACCATGTGCGGGGCTCTGTCCTATTATGATAGTACAAGCACAATTTAAATATATTACAGAATTTTTAAAATTTTATTAATTACATTTCAGAATGCTATTGTGCTTAATCATCATGAAAATCCTTTGATTTAATAATTGAAAGCTTCTTGTTCTTTAAATTAAGTATAATTTCATACTTGTTTCTTCTGATTTTGGGGTGAAATGTGACCTGTGCAGAGGTCAAATTATCAGTTAAAATTACGTATGTACAATTCATCAGTTTTAAAAAGTTCCATCCATTCTGTTTTGAACAACTTTTTTTAACCTACTGGATATAAACGTTAAATGTCGTCACGTGTAAATAAAGACGTGAATCACAATAAGATAAAATAAACCTGTGCCTTATCACCTTAGAAAAGCGTGTGATAACAGATGCAGTATTGAACCAGAATGAGAATGCATGTGCAAACTGTATAAAACCCTCCCACGTCTTCATTAACAACAACATAAGCATTCATTATGAGATGAGCATAAAGAAAATAAACCATGCGTCTATTGCAACTGCTATAAGGCCTTTACTTTAGTGCACTTCCAAGTAAAGGCGAAATCACATTCAGTCAGCACACCCGAACAGACACGACTGCCTCCTCACAGAACACCGCGGGAAACGGCACAGACAGAACCTCACGTACGCACGAAACTCGCCATTAGCTTCAGGTTATAAATACTGAATGTGAGGGCACTTGCAATTATCATTGTGTAATCACTACAACTATAACTCAGTCACCAATAATCATTAGACTATATTTCATCAAGAACACACACTGAGGCATATCACAGATTTCAGCAAAAAAAAGTCCTTTTGTCCCTGACGTACACTAATGCTTATTCAAAGAGAGAAATACAAGCCATGGCTATCCATCGTTGGAAGTAGAGTCCTTCATATGGGAACGGAGACGGTTTGTTGTGCCCATTCCTTCCACGGGACAGAAGTGAGCTAATGTTTCTTTGACCTTAATAAAATCCTGCGCTTTTTGTATAAGTTCCGACAAGAGAAATTGCAGCATCCATTTAGTCTCGTAGTGTTGTATACCCATGAAACAAATGTGCCATCTCAGTGTGGCATCAGATTACGAGTCTGGGGAAAAGCAAAGAGACTTTGAAGGATCTTTAGGGCCTGATATCTTTGAGATTACATTTCGAAATGATCCCTGCCAAGTTATAAAATCTGTATTTTTCCATTGATTTTATGGCGAGATATGCTATACACTGGCCCTAAAAAGTACAGTATGTAGACATATTTCATGTGAGGAATGATGAGCGATACCAGTTGACTAATAGTAATTAGACGAAATTGCTAGTTGGTTAGTTAGAGAAGATCTAATATCACTGTTTTGCCGATTCCACGCATTCCATGACTTTTTAGGGCCATTGTATTTTTCATTGATAAAATCTACCAGTTTTTATACAATAGTATAACTGAACCAACCGATGTTATACGATTCCTGTAATCTGTCGATGTCATATATTCTCTAATAATAGTAAGTAGCTTTACAGTTGATTAAGGCTGTTATTGATGAGGTCGGTTTAGGGATAAAATCTCTCTCAGGAGTAACTCTAGCTAAACTTCTGCCACGTCTGCATTCATATTTCTACATCTAGTTCATGGCTTACAAAAGTGCAAAAAACTCACTTGCGATGTGAACCTGACAAAAAAGTGTTCAGGGACAAAATAATACTTAGAACATTATTTCTATACAAGATAAATATGGCATGTCACATTTATGAATATATAATTCATATTTGCCTTTACATTTGTCCTCTCGTTTGACACTTATCTACACATCTTTATATACAGTATTGGTATATACAGAAGGGAAAGTGTGGCACTGCATTTGAAGCACTTTGGAGGGCATATGAGTGCGGAAAGACAATGGAAAATGCAAGGCAGTGCATTGGAACCGATCTTAGTAGTGGCTGCCAAAAGTATTTTATGAAACATTTGCAGGAAAGTGTTTGCAGTGATCTATTTTAGCACAAGCACTGTTTCTGTTTTGCAGGTAAAGGGTGAGGAATTGAGATTTCCAGGGTTCCCACACTTTCTGACCGATGAATTTCCACGAATAGAATTCGAGGATAAGGATTTTGAAACATCATTATCATTATAGACATAGCAAACTCTCACAAAAAAAGAAACACTTCAGAACAGAAAATATTTATATACAGACTATTAAAAATTCCATGATTTTTAGAGGGAGTTAAAAAATGTCCACAACGCTATTAAAATACCCTGATAGTTTCCATGACTGTGGGAACCCTGGATTTCCCACTTTGCCTCCATTATATTGTATTGGCTCTTTAAGAAAATACACTTTACTGCAGCAGTTGTCACCGTGTTACTGTATTATGTGCGTTTCAGAAAGTTCTGATATTGTTCTGCCACAGATAAATGCACATATAAATAAAAATATTATGGAATTTAATTGACTCCCTGCTAAGCTCCGCCCCCTCAGTTTCTGTTGCTGACTCAGACAAACTTGACTGAATCTACCGCAGGACATTACATCTTCAGGACACATTATTCAGTTCACCTCATGCGATTCCCAATTTCTAAGATTTTGAAAAGTGGGGAAAATTTGATCTCTGTTTTGTGAGGCAATATTTACTTTTATATTTGTGACCCTGGAGCACATAAAAACATTGAATGGGTCAAAATTATCAACGTTTTCTTTTATGCCAAAAATTATTAGGATATTGATTAAAGATCATGTTCCATGAAGATATTTAGTAAATTTCTTACCGTAAATATATAAAAACTTAATTTTTGATTAGTAATATGCATATTACTATGCAATTTATAAGGCGATTTTCTCAGTATTTAGATTTATTTATTTTCTTTTATCCAAAGCAACTTGTATTTAGCCCAGTATACACATGTCATCAATATAACATCAGATTGGATTTTGGTTACACAACCTAAAACAACAAATATCAACATCTTATGACGTCAGTATTGGACATCAAATTAACATTGATATTAGACATTGCAGCCAAAATTTAACCAAATATGTGCCTGCTGGGAAGGAACATATTTTCATTTTATCAGTTCTTGAGCTCCCTGGGAATCGAACCCATGACCTTGGCATTGTTAGCGCTGTGCTCTACTGTTATGATAGTTTTAAATGTAATTTTATAAAATTATTTAAACACACAGTCTGTCCATAGTTCTACTTTAGAAACGAGCACTTGTCTGATAATATAACGGGCAGCAACAGTTGCTAAGGCCAGATTGGTCAATAGCACTTTAAGGCGGGACTTAGCAAAAGGTCAACTGAATTGGATTGCTAAAGCAGTGATTAGTGTAGGTTTAGAGAGATTGAGAAGGAAAGAAAGAAAGAAAGACCTCAGCATTGCAAAATTAGACTTAAACATGCTATATGCCACCAAGTCATCTATAAATAGCATAGCATGGACCCTGTAGGGAAAACAAAGACAGCCTACTCTTATACCATGAGGGTGCGTCTCAGTTCAAAGCCTCCAGCAAGTGTATGAGGTTCCTTTACAGTCAGCAGACCGCTCCCTATGTGCACTGTATTGTAATTGCAGCTCTGATAAGGCAGAAATAAAAACATCCAATCAAACAAAACCAACAACACGACAACAAACAGACAGAATCATTCAGAGAGAAACAGGAATCGGAACACAAAACTCCAGGTTCCTCCAGTGGCAATTTGAACGAAATCCATTCTGTTGCTTTTTTTATGGCACCTGTTGTGTGGTTGGCGTCTTATTGAGTCTTTCATGTAGTATCCGTGACTGAGGGTTTGGCCAAGGTGGGGTCCCAGCTGGGTCTCAGCAGGAGTGTACAGGTTCTGGGCGAAGCTGGCATGCTGCTGGGTGGGCTCAGGGGTCAAAGCGTGGTGCTTTGGCCCTCCTCCTCGGACACGGACTCCCCCTCTGGAGAGCTGATCACAGCAAAGGAGCTCCGACATGGGACCACCCTGAACTCGTCCAACAGGCTGTCCAGATTGACGTTGATGGAGGGAATTTCCAAACTGAAGAAATCTGCTATAGGATCATGCAAATGAGAGCGATGGCCACAAAAGTGAAGTGACAAGACAAGTTTACGGTACAGAGAGAAACGGTGGAAATGGCGATGATGGGGATGTTGAAAAACGACACAAGGAGAGAGAAAGCAAAAAGCAAATTTAGTTCCCAGACCACTGTTAGACGTGAAGTCAGCGAAGAGTGTTTAATATGAGTTGCATCAGGAGAGGGGCACATCAGACTGTTTCCTGGCATTCTGCACAGGGATACTGTTACACTGAGCCATTGGGGAGGAAGGTGAAATATCGGTTTCATTTGAAATGAAACCTGTCCTGCCTCAGTGCAAAATCTCTGCTTTGCTCATATGAAATCTAAAGTACCACATAAAGCTTTTTGCAGCTTTTCAGAATGAAACAACGATAGAATCACAGTTCACCACAATCAGTGCTGGGGAATGTTACTTTAAATAGTAACACGTTACATTTACTAGTAGCTAATTCGATTACATTGTTACCTTTTATGAAATTTTATGTGATAGTTTTGTGTTATTTTGTCCAGGCGTCAATTAACTAAGGCTCTCTGTCTTCTAGAATGGTGGTTTCCTGCTTGGCTTATAGAAATTTTTAGGTAATTTAGCTGTGAAAATTATTTATCCCGACATGATTTGCCCACAACAACAAATATAGCATGAAACCACATTTATGATTGTTTATCACACAAAGACTGCATAAGTGTTTTTACACAGGAGTTGCAATTTCTGGAAAAAAATGCATTACACATGTCTGTTTGTAACATGCTTGTTACAGACTTTAAGGTGGCTTTAGTATGCTATTTATCCGTAACAATTTATCCATGTGAATACACTTCATGTAAGTTACTTGTAATAGGATGTTTCCAATTGTATCAGATAATTTACAGAAAAGTAATATTACTTATTAGTAATAAAGTGTTACTTATGCACTGTTACCATTACGTTACTTGTGCCCTGTTAATATTACGTGTTACTTATGCACTGTTACCATTGTGTTACTTATGCTCTGTTAATGTTATGTGTTACTTATGCACTGTTACCATTGTGTTGCTTATGCTCTGTTAACGTTACATGTTACATATGCAGTTACCATTATGTTACTTGTGCTGTTAACATTACGTGTTACTTATGCGCTGTTACCATTGTTACATATACCCTGTTAATGTTACATATACTCTGTTAATGTTACATGTTACTTATGCACTGTTACCATTATGTTACTTATGCGCTGTTACATTAGTGTTTACATACTACACTAAACCTGTTCCATGTTTGAAAAAGTACTGTAGCATAAATGTTAATACTAACACGTCACTTTACTTGATTGTCAACAAGAAATATGCACAACGTTATGTTACTTGTAACGTGTTACCCCCAACACTGACCACAATGAACAAAATACTCCACACATAGACAACAAGATGGGTGTAAATTGAAGATGTGGTAACATTAAGAAACTTGTCAGTGGACTTTGTGGATTGGTGGACTGTATCTGATTGTGATGACCTCCCCTGTGTAAGAATGAGATGGACGCAAGATGGTGTAGTCACGACTGTGGGGGGCGGAGAGTTATAATGTCATTGTGCAATGGACTCGACTCAAAGAGAGTTTGGTTAGGTTTTACCTGGGCCCACCTATGTGGTGGTGGGGACATTGGGAGGGGGAATGGATCACGATGTGAGGTCAGGGCTGGAGGCGTTGAGATGGACTTCATAAGCGACGACGCTGGCAAATGTGTGATGTCGCTCGGAAAAGTAAGGCCATAAGCCATGCATAGACCAGTCTCACACCATGCACAGACTACACTGACAGAATGAAGAAGCCAAGGACAGCCCCGCGACTGGGAGAGAATGACAGAGCTGGAGAAGGAAGTTTTACGGTATGAGACAGAGAACAAGGCTGCAGTAGAGGCCCCGGATTCAGCCACAGCACCAGGCCAGACAGTGTGAGATGAGGCTTTGGCACAGGCACAGCAGGTTCTGGCTTACCCTAAATGTCCCCCTCACACTCAGCCCACACTCAGTCCCTGGCCTCACACAGCTGCAAGGTGCACAATGATCACAGGGGATAAAAGAGTCATACATCAATCAGTGCTCAGGAGAATGACTGACAGACACGCCTCACATGAGAGAACATACAATCAGTGCCATACAGCAGGGCACTAGAATGATACAAAGACCACAGAACCTTACTTTAAAAACAGACTAAAGCTGAGAAAATAACTATAGGGCTCATACTGAACTTCAAAGATGAAGTGTCTAATTCTTTGCATGTTAAAATACTTTTTTCTTGGCCAGTCTCATGTAGCCAGACTTTTGACTTGCAGCATAAAGTCTGGCCAACATAGCAGTTTGTAACGTGACCACCTGAAGTTCAATTTGTTTGTATTTTGTTATTTAGAGGCAAGTTTATGAGAAAACTTGGTGGTAAATGTGACTGCACCTTCAGTCCTGAAAGTTGAATGTAAAGTTAGCAAATCAATTGGATTTGTTGATTTTCAGCAAGTGTTTGCCAATTTTTTCAGTGTGACAAATTGAATCTCTTACGATATCTGTGTGGGAAAATCTTTCACCCTCATGTGTAATTCCTGAAATGTGAATACACATGTACTCCTGAAAGTTGAAAACAAAGCTACCCAAAAATTTGAAGTAGATGATTTTCAGCAAATGCTTGACTTTTTTCTTTCCATGTGACCAATTTAAACCCTTTGCAAAATCTAGCCTGGTTATTCCTGATTGCATGGATTCCTATTGAAATGACTGGAACTGTGAGAATTCGCCGGACTATGGTAAATGTGACTGTACCTGTACCCCTAAAAGTTTAAAGTAAAGCTAATCCGTCAACTTGGAGTTGATCTTCAGAAAGTTCCTGACAATTCTTTCCATGCAACCAATTTGTGTTTCCTATTAAATTTGTGCTTGGGAAAACAGTTCACCCTTATGTGTGATTCCTGATCACTTGGATTCTTGTTGAAATGACTGATTTCACCACTGAAAATTCGCTAAACCATGGTAAATATGAATGCGCCGCAACCTTCCAGTCCCTGAAAGTTAAATGTAAAGCTAGTCATAGATTTTCACGAATTAATTGCCAATTTTTACTCTTTATTCTATTTTACACCCTAAAGAATGTAAATTAAGTGGCGCTTTTAAAAGACTGCTTGTTTTGTTTGAGCGGTCCGACATGTCCAACAACTTCTGGCTCAAGCATTGGCATGAAATTGGTACAAGACTACCTGCTTGTGGTGGGGCAGAAGAGTTTGTGCAAACTCTGTATGGAAAGTCATTATTTTTCCACTGGTGGTGCAAGAATTACACACTTCATTTTGTAGTAAAATATATACAGTATGTCCTTAAGCTTAAAATAATTTCCCTTTGTTTCCGTTTTTTCTTAAAATCCTTGAGCTAAAATATCTTAGGGGTTCAAAAATAATTATCATACTATACATCTCAAAGGCAACTTAATCTATGGGCACCCCATATTTAAGAAAATTGTCTTCACATTTCATAGGGGGATCTGGCTCCTTAAAGTCCATCGCCTGCGTAGGACGGAGAGACAGACAGTTTGAGAGAGGGACACTGGACTCCCACTTGTGATGTTGCCACTGAGGCATGTTTACCTGTGGACATGCTCTCCCCGGGGGACAATCCGTCAAGTAGACCCTGATCCAGGGGCTGGGGGGCCGTAGGGGGGACGGTGGGTGGCTGGGGAGGGGGTAGACTGGGTCTCTGTCTGGGCTTTGGGGTGGGTCGGGACTTGGTGAGTGTACCAGTCAGAGAGGGCAGTGAGGACAACGTATGGGGCCCCCCTAATGGGGTCTGGCCAGGGGAAGAGGTGGGCACGTGTCCAGGGGGACAGCCCAAACCGTATGGGGAGGGGGTACTTGGGGGAGTGGGGGACAGGCTGACCGGAGACGGCTGACCTGTGGATTGGTCTGACATCCCCCCCGACTGGCCGTAGGGAACCTTGGGCGGCACGGGGGCCAGTTTCTTAGAGGCTGTAAGGAGAGAGAGAGAGACAGGACAAAATCAAATATGCATTCAAGTAACCTTTACTCTATGATCCTGTTTAAACCTGGTATTAACATTTATTTTGGGTGATCAGATCACAGATTCAAAGTGCTTAATGATGAAAATTGGGTACAATGGATCTCAGGAATCTCTTTACATTTAAAGGGATCATATGATGCGATTTAAATTTTTCCTTTCTCTTTGGAGTGTTACAAGCTCTTGGTGCATAAAGAAGATCTGTAAAGTTGGAAAGACTAAAGTTTCATATCCAAAGAGATATTCTTTATCAAAGTTAAGACTCAAAGTGCCATGCCCCCCTAAAACGGCTCATTCAAACATGCCCCCACATGTCTATATCATGTGGAAATATTTGCGTAATGCCGCTCAAATGTTAATGCAAAGAATGAAGGCGTGGTTTCAGTAACCGCAGTTAGTGTTGAAGCAGCCGTGTCAGGGAGATGCTGTGTGTTTCTAGGCGAAAGCAAAAGCACTTTATTTGACCTTCCGAAAGTTGATGCATTTAGGAATCTTTAAGATTACTTACAACAGAACAGCAACACATTTTATGGACGACCGTTTCGTGAACTTAGGAGAGGGGGTAATTCTAACTTTGCTACGACATTCTGGTGCTTCTGAATCAGCTACTGTATGTATGTTTTATCATTAGTTTAAGTATTTGCTGTTGACTGTTCAAATGTGGAGTTTTGCTTGTTGTGTGTGTGTGTGTGTGTGTGAGAGCGCACACGAGAGAGAGAGAGAGAGAGAGAGAGAGAGAGAGAGAGAGAGAGAGAGGGTCACACAGTGGAGTCAGCTGTCTTAACTGTCCGTGACTTGTGTACTGCTACATCACTGTGTCTGTCACGCGACTCTGTTACCCTTTAGGGCTTGAACTGATGGTAAAACTAAGGACATTATTAACTGCCTTTACATTTATTTTAAAAGATGAAGCTCACAATTATGGAAAGGGCCGTTACATTTCCGACGAGTGCTTGTGGTGTTCGGCCAATCACAATGCACTGGGTCAGTCGGCCAATCAGAGCAGACTGCGGAAGAAGGGACTTTGTAGAAAACAATGCGTTTCAGAGAGGCGGGGCATAGAGGACCTACAATAATGTACAGTATTTGAAAATTTTGTTTTTTGAACAAAGCATGTCAACATATTTTGTTCCACCAAATACAAATACATGTATTTATTATTGTTTTAAGCATGAATTTACTTAATGTTGAAATCAAGACTTGATATCTTAAATCATTTTCCTTTCAATAAACAGTTTTGTTCAAATATTCTTGGTCTAAGAAATACGATCTTTCCAAATGAATAACGTTTTCTTTTCAAGAACTGCATTACTGTAGCCTTTGCCTCGTTATATCAATACGGTTATATCATTCTGTCATTTTCTTTTTAATTTATGTCCCCTAAACCATATCTAATGAATTTTAATTCAGAAATTAAGTTCTAATCATGTCACTGTATCTATATTTCTTTTTTTTAAATGCAGCTGCATACCAACATAACAAATACAAATACAAAGCAAATACTGATGTAGTAAGTGATGTATGTCGTCACAAAATCACCTTAATCATAAACATGTTATTACCAGATGCATTCAGTGATCTGATTGCCCAAAGCTGACATTATACCAGATATAAAGAGGATTTTATCTGTAGATTGAATTAAAGAGGAAACTCAGTGGGACAAACCATTACGTAAGGTGTGGGGGCTGTGCTCGGCAGAGTGGGGAGACTGGCTGTTGCTCTGCTGACCGCTGACAGGGGGCACTGTTGCTCCTGATGCCTGCATAGCCTTGTGGCCAATCACAGGAGAGAGCTCCTTACTCTTCAGAGTGCTGGAGAGAGAGACAAACATGACTGCCTGCCATCAATCTGCACCCACTGTATCATTAATGACTAACAGCGAGCAAGGACCCCTCACGTCCCCGTCATCGAAACTAAAAACGGCGACTTAAATCCTAAATAACATCCTACTGGTTTGGATAGTGTCTGAATGCACCTTAACATAACATTATTGACGTAACTGACGTGGGAATCGAACCCATGGCCATTGTGTTGCTGGCATCATGCTTTACCAGATGAGTTACTAGAAGGTATAAAATGGTGACAAAATAGAGGTTACATTTTCGTTGTTGCTTGAACATTCACAACTAGAATCTGCTTTCATGTGGGTGTGACTTAATTTTTTTCCAAAGACATGTGAAGTTGGATTTACACCGAGTGTTTCTCATACACATCAGCAGGAGGGGGATTGAGTGTCCTTGCCCAGCAAACACACACACACACACATTCACATACACAACATGTATCTTTAATATAACTGAGCATGTGGAGCCTGTTTTTCACTCTGACAGCTCTATTCAGGCGCCTCTCTGGGGAAGATAAATCTATGTGCACACATGGACACATGAGTCCTCTACATCTATATCCGTGCAGACAATGCTGCAATATCTGCATCTATGTGACTACATTAGGAATGAATCTGCCACATCTATGACTCAATCTCTGCAGTTCCCTGCAATGTTTGAATGTAAGGTCTTGAGGGTAGATGGGGAGGGGAACCTGTGCCATTGCAATACACAGTCAACACCATTAGAAAAAAATGGCTAATATAGACTCTACTGATGCTAAGCTCTCTAATAAAGATCTTAGATCTGTATTGCATTGATGGTGTCAAGCGATGGGAATTCATGTAATTCCACTGACATTCCTGCAACCTTTCAAACAACCCGGGAGACTGATGGTCCAAAAAAAGAGCAGTCGTATACACAATTCCCACCTCAATTAAATTTATGGCCTACATTGCTGTGAAAGGTCTGAATTTTAATTTGATTTTGGTAATTGTTTCAGCCGTATGCCGATTTACCAGTGCATTTGGCTTTAGTGTTCTCCAATTCAGATGGTTATTAAGTAGGAAACACTAATAGTGACCATAGGTTCATTATGATAAAATTTTAATAACCATGTTTTTTTATTTATATTTGGTGTATTGTTGATTACCATTTGTATAACCACAGTCTTACTACAAATACCATGGTTAAACTAAGATAGTGTAGCAAAACCATGGCTAATGTGGATACCATGATTTAACTATAGAAACTATAGAATTGAGTTTTTTTATTTATTTATTTTTTGTAGTAAAACCACAGTTCATTTTTTATAAGGGATCTCTGACATACATTGCCATACAATCACTCCTGAAGTAAAGTGCATAAGAAACTCAACATTCACAGTTCCTCTTATAGAGTGCTGCACAGATAACACAGTTTTGCAGGTTCCTATATAGGTTAGTGTATGTTAAAGCTTTTTTACTTCTGACAATAGTATTTAGGCTTTAAAACTCCTTAGTGAAGATTATCCTGTAAATTCATAAGAGACTTTTGTTGATCACAGAGCTAATTTTCTGCAATAACCCCAAAATGTTTTTTTTTTCTTCTTTGGCTTCTGGTTTTTGTCGAGGGAACCAGGGTGATGCTAACTAACAAGTTGGCTTACAAAAATGTTATCACTGCAGCGCTCTATACTGTCAGAATGAATGCATTTTAATTGTATTTTTCCAAAGCCATCTCATAATGCCAGAATAAATGGGTTTCCTATTGTTTGGAGGAGTCTTTGTGTTGGGAGAGTACTTAGGATGATTAAAATAGATGCCTAGGTGGAAAGCTTATTAGGTTTTGGAACAGAGCTGGTGTTAATGTTCATGCACATCAAGCACAACTCTTGGCTCAATTTCACAATCAGTACATTCACAAGAATAATACATTCATGTCACCATATGCAGCTCCATCAATGTATTTATTTCTACCTAAAACTATAATATATATATATATATATATATATATATATATATATATATATTTATAATATATATAAATGTATATAATTAACTGAAACAAAATAAATGTAAACAGAAATCAAATATAAAACAATATATATATTTTTTTATTTCAGTTAGCTGCCAAAGCAATATTTTAATTCAGTTGAACTTGATGTACAAAATAAGCTATAACTGAAATAAAAATACATACACATATTAACTAAAAACACAAATATTTGAACTAAAAAAAATATTTAAATATATAATATAAAAAAGCCGAAAATAAGAACCGATTCAAAATCTTAATAAAAGCTATCAATGACAGCACTGATTTCTAGGTGAAGGATCCACTTTCACTAAATGCCAGTAACATCCTCAGTTGCTAGGCAACCTCAGGCTTACCTAGACAATGAGAATGTTACGGTATCTGCGTGATGGGACTGGAAAAGCAATAACATTACAAAGCAAGTTCCAAAAACAAGATGGAAAAGTGGGAGCCAGTATGGAGTGATCTGAGGTGAGCGCTCAGACAGTGTGGGGAGCCCTGATGGCCGTCACAGTGTGTTTTGCGAAGGCGGGGTGGCCGCAGGCAGGTGGTATTTACCTAGTCAGCCTGGGGGGTCCTCTCTCGCGGGCACATGGACAGGCGGCCCACGGCGGTGGGGCGGAGGAGGGGAGGCTAGGGGGGTTTCCGAGGGACAAGTCATGGCGGGTCAGCACGAGAGGGGTTTTAAAGTAGGGGGGCGAGGCATTGGGGTCAGGCGGAGCGGCATGCGGCGCGTCACACACGGGGACGTGTTTGGGAAAGTGCAGGCAGCTAGGCTTGGGATTAGAATTGATATCGAGTGAGGAGGAGGTGGATGAAGAAGACGGGGGTGGTAGGGGTAGGGGTGGGCTGAAGCCTGCCCAGCGCAGGGGCGGAGGCGGGGAGCTGGGAGGCTGGGATTCAGGACCGGGGGCGACGGGCCGAGAGCAGGGAGGGGGCTTGGGGTAGAAGTGGTGAGGGCCGGGATGGGAGGACGAGGAAGGGTACGGAGGGGGTGGCCGCTCCTCCACGTGGGACGAATAGACATGTGAGGAATCCGGCCGATTGGGCGACACGTCGTCTGAGCTGCAGATATTGAAAACAATAAAGAGCAAACACAGGAGAGAGAGCTCTGGTCAACTGCACACGCATGACAGCGCAACAGGAAAGTGAATGTTTAGCTCCAGCTGTGGCTCGCTAGCATTATACAACATTGAAAATACTCTCAGGATCCTTTGGTTTGCATGTGTGTCTCAAGCTGGTATGAGCATTTAGCCAGTTTAGCACGCGGCAATGAGCGACAGGTTTAGCAAACAGCAAGCTTAGCAACAAAAAAAAAAAAAAAAAAAAAACAGCCGTCATCTGACTCCACTGGGAGGAAAAGCACAGCGATGATTTGAAATAAAAAAATAAATAAAACTGAAAATTACACTGAAAATGACCTTGTGTCTGCGCACTGCACCAAGGCAAGAAAAAATAAATTTCTCTTCGATTAACAAAACGCCAGAGAGAGTTTGGTGAATAGCACTGAAACCAAGGTCTCTAAGTACAGTGAAAACCCAGAGCAGTTAAACACAGACACAAAAACCCTTTCATGGCCTGAAAGAGTGTCAGAGGGAGGGAGGTAAGCCAGTCAAATCATCAGCCATTGCAAACCCTAAATACAATGACTGAACCATGGCGTGACCTTCACTTCATTAATAGGAAGCCACAGCAAGAATGTCTTACATTTCATGAGACCAATCCTACCAAACTGTGTTGGTTTAATCACACTAAATGATCATATAGGCCTGTACACACTGCAAAAATGACAACTGAGTTTAAATCCAGAAGTGTATCCTCTGAATTATCATTTTGGGTGTGAACAGAGTACAGGAATCACTCCTGAAATTGCAAATTAGAAACATGCCAAAAAAACATACTGTACGCGCTCTGTGTTTCAGCAATGTTTTAGGAGTTTAGGACACAGGTTTATTCAGTAACTGTTTTATTTCCTATTTGCGTTTAAGTATATGCTTTATTTTTTAAGATTAAAGGCTCTTGAACACTGAGTCTGAAATTTGGTTATGCGTTTTTCACATTCGTCATTCTAAAAATTAATCACGCACAGGAACCTTGCACACTGGAGGTCCTTGCACACTGAGTCTGAGTTTCCTTTGCTAAAAATCTTTACCTTTCCTAAAAAAAATGCGAAAACCATGAGAATCGAACCTAATCCAATTATTTTTTTTTTTTATGAAGAATGACACAACATGAGGTCGTATTTATATTTTAACGTGCAAAAATTTCAGACGAGAATCTCAGACTACGTGTGCAAAGACCTTGAGTCCAATGCATATCAATTAATCGGTTGGGAAAAATTCTCAAAACAATACAAAATGGAGCCTTCAAGCAGTGAGGATGATTTTGTTTTCCTCTCTCTTCAAGGAATTGCAGTATCATCCCGATCGATTCAAAGTTTACCTCAGAATATCAGTGGCTCAGTTTGGTACTGGATACTGGAGCCACAAGTTAAAAAGACTAGCAATTTGCGTGAACTCAGTGTGCAAGGACCTCTACCGTGGATCAACTTGTCAGACGCTATTTTTGGATTTAGGCGTTTGCTTGTACAATGGCTCTGAATTGTTTACTATGGATGCAAAAATTGCAATAAACTGAACCCGATCCAAATCTTTTCATGACGGACGAAAGTTTCGGAGACAGTTGTAAATGTGATTGACACAATGAGAGGTCAAATTGATTTTTTAACGTGTGAAAATGTTGGACTCCGTATGCAAGAACCTTAACTGTTTTTTTTTTTCTCAAGGCACAGTAAGATGCCCAGTGTTTCCTGTCGTAGCTATGCAAAGATTTAATGTTAAAACACTATCATAGCTATTAAACTATTACCTGTTATGATGTAAATCTGCATTTAATCTGGCCATGCTTTCAAGTGAAGAAATATTTTTAAAATCTGAAAGTAATTAGTGTTGAGTACTACTGTAAGGTTAACCCTGCCTGTTTAAAATGTTTGAAAATTATTAATAGTTGAAAACAGCAGTAAGAAATTCAGAAAGGTAATCAAAAAATTATCAAATGTAATCAGTTTCACTGTTTTAATTAAGTAATTGAAATAGATACACTACTTATTACATTTTAAATAGGGTAATCTGTAATCTATTAGATTTCCGAAGTAACCTTCACAACACTGCTAATATGCTGCTCATTTCTTATAACCATCAATGTTGAAACAGCAGTGCCGCTAAATATTTTTGTGGAAATTATGATAAAAAAATTTTTCAAAGAGTCTTTCATTAAAGTTAAAAAGAACAGAAATGAACAAGTTTAACTAACCCCAAGCATTCAAGCGGTAGTCTACCTCTTTCCATGAGATTTTCTTGCCTCGCCTCAGAAGAAGAGAGACTCGCATGGGCTTTTATTTACAAGAACTAGTCATTGAGTTTGGTTTTGTTTAATGTATATGCGGTTAATTTGGTTGCAGAATGCTGATGTCACACAACTGACGTCTGTGTGAATTATACAAGATGATGAACTAAAAAGAGGACCGACAATTGTATTTAGCTGCAGTGTATACAGCCATACTGACTGCACTACTATATGTATATAAAAAAAAAGAATTCTATTTATAGCCAAAAAATAAAAAACATTAGGTAGAACAAGGAAAGCATGAAAGAGCAAAGGAAACAATGTCATTAATACACAAATGCAGGGAAAGCAAGAGTTAATTGCTGAATGGAAAACAATGAGGTCACGAGTTAGTTGATGCAACAAGTTCTACAGTGAAATGTGTATATAGTACATTGAGATGACAATGATAAACATGTAGAGGATGATGGGAATCATGTGCTTTTTTTTTTACCTGCCCCTGTCTCCAGGAGGGGGAGTGGGGATTGGAGATGTGGCCAGCTCACCGGGCTGCTCAGTGATCAGGGTGTCCGCAGGAGAGCCGGGCGGTTGTGCACTGGGAGGCGTGGATGAGGATTTACGGGTCAGTGTAGAGGAACTTTTGCCCTTCACCCACGATGTGTCCATGACTCTGACACCCACACTGCCCACATAAAGACCCACAAACCATCAATCACAACCACTGCAGAAAACACAACAACTAGATATACTTTACAGAAACATTAACCCTCTGATGCATGATGCCAACTAGCCACCTGGAGTGATCATCTTTAATAATTACCCTTAATTCTATATGACTGTTCTCTACATCTTAAGTGTTTATTTATTTATGTATTTATTTAAGATGAAATATTGCAATTTCAAAAAGACTGACAAAGTGGCAAAGGTCATTATTTTGTTAGAGGCCAGGTGTGTAACTTTTTAAATCATGATTATATTCTTATAAAAATATATTTTTTCTTATATATATATATATATATATATATAAAGTTTTTGTCATTCAATAATTCATGTGTCAGAGGGTTAAAAAACTCTTTATAGTAACTTGCATCATTACAATCAACATTTATTATTGTTATTGTTACAAGATATAATTAGACAACAGGATATGGTTTTGATTCAAATTTTGTACATTACACATTACTGTTCAAAAGTTTAGGGTTTGTAAGGTTTTTTTATGTTTATAAAAGACTGTATTGTGTGATCAAAAACAAAGTTATTTTGTGAAACATTACTAGAATTTAAAATGACCAAAAACAAAGCCACAGTATAACAGAAAAGGTGAACGGTACCTTTGAATTTTCCTAATGCTGCATTAGGTGTGGATAGAATAATGAGTTAAGAGAAAACACAGTGAGTTTACATTTAACGGTAACGTCTGTAGAGTAAGCAAAAGTGAATGACATGGAGACAGGGGAGGACAGCTAAATGAGAACTGTGGTGAGAGCATGCAGTGGGGGACATATGTAGTTTGACAGTGTTTGGAGGATCAGGGCCGTCCAGAGGTGAGAACGTGTCAGCCTTAATGAGCAGCTGGCTCTCTTGCCTGCTGCGACACCATTAAGCCTCATTTACTCTAAATGCTTTCGCCCCGAGAGCTGTGGACATAAACAATCAGACACTTAGCCTCCCCTTTAACGAAACACATCAGTCCTAAAATACAGTGGATCAGAGTCTCTAATTGTTATGTAATCTATAAAACTTGTCTTTTTGTTTGAAATGACAGCAGACATAAGGAGCGTTGGGAAAAACAGAAATGGCTAGTTGTCATGGAAAATTCATATAAGAATAAATATGAATGCTTAAAGCTAAAGCTTCAAGAAAAAAGTTAGTTACTCCAAAAAATGCCCCAAAAAATGTTGGAGAAAAAAAAAATTGTAAAAGATGCATGTTTTCGTCACAGGATAATAAAATTAAAAAGGTGAAAAACTTTTTCACCTTCACCAGAATTGCAAGAAAGTAACTAAGAATTTTGTCATTTTGAGTTTACGTCTCAACTCTAAGTTTATATCTCACACTTCTAATGTTTTTTTTCTCTGAATTCTGACTTTACATCTCACAACTCTGTTTTTGTTTACGACACAGAATAAAATATAAAAAAGGCAATTGCGACTTTTAAATCTCAAGAATTCACCTTTTTTTCCTAATAATTGTGTTTATATCTCACACTTTTTTAGCAAAATTCTGATTTAAAACTCAGGTTCTGACATTTTCTCGCAATTCTTAGTTTATATCTTACAATTCTGACTATATATATCTCACAATTTTGACCTTATATTTTACTAACTTCATATCATAAAATTATCCAACACAATTCTGAGAATAAAAGACAGAATTGAGACATACTCAGAATTGCGGTTGGGGGGGGGGGTAGAGATATAGGTATAAATGGCAGGTCACCATTTTTTTTACACTGTAATGGAGTGAAATTAACAACATCTAAAAGTTCCCTCCCGTTATAATGGCTGCTATTCTACTTTCATTAATCACTTAATTAAAGCACTAGCAAAAGTCATTCCACACAGCCTTGTAATTAATATGTGGTAATTTAACTGCATTGTTTGCCAAATATTTGCCAGAACGCAATATTTGTCATAAGCTAGTCTGGAGTGGGACTCTATCTAACAGAAGTCTGGATCTCCTCCTCCATATGTGATATTTTTCCACCTGCTGGAGGTGCCATTGCATGTGGCATGAGTCAGAGCCTGGCACATCTGCCACGTGTCTCTGTCGATAGCGGCAGAAATCCAGCCCCCTCAGTGAAAGATAAGTGAGCCGCGGCCCTCCTTCAACACTCCTTCCACGTTACCATAGAGACCGTAGCAGCCCATCAGCCCGAAACCAGCTCTATTCAAATGAGGGCAGGTTGTGGGAGTCGCTGAGATGTTCCCAGAGCTCAGCTCCAATTGAGAACAAATGACACTGAAAGGTTACCGGATAACGACGTGACTGACATCCCGGTCTAAGTGAATTAGTCACTGAACACATTAGCTATCCGCTGCTGCTAGCTGGTTTAAGTGGAACTATCGAACCCTGTCAGTAATAGGCTGTTACTGCAATGATGTTTCATTTAAAAGGATAGTTCACAGGAACGTGACAATTTCCATATATTGATCCAAATCCACGACTTTCTTTGTTATGTAGAACATTAAATAGAATAATACACTATAAAAATATACTGCCCTAGAGAAAAATAAATATTTGAAATATATTTATTTCAAGCTAAGTATACTACAAAGGGGTTTGGGGGAGGGAGGGGGGGGGGGAGGGGGTTAATTGCATTTATCTAAATAAATTTAAAATGTAATATTTTCAAAGCTTCAGATTTGTTGTGCTTGTTTAAAGGGGTTGCACAATTTGGCCAAAACTGTTGTGATTACATATCAGTATGACAAAAAATCAATAAAATTAAAAAATGAATCATTACATGATATGAAAATACTACTATTACTACTAATACAATTTTTTTATTATATTGGTATTATTATTAGATAAAAATATTAAAATAATAAAAAAATAATATTGTAATATCCGTAAAATAAAAATAAATAAATAACTATTTAAGTAAAATAATCTAAAAGTAATTAAAATGTACAGTACTCCTGTTAAATTGCCAAACTAATATTTATGACTGTCTTAACTTTTCTAACGTTAACATCAACATTTTATTTCAGCAAAAAAGTCTCGTCAAAAAAACATCTCTTTTATTGACAAAAAAAAAATATATATATAAATAAATATATAAATATATTACATTTACATTACATTTATTCATTTAGCAGACGCTTTTATCCAAAGCGACTTACAGATGAGGACAGTGGAAGCAATCAAAAACAACAAAAAGAGCAATGATATATAAGTGCTATAACAAGTCTCAGTTAGGTTAACACAGTACACCTAGCATGGGATTTTAAATAATATAATATAAAGAAAACAGATAGAATAAAAAAAGAATAGAGCAAGCTAGTGTTAGAGGTCTTTACACATACACACACACACACACACACACACACACACATACAATTGCATAATTAATGAAAAGAAAATGGAATATAGAAAGATTAGAAAGGTAGCTAGATTTTTTTAAAGAATAGATTTAGAATAGTGAGTGTTAAAGTTAGAGGGTCAAATAAAGATGGAAGAGATGTGTTTTAAGCCGATTCTTGAAGATGGCTAAGGACTCAGCTGTCCGGATAGAGTTGGGGAGGTCATTCCACCAGGAGGGAACATTTAATTTAAAAGTCCGTAAAAGTGACTTTGTGCTTCTTTGGGATGGCACAATCAAGCGACGTTCACTTGCAGAACGCAAGTTTCTAGAGGGCACATAAGTCTGAAGTAACAAATTTAGGTAAATGGGTGCAGTGCCAGTGGTAGTTTTGTAGGCAAACATCAATGCTTTGAATTTTATACGAGCAGCTATTGGAAGCCAGTGCAAATTGATAAACAGAGGTGTGGCATGTATTCTTTTTGGCTCATTAAAAATTAATCTTGCTGCCGCGTTCTGAATTAATTGTAAAGGTTTGATAGAATTGTCTGGAAGACCTGCCAAGAGGGCATTGCAATAGTCCAGCCTGGACAGAACAAGAGCTTGAACAAGGAGTTGTGCAGCATGTTCCGAAAGAAAGGGCTTGATCTTCTTGATGTTGAATAAAGCAAATCTGCAGGATCAGACAGTTTTAGCAATGTGGTCTGAGAAAGTCAGCTGATCATCAATCATAACTCCAAGGCTTCTAGCTGTTTTTGAAGGAGTTATGGTTGATGTGCCTAACTTGATGGTGAAATTGTGATGAAACGATGGGTTTGCTGGAATCACAAGCAGTTCTGTCTTGGCAAGGTTGAGTTGAAGGTGATGGTCCATCATCCAGGAAGAAATGTCTGTTAGACAAGCTGAGATGCGAATAGCTACCATCGGATCATCAGGATGGAATGAGAGGTAGAGTTGAGTGTCATCAGCATAGCAGTGGTATGAAAAGCCATGTTTCTGAATGACAGAACCTAATGATGCCATGTAGACAGAGAAGAGAAGTGGTCCAAGAACTGAGCCCTGAGGCACCCCAGTAGTTAGATGTTGTGACTTGGACACCTCACCTCTCCAAGATACTTTGAAGGACCTATCTGATAGGTAAGGCTCAAACCATTGAAGTGTGGTTCCTGAGATGCCTTTTGCCAGTAGGGTTGATAGGAGGATCTGGTGGTTAACCATGTCAAAAGCAGTGGACAGATCAAGCAAGATAAGTACTGAAGATTTGGATTCCGCTCTTGCCAGTCTTAGAGCTTCAACAACTGAGAGCAATGCAGTCTCAGTTGAATGTCCACTTCTGAAGCCAGATTGGTTGCTGTCAAGGAGGTTGTTGTGTGTGAGAAATGTAGAGACTTGGTTGAACACAGCTCGTTCAAGTGTTTTTGCAATGAAACGAAGAAGGGAAACTGGTCTGTAGTTATCTAAAAGAGACGGATTGAGGTTGGGTTTTTTAAGTAGTGGAGTTATACGTGCCTGTCTAAATGATGAGGGAAAAACACCAGTGTGGAGGGATGTGTTGATGATGTGAGTGAGTGCAGGTACAACTGCAGGAGAAATGGAGGTGATGAGATGGAATAGGATCAAGCGGGCAAGTTGTAGGGTGATTAGAAAGGATGAGTTTTGAGACTTCTGCCTCAGAGAGTGGAGAGAAGTATGTAAATGAGTATAAGTTTGCTGGTGATATGAGCTTGACTGATTGTGGTGTGGAAAATTGTGCACTAATGTGTTTAATTTTATTAATGAAAAACGTTGCAAAGTCGTTAGCTATTAGAGATGAAGCAGGAGGGGGAGGAGGAGGACAAAGAAGTAAGGAAATTGTTTTAAAAAGCATGCAAGAGTTAGACGAATTTTAAATTTTGTTATGGTAGTATGTCATTTTAGAGTACAAGACCAAACGCAGCACGTCTCAGCACAGTAAACAAACAAGTGTTTCCTAGCAACGACAACTGCGCTAAACACTAATGAGACAAGAAATAAATACACTTACGATCTGCTTTTAACTCCCGCTGATTTAACTGCTTCTCACAAAGGGTATTTCTTTACACTCTCTTGGCTGGCGCTTGAACACACTTTACTGTTTATCACAACAAAGGTCTAAGCAAGTGCACAACAATGACAACGTATGCAATAGAGTACGAGACCAAACGCAGCACGTCTCAACACAGTAAGCACTCCGTTACACTCACCCCCTAAACCTCACTCCCATCCAGGTCACGGCACCAATGTAACCCCTGTGTCCCGGGTCCTCTCTGACGCTCCTCGCACTCGCGATGAGTGGGGCTCGAACCCGGGTCTCCGGCATGGGAGGCAGACCCACTAACAAGGAGGCTAAATGGCTACAGCCACTAGCGTCTGTCGCTAGTGCGTCTCTTGAGATCGGGGAGTGAGGTTTACCTGCACAGCACTACTCGCTGGCCTCCGTTACACATATATATATATATATGATGCATGTTGTGTTCCCAAATGCACATTTTAAACGACGCTGCTTTGAAAGACTGAAAACACTGGATTGTGAGCTGCTCATGTGTAAATAAACACAGTGCTGCGCTTCACTCTGAAACCCACCGCACATACATGCATTTAATTCATTTGCAGCCTTTTTTATTTGATATTCACACTAAGCCATATTGCGAGGATTGCCAGGATATTCTTCAAAAATTGACCGTTTGTTTCATGGAAAAAGGAAAGTCAAACAGGTTTGGAACAAATGAGTAAATGATGACATTTTTGGGTGAACTGTCCCTTTAAGATAAAGGATGGTATGAGAAGCTAAAGGAAGAGTGTGGGATGGAAAGCAAAAGAGGAGAGATGGAGGAGGTAGACAGAGCCAAGAGGGCAGAACAACCTACCCATCCTTCTTGTAGAATTCCAGCATCATGTTGTCCGTGGCAACACTGAGTGGGCGTCGGCTCTGGTCATGCTGCTGCTTGCGCTCTGATTGGTCCATATCAGGCGAGGGCATGGAGCTGTAGTTGGAGTTGTGGTTGGTGTGGACCGGGCTGCCATAGCTGCCTGTCAGGTTGAACTCAATATCTAAGAATAGCAAAGACAAATGAGTCCAAGTCTCACAGGAGAACACACTCGTGTGAATGTGCGAATATGTTTTTTACGACTCTTTCTATCGAACCTCCAGGGAAGAACCAGTCAGCGTGCTGGATGATCGGCTCAATGATGCCGACGATTTGCAGGGACATGGTGGTCATCATTTCCGTCATGTTCCTGTGAAGACCAATGACCCATTTGATCTACACATCACAAATGTCAAAATATACAACTACTAGATACAGAATACACACACAGACCACATCTGTAGAGCTCCAAAAACACAGAAAACCTTCGCATGACTTCAAATGACTTGAAATATAGTGCAAAATCTGTATGAACTTTTTATAGTGTGTTTTTATCATTCTTAAAGCTCGACAGACAAGGTCACTATGAACTGTTGTAGTATGAAATCTTCAAAAATGCTTATTTTTGAATTATTTATATATTATTATAGTAGTCATTATTATATTGAATTCACTTTTATTTGTACATTTTTTTATTTAATTGAGCTTGAATAATTGTATGTGCTTTGCAAATTTGTCTTTTTCTTGGTCAATATGTGCATATTTCGATTTATTTTATTTTTGTGTTTCTGTTTTAGCTTCTTGATCTTTTTATCATATTTTAAATGTTGCATCTAATATTGATATCTTATTGTACTTTTATTTCAAGAAAGATATTTTAGTTTTAGTTTACAGTAACAACACTGTGCTCCACAGAAGAAAAATAAGTCATATGTACAGTACGTCATAACAGAATTTTCATTTTTTCCAGTGAACTGTCTCTTTAAATTGCTTTGTGAATTTGCTGCTGTCCACATACATGTAAGAAATAATCAAAACAGAAGACAAGCACTCACCCTTCTGAATGTGTCCATAGCAGGTTGGGTCCAAGAACTATTGCAATATTACCTGCCGTCATTTTATTAGAGTCTTGATGCTCCGTGAGTTTGGCTAAGAATTTGATTAAATATCTGTTTTGGGGAAAAATCAAAACAATAACAAAAAAAATCAGTTTTAATCTTAGTTTGACCAAAGGGTTAGCTCTGACCTGGCATTCACTCTTACATTTGCTATTCCTGTCACTGTATATTATCAATATTTCAGTAGGTTTGACAGAGGGCAGGTGCAGTCAAAACAAAACATCCAAGACCCACAGCTTATATCTGGTAACCTTGGCTAGACATAAAGATGTGCCAAATGCATAATCCATATGAACAGGCATCCTTATTTTCTTAAACGAAAGCTTTGTTTTAATTTAATTCTAGATTAATGATGTACGCTGTCTTAGTCTTTGGCCAAATCAGTCAAGGCAAAATGAACGGCTGAATTTGTATTTGCCAGACACAGCATCTGTATAGTTGGCACACCAAACAGGTTTGACTGAAGGACATTTCAGAACTCAAAAATATTTTCTCAATAGGACTAATGAATTCTGATTATTTCAGAAACATGCCCACTTCCTGTCAGTGAAGGAACTGCTGCATCGCTCACGATATGACACTCCTCTCCTCTAATGAGATCTTGCATTCATGACTCATTCAAACACAAAAGAGAAATAACAAATAAGTAAATAACAAGCGCCACACACCTGAGGTTGTTCAGATTGTCCGCTGGTAGTTTCTCACATGTACACAAAAGGGATTGGAGTCTTTTATCCATATCTTGAATACTAGACAAAAGACATACGGAAAGATGCATTAGGTATAGTATAAAGAATATAAATAAACTTGATCTTTATTTTTCTCCACAATGCTATTAACAAACACAGAAATAGATTTAAATTTTGTGTAAAGTTCACTTACATACAATTCAGTTTAAAAAAACTATCACACTTGAGTGTAAAAATCAAAAAGTGAGTTACTACTAATACATTGACATTAGTATATTTACTTCAAAAGGATTATTGGAAAATACACTTGAACGTTATTAATCTTTTTGTGTAAGAGATTTGGAATCGAACTCATATTTGCCTTTATGAAAATTAACCATGGTTTTATTAAAAAAAAACAAGCAAAAACCTAGTTAAACCATGGTAACTGCAAATTAACCATGGTTTTGCTACATAGTTTAACCATGGTAGTTGTAGTAAAACCAAAAAGCCACGATAACTAAACTTTTACTATAATAAAACCATGGTTAATTTTCCTAAAGGTGATTCCAACTGAGTTTAGCATTAGCGCATGTTGCTAAGCTAACATAATACTCTAATAAGCATACAAACAAACACAAATATTAGGATAAGATATTGTAATTCAACGATTTCCCATTGCCAACCAACTAAGTTGCTAACAGGTTAGCAACTATGGTTTTGGGAAACGCACCCCTGTATAGTATATGTGATATTGTAAGAAGGTATCTCAGAAAGCAACATTCTGTTCATTTTCATCGTCTTAAATGCTATCCACCTTATCTTTTCCGTAAGTGCGGGCGCAGCCATTTATAAATTTAATGTCTCTGGCTTCTGGTGTCATTCAGCTGGTCATAACTGGTTTAGCGGGCTAGTTTTGGAAAGGTTTGGACCACTTAAGCATTTCAAGTTGGTCTTTCCAGCTAAAACCAGCTGAACACCAGCTTGGTCATCCTAGGAGATCTATTTTAGCAGTTTTTAGCACAGGTAATGTCTTAAACATACAGCAAATGAGCAAACACTTTAAAAATGCATCTTCCAGATGAAAACACACATATAATAGATGTTTCTGTAATGTATATTTACTATCAAGGGTGTGTTTTGGAATTAAGCAAAGGTGAAATCTGAAAATGGCAAATGGTGGTGGGTAATGGAGTGTGTGTTGGGGATAGACTACCGATACTTACTTTGAAGCTTGAATCCATTCATCATAGAGTTCAAAGGTCATTAGAGGTTCAGGAAGTTCACGAAGATAAGACTTCAAGGCCCCTGAGGGAAGCAGATGAGGAAGGAAAGAGGTCAGAGGGAAGGAGAGAGGCAGGGGCACGGTGAAAGAGGGAAGCACAGCACATGTGATAGGAAATGACTGGAGGTGTGATATTCTCTGCTTGAAATACTAAAGGGAAGCCTGACAAATGAGCTGTCAAAAGCTACAATCAGCATGTAGCGCTTGTCGGCTGTGGCCCCCTACCTGATGGCTACTAGGTCATGCTTCAGACCTAGGGTAATGGGATCAAATGAACCTGGGACAGAATTTAATGCCAGCTGCCATGGGGTCTGAGATTTTGTAGCTGTGATCCATTAAAAGGACACTGCAGGTAGATCAGTGGACATTTTAAAAGCTAAGAGGAGAGAGGCAAATGCTCACCTGCGATGGCATGTGGGTCGGCCGAGTACTCCTGCACATCCATGACCCCGCAGTCCAGTGATGCCTTCAGTTTCTTCAGCTTGGAAGCCGAGGGGGCCACCCGAAATAAACCCTAAAATGACAGGAAGATTGAAGTCAGACCTTTTTGGTCATAAAATCCCAAGCCTTGTTCCAAATGGCAACCTTGGCCCTCGTGGTTTACTTTTTTGTTTTTTGCAATAGACCTGTGGTTCTTAACCTGGAGGCTGTGGCCTACTAAGGGGTCTCAGCTAATTTTCTCAATATAGCAAAAAAAATATTTTCAATAATAAATACTCTTTAATTAATTTAAGTGAAGTATATATTGTCCAAGTAGTTTTATGTAGTAAGTACACTAATATCAATGCACTATACTTATATTTAAATTTTCTGTGATTTATTATAAAAACTGATCTTTTTTCCCAAAATGAAATAAATCTGTTGAATCAATATATAAGTTATTTTTCATATTTAAACTTATAAAAATACACAACAAAGTGAGTTGATCCACATACGACTTGGTCAATACTAATCTTATTAATAGCTTACGTTTCTTCCCCACCGCAGAAACCACCACAGGTTCATCAATACCATCAAAATTATATTTTTTAGGGCTGCACGATTAATCACATGTGATAGTCATGCCCATCTCGTCAGTAAAGCTGGTTCTGTGATTAGTAGTAAATCTCCATCACATGCTTTCAGATGGAGCAGCTACGCAATATCAAGTTCATAATTTAAGGCAATTCAAGCTTGTCAGTTACTGTTTACAATGCGTGGAATGGTGTGCTGTGATTGGTTGAGTGTATGTATCGCATTCTGCAGAGAAGGGAGACTGGTGTTTGTCACGGTTTGGAAAGAAAGGGAGAAAACATGACAGAATAACATGGTGAATATCGCATTTTGCGTAAAATTAAAAATGGACTTTTCAATACCTACCAGACACAATACAGATTTTAGCGGAAACTAGAAACAAACTGCATTTCCAGATATAAATAAGCCATGCTGTGTTATTTCTCAGCAGTCTCGCACCTCTTCCTGCATGCCACATTCGAGCAGCATGGTGACACACGCCTCGATAGGAAACGCAATCTCCCTGCCACTGATGGCTAGATGTTCCTCTAGGGCCTTTCCATACGATGGCTTCTCTATCCAGGCCTCTGAAACACACCACGATGGACACTAAAATGCAGTCTCCAAAAAGCAAAGGAAAGAAGTTTTTTGACAGACCCACAGACACACACTTGAAAGCCACCACTTAACCAAACTTGTACACTCAGACATGAAAGTGGAAGAGGAGTCTTACCCTGATGAGCTTTGATCTGTGGCAGCACACTCTGCAGAATCTCCAAAGACTTCCTGTGATACTCTGCCTGAACCTCTATGAGCTACAGCAAGACCAATAAGAGGGGACACACATGTTGTGAGCCAATCCAACTAAAATTACACACTTCACCTTCAGTGAACAGAGGTACTTGCCGTTTGAAAGTAATTTGCATAGTCTATTTCTTTGGCCACAAAGTTGTACATGTCCGCTGATAACTGGTCCTAGAGAAAGGAAGACAGAAATTTCAATTTCCTACTTAAAAAAGGAACATTTTAAGTTGGAGATTATTAGGTAAGAGTAACAGACTAATTTTGCCTCACATTTGTTTAAGTTTTTAATTAAATGCGAAAGAAACAGTGAGAGGAATCGTCACCCTGCAGATCTCCATCCGATTGGCCGTCTCCTCCATTTCCTCTCTCAGGGAATCAGATTTAGCGCCGCCCTGCTGCACATTACTAGGGTGACTTGAAGATTTGTATGACTGTTGCCACCTAGAGGTCAGGAGGACCAATGACGCCATCAGAGCACAATGTGGGCAATGCAGAAGAATCAAGGACAGACATCAACAGTAATATTGCTCATAGTTCATACCGTGTCCTCGCAGAATCCATGTCCAGGACGAGTTTGGCTAAATGTTTTCGCTGTTTCTGAATGTTCGGAATGTCCACCTAAACAGCAAATCATGTCCATATGAGAAGAATTAAGCAATACAACTTTCACGCACAAATTTTTTTTAAACATTTAAGGATTAGCTTCTAACCTTATAAAGATCACTGTATCATATTTAATATGCATATTTGATAAACAAAGGCCTCTAAATGATCAACATAACACTGATTTATATTGCTTTCATCTTTCCTTTTGGCTATAGAAATATCAGCAGCTGCACAAAACAGGTGTTTTTTCCTACTCAATTTAAAGCTCCATATTATTCTGTATCATACTACAACATCGAAGCCTGATCTATCAAATATGATGCTCAATAAAAAAAAAGAAGAAGAAAAAAAAAGAAGCTTATTATAACTATTATTTAATGTCAGGGAGGCCTACTAAATGGTTAGATGAGGAACGAAAAAGGAAGCAATATATGTATAACAATGTAACTTTGACAGGAAAAACACACTCATCACCTCAGCCAGCACATATAGGGGCTCCACAACATCTCTTTCAATCTGACACTCAAAGATGAGCAGCTCTTGGGCCAGCTTCTCCTCTGTCTCACCACAAAGCTTCAGCATCTTACTGCAGATGGAGATCACAGGTTAGTCAATTCAGTCAACCAAACCAGGGCTGCTTCCTAATCACAAACTTCTCACTGAATGTCACAAAAGATCTCAAAAGCTCAAATGTGAACAATAACTACCCATTTATTTTGATGTTGATGTAAAAGGGTGTGTACCTAATCAAACTCTGTATTTTTGGTGCTACTTCATCTGTCCCTTGGTAGAAACTATCCAAATTAATTTGGTGCAAACCAATGCAGGTTGCATGGCAAGAGACATTAAGAAAACAAACACTGACCACAAGAAGTCTGAATAGGGTTTATCAGGTTAACACGATCCCAACAACCCCTGGCTGAAAAAAAAACAGTTCAACTAGAAGGGATATAGTTATACTTGATGGACAGGAAGAACGTGAAAGAAAACAATTAAATGTATATTATGTAGATATCGTCCAGTCTGACAGTTGTCTTAAATTAAACCAATAATTGTTTTTAAAATAATGCTGAAATAAAAGTAGTAATATAAACCTAGCAAATATAAGATGAACAAATTTATATAATTAAATAAAAAAATAATATTGGAACAACCACAAATATTGATATGATTGAGTCACCTTTTTGTCTGCCTTTTCTGTCTGAAACGGTATTATAATACAAATCAATATTTTTGCTAAAATATTACATCAGTATGTGTGAAATGAATGAAGTCATATCACTGAATCTGAACATATCACAGCTTTTTTGGCATCACTTCCTCAGCTCAAACTGGAGCCATTTGTATTGCCATTTTTTTTTAGTGTACACTGACGTCCCATCTGTTAATTTCCTACATTTTCCCTTTTTAAGTTTTAAGACATTTACTTGAGATGCAAAATCACATTCTGGAAGACAAGAAAAATATCTGCCAAAGGCGAAAAAAAGTAAAGTTTTTAGAAAAATTATGTAAGTCATAAGTCTTGTGTTCCGAAAAATTTGTCAAAATGATATTTACGCTTAAGACAAGAAAAAGCATTTGTGGTGTAGGCTAAGAAAATAAACTTAATTCAAAGTGAAAACAACTTCTAGCAGATTCCCCACCCCCCATACCTTCCAGTAAATGAGACTTACAAGGAAATGTATCTTAATTTAAGTAAGTTAGGACCAATTGTACTGGAAAACAAAGGCAAACACTGAAAAAATACTTTTTGAAATGTGGGTTTAAAGGCATAATTCTCCTTCGATGCCCATTCGATAGTAAATTATGATGCAGCCCAAGGTAAACAGTTTGAAAAATCTGTTTAGACATCAAAATACAAAGACAAACTCACCCAAGAAGAGAGTCGTCTCCTAACACAGCCGCTCCCTCCACCATACATTGAGCAAGTATCGTCAGGGGCAACTTTTTCTGTTTAGGGAAAACCATAACCAAGCTGTTATGAGTGTAATTAATTTCAGTGCAGAAAACAGGAGTGTGAGGTGTGTGAGCTGATGTACCGAGGGAGATTTGACGGATCTCTTGTCTAAATCAGTGCCTTGTTGCCCCTGCAGACAGGCGGTCAGCTTCTTATGTGTGCTATGAGAGACCTGCTTTACCAGATCTAAACGCTTCTCCACCTGAATGCGAAATAAACACATGTGAAGCATATGAGCAGTGCAGTAGAAATAAGAGTAGATTAAAACAGTAGGTAAATATATCCCGCATGTGTATACAGACAACACTGATCTGATTTCATCTCACCTGCAGCAGGTCTTCACTCAGTACCTCAGTTTTTTCTGCCCTGAAATATCAGAGAGAAGAGGCATTTACTGTAGGTGTTGCGCTAGCAAGAGGCTGGATAGTTTTGCTAAACACACATTATGAGATCACCTCTACCAAGGGAATGTCTATAAATCCCTTCCGTAGAATTAAACACAAGTTATATAAGACACTTATATGCAAAAACACATGCTTTGCAGATTTTTGAATGGATTTGGAAAGCAGCCTCATAAATTGTGATAATTTGGATTGCAAAGTCAGTTAAAAATAAAAGAAAAAAGTTTTTGATCAAACAAATGCAGTCTTGGTAAACATAAAAGACTCAAACATGACAATTAACGATAGAGTATGTACTTTATACATTTCTTTGCCCAATTGACTCATACTGGACTCATCAGAATCATCATCTGAGCACCTTCACGTTGCTCAAAACACAAACAACTTTATGACACAAATGTCAACAAAACTTCAATTTGGATGGATGGATGGATAGATAGGATAGATAGATGAAAAATAAACAAGCAAGGCAGTCCATAAGAGAAATACTAACACAAAGTTAACATAACACAACACATTAGTTTTCTCAACAAAAAGCAACCAAGTAATTTAACCCATTTAATCCCAATTTTCAGACATGAAAATATCCAAATGATGTGTCATTAGTAACCCTTTAAAATAATAAATAATAATTTTTTGCATTTTGGGGGAAAAAGTGTGTGAAAAAATTGTGTCACAATTGTGACCGGTGGGATAATGTGTGTACTGAGTTAACATATTTCTGCAGTCATAACATTTTTTATTTATCGTAGCCCAGCTGTTTTAAACTGTTTGATCGCATTCTAGGGTCACTATTATGCATAAATAAAACCTTAAGCAACATTGATAGGAATACTGAGATAAAAGACAAAAAAATACAACCATCAATGTACAGTATTTCAAAAAAGTTTTTTTTTTGCAAAATATATCATCACATTTTTATATTAGTGCTACAAGAATTACAACATCAATATATATATATATATATTATGGGCACTCTTATTATGTTTTATATATGCTTTAAATACTTTAACAATACAGCAAAGTCTCATCATTTGGAAAAAAATAAATAAATATGGGAGCACTCAAGATAGTCACCGTTAATGTAAATGGTATTAATAATCAAATAAAGAGAAGGAATGTAATACAGAGACTTAAAAAGTTAGGGGACATTATTTTCTTACAGGAAACACACTTGAGTCAAGGGGAACATGAGAAATTGGGGAGATTAGCTGGAACACAAATTTTCTCATCTTCATATACATCAGCTAAAAGAGGGGTAACGGTGCTCCTTAAAAATAATTTAAGATTCATTAAAGATAGGTGTATCAGGGAAAAACAAGGGAGATTTGTTTTCTTAAGGGGAGAAATACAGTAGATGGCCATTTAGTAACATTGATTAATGTATATAACCCACCAGGAAAGGGGGTTGCCCTTATGAAGAGAATCCTCTATTTGTTAATGTCTGAGGCCAAAGGATCAACTATAATGGGAGGGGACCTTAATTTAGTGATGAACCAAAAGATAGATACTACGAGTAGAATAAAACATAAATCAGAACCATCAGCCAAAGTACTAAGGGAAGCAAAATTAGAAATGGGACTATTAGATGTTTGGCGTTATCTCAACCCAAAGGATAGAACCTTCACCTTTTACTCTGATGCACATAAAGTATCTTCAAGATTGGACTATTTTTTATGTTAAAGCATGATCTCTCTAAGGTGATTACTTGTGAGATTGTTCCTTTTCTATTGGCAGACCATTCCTCAGTTGTTACTGAACTAAATTTGAATAGGGCATCAAAAATAAGTTTCTGGAGATTTAATAATTCATTACTTATGGATCAAATGTTTAAAGAAAAAATGACTGAGGTTATTAAAGTATTTCTTGAGATAAATGATAATAGTGAAATAAATCCGGTATTATTCTGGGAAACAGCTAAAGCAACCCTAAGAGGAGAGATAATACCCTACTCATCTTGGAGGGAAAAACTGAGAGAGAATAAACAAAAGTTAATAGAGAACAAAATACAAAAGTTGCAAGAATTAAAAGGGAGAGATAAAACAATAGAAAAAGAACTGAATGATGTAAAAAAAATAATTAAAGAGTATTAATTCAGAGGATTTGGTAAAAAAAAAATAATTTTGCTAAACCAATTATTTTATGATAATAGTCCTAAAGCCCACCTGGCCTCCAAAATAAAAAAGAACAAAGAAAAAACTGCAATTTATATAATTATGGTGTGACGAGTGGGGCGGGGACGTGGGAACGGGGCGAGGCCGGTGGAGTGATTGGAGATGAACGACACCTGTTCGACCCACCGGTCTCGAGTCCCACGGAGGAGATGGAAGGATATAAAACAGGAGCGACGACAGTGAAGGCCGAGAGAGGACCAGGCCTGGGCTTTATTTATGTTTTGGTTTTTATTTGTGCGCATCAGTCGTCCGTGAGGGGCTGATGCGCTGTTTTGTGTTTATATTGATTATTAAAGTTTCATTTTGATTGTCTGCCGGTTCCCGCCTCCTTCTTCCCGAAGAATACGGAGTTTTTATCATTACATATGGATAATACAACACCAAGGAGAGGTGGACAAGAAATTTTATCTTGTTTCAGAAATTATTATGAAAACCTTTATAATTCAGAAGTAAATAATTTGGATAAGCAGACAATTGCAAGTTATTTAGATAAAATAAGCTTAGTATCGGTGACTGAAGCTCAAAATGAAAATTTAGTAAAAAATATAACCCAAACGGAAATAATAAAAGCTATTGAAAATGGAAAATTGGGTAAATGCCCTGGAGAAGATGGTTATACCTACGAATTCTATAAAGATTATAGATATTTTATAGTACCAGTTTTACATAGAGTGTTTAACGAGGTGTTACAAACAGGAAAATGGACAGATACTTGGAAAAATGCAATTATAACAGTTATAGCTAAAGAAGGGAAAGACCCAAAACAATGTTCATCGTATAGGCTAATCTTACTCTTTAATGTTGATCAGAAAATATTTACGTTGATTATGGCAAATAAACTCTCGGATATTTGACCTTTAATTATAAATCTGGACCAAACAGGATTTGTCAAAAATAGATTCCTAAGTGACAATGTACGTTGAACTCTCGATATCATTGATTAGAAAAACAAAACAACAAATGATAGTCCTTACATTAGATGCTGAAAAAGCATCTGACAGAGTATCTTGGCCTTTTCTGTTTGCAGTTTTGAATAAATTTGGCTTTCACAAGGAATATATTAATTTAATGATGGGAATGTATAATGACTCAGCAGCCAGAGTGAAAGCCATTGGTTCGCTATCAAAACCTTTTCAGATAAAAAGAGGAGTAAAACAGGGTGACCCGCTCTCTCCACAGATATTTGCCTTGTGCATTGAGCCATTGGCAGAATGCATAAGGTCAAGCATGTGTAAGGGAGTTAAGATACAAGATGAAGAACATAAACTTGCATTATATCCAGATGATGTTATAATATTCTTAACTGACATATATAAATCATTACCGGCGATTCTGGAGGAAACTGGAAGATATGGGGCCGTCTCGGGCAATAAATTAAACTCAGCTAAAACTGAAGCTATGGAAATAGGATGCAATCTCCCGACAGAATTTAAGGAAAGGTTTATTAGATACATCTTAGATACATCACAAATTATAACAATAAATATATATTGTACTTGCTATTAATTAGAAATATGTACATACCGAGGTGAATACTTTGTTTTGTATTAAATCTTCTGTAATGTATATGATATGCATATTCTTTTACTAGTTGTGTATATTTACATTTGATACATTGTATGATATAACAAATAAGATTTTTTCATGAGTTAATATAAAAATACTTTTCATTGTCAACTATTTCATTGTCTCTGTCAAATTATTTTCAGGGACATTTTATTTAAATAATTTCATTATACTAAATATAAAATTTTACATTACAATAAAAAAAAAGTAAAAACACATTTAATGATGGTAGGTATTAAAGGTCTGCACTGCAACTAACTGAAAAGGTAAAAAAAAAAAAATTAATAAATAAAAAACTACTATCAAATGTTAACAATGTAACACTACTATCGTTATAATCACCGTCATTCTTAAAAATCTAATATACTAATATACATTCACTGCTCAAGAAACATTGGTCCCTGATAATAAACCATAAAACAGCAATTATGCCAGATCTGATTAATTCTTCCTGACAAGGTGAGTGGCACAACAGAATCCCAGATGTGTATTTCCTTGACCCTTCTAATCACCCTTTCCACCAGAAGTCTGAGGCGTGCAGTGGCCTGTGTTTTTTCACAGTCCTGTTTGCTGAACTGCTTGGCACATTTGAAAGATGGAATGATCCGTCTAGCACCAACACTGGAGAGCATATCTTCAATAGTGAACCCCTTGTCTGCCATAACCACATCTCCACTGCACCACACAGAGCTATGCCTACCAGACCTTTGAATGTGGTAGTGCACTTATAACTTCAGAGTGGAGCTTCAGTGATGTAGGGCTTTCACAGCAGATTTCTGTACAGTCCAGGATGACATGCAGGTTTGGATTGAACAAAAGGTAATTACTGGCATGGAGGAGCTTATTTGTTGCCTGGACATCTAAATGGGTACTGGATCCAGGTAATGGTCCTGCTCAGCATGGTCAAGATATGCTTGATTGACTGAAACAAACAAATATATATTTAATTATAAGACAGAACCATTGTTTTTACAAAATCATTTAATTCAACAACTAGTGTTAGACTCATACAGGTATGTTATAATTAGACCAAGATTTCAATCTAATAGCTTGAAAGAATTCGCTTTACCCAGACGTAAAGTGACCATGGTTTTATTATAGTAAAAGTGTAGTAACATGTTTTTTTAGTATAATGATTAACGTACAATTTGTATAACCACAGTTTTACTACAAACACCATGGTTAAACTATGGTTAGTAGCAAAACCATTGTTAATCTGTGGATACCATGATTTAACTATATCGACCATTTGTTTTTTGTTTTGTTTTGTTTTTTGATAGTAAAACCATGGTTATTTTTCGTAAGGGTATTTTTACCACTTGTCCAAAATAAAAGCTCGCTAGTTGCAATATGGCTAACTAACTTTTTAAATGTGCACACAAGACTCTCGAAAAGCATGTTCTCTTCCCTATATAACTTAATTAGTGTAACATTTGAATAAAACTGTTAAAATATAAAATATCAGACGCTGCTTACCTCCTTTTGCCATCAATCAACCATGATATACCACTTCCTGTGAACGGCGTGCGTGTGATGTTACATGGGGCGGGGCAACGCTATATTCCACCTGAGTCCGTTTCGTCTGATGACTTTTTGTCTGAGTCCGTTTCGTCAGATGACTTTTTGTCCGAGTCCGTTTCGTCTGATGACTTTTTGCCTGAGTCCGTTTCGTCTGATGACTTTTTGTCTGAGTCCGTTTCGTCTGATGACTTTTTGCCTGAGTCTGTTTCGTCTGATGACTTTTTGTCTGAGTCCGTTTCGTCTGATGACTTTTTGTCTGAGTCCGTTTCGTCTGATGACTTTTTGTCTGAGTCCGTTTCGTCTGATGACTTTTTGCCTGAGTCTGTTTCGTCTGATGACTTTTTGTCTGAGTCCGTTTCGTCTGATGACTTTTTGTCTGAGTCCGTTTCGTCTGATGACTTTTTGTCTGAGTCCGTTTTGTCTGATGACTTTTTGTCTGAGTCCGTTTCGTCTGATGACTTTTTGTCTGAGTCCGTTTCGTCTGATGACTTTTTGTCTGAGTCCGTTTCGTCTGATGACTTTTTGCCTGAGTCCGTTTCGTCTGATGACTTTTTGTCTGAGTCCGTTTCGTCTGATGACTTTTTGTCTGAGTCCGTTTCGTCTGATGACTTTTTGCCTGAGTCCGTTTCGTCTGATGACTTTTTGTCTGAGTCCGTTTTCTTCTGATGACTTTTTGCCTGAGTCTGTTTCGTCTGATGACTTTTTGCCTGAGTCCGTTTCGTCTGATGACTTTTTGTCTGAGTCCGTTTCGTCTGATGACTTTTTGCCTGAGTCCGTTTCGTCTGATGACTTTTTGCCTGAGTCCGTTTCATCTGATGCCTAATATTGATTGTATGAGACCTGACACCTGACGTCGTTTTTCCTGAGACCTGAAGCTTTTCAGTCGGAGGCGCGATGCTGTTTTGTCCGATGACTGAAGCCTTTTAGTCTGAGGCATGACGCCTTTTCATTTAATGACTGAGGTCTGAGGATGTCCTAAAATGTACACCATACCACTGGCTCTGCAGCACCACTTACTAAAAGAAGATTATAACTGGTTTTTCCTTTATTAACATTTTGTTATTTGATACTAGACCATTAAATGAATCTTGCCTGAATACTGAGAATATCATAAGAATAACAACTCAACAGTACCTAATGAGAGTCACTACTTTGAGCATTTCAGACTGGGGAAAGGAACTTTTCACAAATGAGTGAAGGGTCGACTCCACCTCCTCCAGCTCACGTACATTCATGAGCTATGAAAATCAATAAAAACGACTTTCACAATCCCCTATGAATGCACCATATTGAACTCTGGCCATTACATATTCATAATAAATCACAGCGAGGATGCAGAGCAGGTTCTGTTTCTGCTGAGCCTCAGATAAGCAGCATGACCCATATGGTGCTCACATACATACAGAAGAGCAGGTTGCCATGGCAGCAAATGCCAAATGCGAATGAAAATAGACACCAGCACATCTCCTTCCCATCCACGATGAGTGTGACTTGTTAAAGTGTGAAAGAGGGTCTTGATGTAGAAAGAGGTTTTATATCTAATACAGAGACAGCAGCATGCATTTTTTATTTTTTTTTAAAGAGACAATTTTAGAACAATGATGTAATTTGCAAGAATTTACAATGTGAAAACATTCAACATTTTAAATATGAAAGTTGTGGAAAAGCACTTCAGGAGCATCACAGACATGCATAAACTAATAAAAATGTATGCCTTCAGTGTAGTACAGCAGATTAAGGCATCTGCAAATGTTTAAATGTAAATCTGACATAAAATAACTATAATATGTGTCGTTATCTTTAATGATGAAATGTGTGGGCATATTGAAACACAAACATGATGCTCATAATATAAATTTTGTACACACATTACATAACACAGACACAACACTTTTTCATGCATTTTCATGAAGTCACAAGATTTCAAGAAAAGCACCATTGGTTAACCAGTATTTCCAACAACACAAAAACCAAAATGTGTCAAATTGATCTGCAACATAATATTGTATTTCTGCAACAGTGAGAAAAATCATATTTACAGAAGTTCATTTTGTTTGACCATTCATCCAATATTTATTTGGAAGACCACTTAATTTAATCCTAAATTAATTATATCAACATTTTAAATTATATTTTTTATTAATTAAATAGATAAACTGCTGTAGGTTTAAGCCATATTTAGAATATTTCTTTCTTTCTTTCTTTCTTTCTTTCTTTCTGTCTTTTATCTTTCATTCAGCTTCACCGCATAGGGTCTCTAAAGGTTAAAAAAGGTCATGCGTGACTTTTGAAAGTCTAAACCAAAGCCTTGAGATTTTCCCTTCACTCCCATTTTGCACATTTTAGCAGCACTTAATAATTAAAAGACTATCATCCAAACAACAGTTTTTGATTAAATTTTTGCCCTTACTAAAATCAGTATGCTGGTTTTCCTTCTGTTGGTGACTCATCACTCAGTCTGCTCACTTTGAAGACAACATGAAACAGACCCTATTGACTTGCCATAGAAATGTCCCTACTCTTATTGTGTATGACTCATCAGTGCACATTATTATATAGACAAAGTGTTTGATTTCATAATCTTTCATTGAAAGTCTCTGCAATGTCGATGTTTCTTCTACTGACGTAACCGAACCCTTGCAAGAAAACTAATAAATATATAATGTACAGTTCCAACTCTATTGTGATTAGCCATTTAAACTAGATAATATTTGAGCAGACATATGGCATTAATGAGACAAGATGCTACAGCGCATACCAATCATCAACAGTCTACAGTTAACTCACTCATTATTAAACAGCAGTGTTTTGTTGCCATAAAATGACTTTAATGCACAGACTCTAAAACAAAATCAGTGTTATGAAATTCTCCCTCTCCTGTTTTTGAGCAGCAGTACTCTCCTGTTTCAGGTCGATTGAAAAAAAATAAATAAATAAATAAATGAAACACAACCCAGGCTGCCTACAACAGATGCTTCGAGCTGAACTGCTCTCCTACACTGCAAATTTCCCAAGGCATAGGCAAATACAAACAAGCGGCCTAGCAGAAGAGAACAGATGATGCATGTGAATGACCCAGTGCTCAGTGAGACAGGCCTGCTGGAGCCGGGCCAGAGATGAGGCACTGACCGGGGACTTCAGAGCCTAGAGATGAGGCCACCAAAGCTCTCCTCCAGCCACTCTTCAACATGACTCACGGGCTGCAGGACAACTCTCAAAGATGGCAATTACTCTGCGAACATCCTGAAGAGATGTTTCTTTTTATTACGGTAGTTGCAAGGCTGCACTGCACAGATATTTCCCAATCCTCAGTTGAATTTTCAGTGAAATTATTTAGGAGCTAAACATACAGATAATTTCAGCCTAAAGTGGGCTGAAGACATTTAACAATTCTAATCTTCCATTAAGTTTACAAGATGTTTGGCATTCATAGGGCGTTCACCAGCGCAAACCCTCATTTGGCGTTAAAAAAACTATACTGTCAGGATTTACTAAAGACAAGCATTTGGAAATTAGCATTGAAAAAACGTGGACACAGTTATTTTTGCGTCTCACATTATTGAATATACATTTGTAGGAGCTCGCCTATTTATCAGTATATTTATGGGAGGAGAGTATTGAAATGAATCACGCAACACGATTTACTAAGATTTGCGCTCGTCAATTAACTGGTATTTGCAATATTATTTAATGCCCAAAATAGCAGGTCTAAAAGCAGGTGGTAATTTTCTCTATGCTTAGTAGACTGAACTGGTCATTATGTAAATGATCAGCCTGCATCTGTTCTTTAATGTGTGCATTGTCAGTAAATCACCTGCAGAATTTTGCTCTCCCATTGGCACTTTTATGGAATTGCGATCTAACGCTAATTTGCCCTGTTTAGTAAATCTGCCCCATAATTTCTTATTCATTCCCGGAGGGAAATTATGTCATGACAGTGCTGATTTGCTGAAGTCATCACAAGAAAGTAAAGGGAAATTTGTGAAGAGCTTCCATTGGATATAGATGCTTTTTGCTGCCGAAAAGTGTAGCTGTCACTAACTGCCCATGATAACCAGTCAAACCCTAAAACCTTTGACTGACACTAGAGGTCTGCACAGTCCTGTCTGCTTGAATGTGAAAACCTAAGGTCTGCCTGAGACTCATGCAGGCTCATATCCAGAACATTGACAAGTGTTTCAGCCACGAGTTGAAAACAACACAATCTTATTGAAACTAGAGTTGCTTACGTCAATGAAAATTATGACTAAATATCGTCGCCAACGAACCTTTATCACGTGACACAACGTAAATGCTGGTCATGTGACTATGACTATAATTTAATTTATAATGCAATATTGTTGACGAATAAAAACAAGACTAAATGTGGTTTACAAAATAAAACTATGCTAAAATGTCTCTTATGACGTTATTTTGTCTCGTTTAGTTGCGTTCCTATTTCCTATTAAAAAATCATTAGGATCATGTTCCATTAAGATATTTTGTAAACTTCCTACTGTGAATATATCAAAACTTAATTTTTGATTAGTAATATGCATTGCTAAGAAATTTGGACAACTTTGGAAGGCGATTTTCTCAGTATTTAGATTTTTTTGCACCCTCAGATTCCAGATTTGTATTATTTTATTCAACTTTCATATGATGTATAAATCTCAATTTATACATCAAAATAGGAATTATGTATAAAATATGCCGAGCATCAAGTTTACTGGATATTAAAAAAATCATTTTTTTTATTTATATCCAATTTATTTACTAATCAAATAAATGTTTGGAAGATTAAATAAATCAATTACACTAATTGTTGGCATACATCTATTATAAAAACCTAAATCCAGCTGATATCAAACTAGCTCAACTAAATCAAATGAACAAAAATTAAGTATATTTTCATGTTGTTTTTTCTCAAAAGAAAACTATTTGCAAAAATCCCCCCCAAAAAATATATAAAACAAATTCTCCAACATGTTGACATACACAAACAACACATAATCTGGCAACATGGATTAACAAAACGTAGATAACAAAAGGTGTTAAGAAGAAGAATCAGACAATGTAGGTAGAAGAATTAGCATACTTTTAAATCTACACCTGCTGTGGTGTTTCTTATTTGGTGTTATCTCTATTTTTGGCTTGTGTAATACTGAAAAAGATACTGTTCACCACTGGCTGTGAAGACAGTGCTGCCTTTTACAATGTGTTTTTTTATTATTATTATTATTATTATTATTATTTTATATTTATGCATGACATGTTCAGGCAAGAAGGGTACAAGTTTTAGGAGCTGAGGAGTCCTCTAAATGTGTCCTATCTTTCATACACGTCCCTCTAATACCTGGAAAAACGAGTGAAAGAAATCCCTGCCATTCAGGTCTATTATGAGCACTGTCCAATCGCAGCCAAAGAATTCCAAACTCGGTCTGTGCACACGGCCCTTCCTGTATAAGCGGACTGGTGCCTGACACAGTGGGGACCGCAGGAACAATATGTGTGCAGACGGCCCTAATCACAGACCTCAGAACAGTCAAGACAGCAGCCACACAGACTCACGCCCTTTCTCCTACCCACTTCCTGTCCTGTCTGCAAAACCTCTTCCTGCAATTGTGACTCGAGCAGAGCCACACCACTGCCGGACCGATCCGCATAATAGCCATTCTACTGCTTATTTAAAGACAGAATGAGACTTTATCACTGCAGAGAAGAATAGTGCTGCTATATGGGCTCTTATCTGATGCCAACAGCCCTGTGGTGGAGGGATTGTTTTTGCCATCTGTTCCTTGGCTCCACTTCTTCCTCCATCTTATTTCAAGCCTTTCATCAGGCCTACAACAGTTGGCACTTTCCAAGAATAGGGGTACAAAATACGGCCTGAGACTCTTACAAAATTAAGGGATTTTTTCAATTGGTCAGTGAAAGAGGTGATCAAACTAAATATTATTTTAATTCTATGATTACTTCATTTGAGGTTTGAATTTTTTTTTAACCCTGCATTAAACTAAATACCATTTCATATTAAATGCACCAATATGAAAAATTTGGCTGATTACAATAACCGATAATTCTTTATAATTAAAAACCTTTAAACCGATATGTTGGCCGATATATTGTGCATTCCTAGTAAATTTTGCATAAGACTAAATGCTGGTTTGTACTAGTTATTAATAAACTTATATTGCCCATTATTTCAGTGCAACAATGGTATAAAAAATCATAATAAGTTGAGCTTATACATAATATGTTGGTTATACATAATTTCATGCACACAACGTGGATAAACTACAACAGGTTATCGTATCAGCTGTGTGGATGCACTTTCTCGTGGTGCTAGAATAGTTCGTTTCTGCCACTGTGCTAACTGTACTAGCCAAATTACCTAAATTTAATTACCAAATATGTATTTTTGGTTTCTAAAAAAATCATTTAGATGCATCTCTAATATTAAGGTGAATTTTATGATAAATAACAGTTCATCAAACATATTTAAAGGGATACTCCACACCAAAATGAAACTTTTGTCATCATTCACTTACCCCCATGTCGTTCCAAACCCATAAAAGCTTTGTTCTTCGGAACACAATTTAACATATTTTGGGTGAAAACCGGGAGGCTTGTGACTGTCCCATAGACTGCCAAGTAATTTACACTGTCAAGGTCCAGAAAAGTATGAAAGCCGTCGTCAGAATAGACCATCTGTCATAAGTGGTTCAACCGTAATGATATGAAGCGAAGAGAATACTTTTTGTACACGAAGAAAACAAAAATAATGACTTTATTCAACAATTCCTCTCCTCTGTGTCTCTCTACATCGCAGCGCCATTTTGGAGAATATCCACTGAACGCAAGCAGCGTATGATCTTCTGTGTCAGCCGTACTGAACGGATGCACTGTTTTCATTCAAAGAAAAGCATAAATACACATAGAAAACGTATTCTTGTGTAGTGTATGCGTATGCAGTTTGCGTTCAGCTCATATTCTCCAAAATGGTGCTACGGTGATGCAGAGAGACACAGAGAAAAATTGTTGAATAAAGTCATTATTTTTGTTTTCTTCGTGTACAAAAAGTATTCTCGTCGCTTCATAACGTTACGGTTGAACCACTTATGACAGATGGTCTATTCTGACGATGTCTTTCATACTTTTCTGGACCTTGACAGTGTAAATTACTTGGCAGTCTATTCTGTTCCGAAGACGAGCAAAGCTTTTACGGTTTGGAACGACATTGGGGTAAGTGATTAATGACAAAATTTTCATTTTGGGGTGGAGTAAACCTTTAATAGCTATAGCAATAACAAGAAGTTTCAAACGCTGGATTGATTAATGCTTCAAAACAAAGTATGCTGTAAATGATGTAGCAAGTGTTCTGCATTTGTGGAAAGGACTAGTTTTTCCTCAAGCTTTAGGCATCCTTTTAAAGAGCAGCAAAATGACAATATACTAATAATGTACTTAGGCAAGATAGAAAGGTTACATTTGTGCGTTAATGACTGAATATTAAATCCAACCAGTCTCTAAAAGTCTCATATAGTGGGATATGAGGACAGTTATCTGGGGCATTACACACAGAAGTGGACCACCTCTTTCTTAAGGATGCTCTACATGCAGCCAAAGAATATAATATAGAGAGACTGTGAGGAAAAAATGAAGTAATTTTATTTATTTATTTGCTTGACAAGACAGAGCAGGTTACTTCAGTTACGAAACAAAGTCTCAACTTTCAAATGTAGTCTTTTTTTTTAAGAAATTCAAACAATAAATACAGATTGAAAATTTGGGTGGTTTAATGTGTTGTGACAGACCACTGTAGTGTGCTTAGTTGAAGCAGAATGTGAACTGAACATCTTTTCACGTTTTTCAATCAAACTCCCAGCGAAGGGTTACGAACGCTATGAAGTACGGACACAAAGAAATTTATGTTTACTGGTATTCCTACACCATTATTTTTCTTCAGGCCGATATATCCTCCGCAGAACTACACACAACATGATACAGAGAGCAGAGCAGCTGTGGGTTCAGCTCTTAGCAGCGAGGCAGCGTAAGAATGTTTTCACACTAGAGAAAGCTATGCTGGAGCCTAAAAGAAATCAGCAACAATATTAAAATCACCTAATATAGTGTATGTTCCTCTCTTGTTGCCATGTTGATGTGTCGAGGCATGGACTACACAAGACCTCTGAAATGTGATATCTGGCATCAAGATCCTTCAAGTTACGAGGTGGGGTCTTCATGGATAGGATTAGATAGATCAATTGTTACCCATAGGTGCTCAATTGGATTGAGACCTGGGGAGGCCAAAGCAACACCTTAAACTCTTTGTCATATTCCTGCATATATACAATGCACACCCACCAGGCCATCCACTGATCCGGTCATTAGACCTGGCAATTTTCTCCCATTGCTCTGTGGTCCAGTTCTGATACTCACATGCCTATTGTAGGCACTTTTTGTGGTAGACAGGGGATCATCATGGGCACTCAGCTAAATGTATGTTTTGACTCCTTCTTTCATGGCCATTATTACATTTTTCAGCAATTTAAGCTACAGTAGCTCTTTCTGTGTGAATGGACAAGATGGGCTTGCCTTTGCTCCCCACACACATTAATGAGCATTAGTTGTCCTCCCTTGCACCATTTTTGGTAGGTTCTAACCAATGCATACACCCCACAAGACTTGCCATTTTGAAGATTCTCTAATCCATTTGTATAGCCTCAGTCCCTCAGATCTTCGCAGTTACCCATTTTCCTCTTTCCAACATGTGAAATTCAAGGACTGACTGTTCACATGCTGCCTATTATATCCCAGCCTTTGACAGATGCCATTGTAATGATATAATAAATATTACTGACTTCACCTGTCAGTGGATTTGATAATATGACTGATCAGTGTATATACAGTATATACTGTTCTCCAGCATAGATGAGTCGTGAACATGCAAAAGAAAGCATTTAGGGTCCGTTTTCATTCATATTTATTTTGAATTAGAATTTCTCATGATTTTGGTTATATGATAAACACTTGCATTCTTCCTCTGTATCTGGAAACTAAAGGTGTGTAGATGCCCTAAGGTTGCAAGAGACTGATACCCGGAGGAGTCCAGCAGGCAGACATATCCATCCAAGTGAAGCCATCCTACACACTGGGTGGCTACACTTGTCTACCGACTCTGCTTCAAAGAGCCATTTGAGCCCGACAGGTAGTCATTCCCCTGCTGCTATGTCTCGGACAGAGGATGAGCCCCAGAACCAGTAAGATGACAGGAGCATATGTTTAAGAGGACACTTAAAGTGTCTCCCACAGCCTGTAACACAGGAGGCCAGAGGGGACTGTTACCAGAAACAAGATCAAAGCCGGGGGTCTGTATCAGCATGGATCTTTACAGAGACAAAATTTACACTGTTTATTTTCAGAGGGAGGAGTTTCCTCCTGGGATATTTGACATGCATTTGGTCTGCCTATCACGTCAAGTGCCAAAAGCCAATTGCATTCTGGACAGGAGAGGATATAGACCCAACCACTGCAAAGTTAGACAGGATATAGAAGGAAGGACGTAGTTTGTTTGTGTGAGTATATGTGACTTGTATACTCTGTATGAAATGGCATATTAAAAGTTGATAAATAGAGGGGTCTGTGCTAAGGCTGGGCAATATATCTAACGATATGATCATGCGCATCTAATCAGTAAATCTGATTCCGTGATTACCGCTAAATCACCATCACCTGCTTTGAAATGGAGCAGCATTTAATAGACAGAGCCGTAGATCACTGACAAGCTACGCAATATCGCGTTCATTATCCCAGATGAATCGCCTTCAATAATGAACGCCTATTGCGTGGCTTGTCAGTGATCTACAGCTCTGTCTATTAAATGCCGCTCCATTTAAAAGCAGGTGATGGTGATTTAGCTGTAATCACAGATCCAGATTTACTGATTAGATGTGCATGATCATATCGATATAGATATATCGTCCAGCCCTAGTCTGTGCTCGTAATCATGTGGTTAGTCACATAAAAGCAGTTTAAGATAGCAATCTGTCACCATCTCAGTGTACATTAATTACATAATTGAGTTGCCTGAACCTAAAACCTTAATGGTCAGTTCACACTAAAAGGAAAATTTGCTCATCTGTATTTTTTTCAAATAAATAGTGTTGTCAAAAGTATCGACTTCGTTACTGAAATTTTAAAAACATCCACTTCCCGCTAACATTCGAGTGCTGTTGAGCAGATTCTTAAACACTGCTAATTGGCCACTGTGTTCACATGCTCAACAGATAATGTATGTGATTGGCTACAATTATCATCACTTCACACTCTTAACCAAGCACTCACTCAGAATCACACAGGAACGTTTATAAGCCATGTATATCAGCGGATCCTTAATATGTCTGCACATGGATGGATCTGCTTTCAAATGCTCCCATGTGCTTCTGTGTGAGTGCTCGGAGAAGAGACATATCTGTTGAGTTAACGGTTTTTGATTATATGCATGAAGCCTATACTGTTTAATGATTAAAAAATATATTAAAAAAATAATAAATAAAAAATAGCTCACCTGATTCATTTAAAATGTTTCCTATCTTTGGTTTAGTGATGGGTATTTTGATTCCCCTGAGAGACTAGTTTAAATCATTTAACTTAAAAAGGTTTTTTTTTTTTTTTTGCATTCCTTCAATGATTTATTCAGTGGCTGAATGAAGGTTACATCAGTACACCTGAGGCAGGGTGTTTCCTCGGAGAAGGCAAAAGGAGGCTGTGATTCCTCAAAATGAGAAAGTATGTATAAGAGCATTAAAATATGAGCAATATAACAAAATTTGAGATCAAATAGTGTGTAAAGCACTCAGTTTTCTAAAGTAATACTGTTTAACTGTGACAGAAAGTAGATCTTTTCTACTGAGCTCCTAGAGCATGGTGTTTAATGTGAGTGGAAACGACAAGATACATATAAAAAGTCTACATATAAAAAGAAGCATTGCCTCTACATTGCTGTGATTGGCTAATTACCCTGTCATTGTGATAATGTCTACCTCTCATGTTCCCAAAAACCAACTTGAATGATGTAAAATGATGAAAATGGACAGACTAATTAATTATAAGGTAATTATTTAAATCACAATCCCTTGGCTAAATTAAAGATACACCTCAGTTTCTACGACCTTTGATATTTACAGAGAATGTATTGACTGAATAGGAGGTGAGTATTAGTAATAACAGTCAAACAAAACCACCAAAGCATTTGCAATCCCTTCAAAAGGAAGACATAAAATATTGCATGCAAGTGAACTAGAACGACTTGTTCACTTCTTAAAATATTTGCTAAAAGAAATGCTGATTTTAACCAAAACACGACTAATATTGGGAAATATTAGACACAACAGCACTATTCTTCACACTCAGAATAAGTCTCATAAATCAAATCATGAGCAGATGCAATTGAAGACTTTTCTACACTACGTCATATTCTATAATCCCATTATGTTAGGTTTCTTGCACCACCAGTCGCTCTCTGACCCTTTGAAATAAACCGCTTGTTGTTGCTCATGTAGCTTTAAGACCTCTATGCAAATTACCTCTATTATGACTGGCTAATCTCTGCTTAGTGACATCGTTCATTCTGTTGTTTGTCAAGCCAGGCCAAGTACTGAATACTGAATAGGCAGTGATATGTGAACGTGGGCAGTCGTACTGTATGTTCACACACACTCATAGTTGTCAAGGCAATACTATCCCATTTATTTTATTTATTTTTTTGCCTATTTTCCATTAAAGATGTGTGTGGAGTTGGAAAGAAGCTTTGCATTTTGAATGTCAGCGTATGTCTACATAGTACATCAAACTCATATATTTCAAAAGAGCAATATTTTCCATGATATGTCCACTTTAACAAGCTCCTGCCTTTAACCCCAGGAGTGATATTAAGAATTCAGCCTTAAGACGGCTCAGCTTCATAACTGAAAATGAGATGATGTGGCTCAGTGGAATATTTCTTGTTAGAGGTCACACTTGCAATTTGTCTGTATTCGCCCAAGCTGATATTTTACCTTCCAGCACAGTGTGGTTATGAAGCGGATATTTATCTGAAAAAATGGTTCCACAAAAAACCTTTAACATCTTTCCATTGCACAAAAGGTTCTTTATAGTGGAAAAAGATTCTTTAGACAATTAAAAATGTTTTTTTTTTTTTGTGCACTGAAAGGTTCTTTAAGGAACCCAAAAATGGTTCCTTTGTGGCATGGCTGTTAAAATTTTTAAGAGTGTAAGAAGAATGGTGCAGAGGAAACTGGCAGCTCAAATTCTACCTCCTCCTCGCTCTGCACCTAAGATGAGTATATCTGATCTAGAGAGAGTAATACACTCCTATCCCACTGTGCCGCCCACTCTCCCTCTCACACAAAAGATGCTACATTTTAATAACTGGGAAAGAGAGAGAAAGAGAGTGTGAGAGAAAGAGGAGCAGGAGGAGGCCTGGAGTGTTGGCGGTGAACTGCATTTAATGCGAGACCTGCTTTAACAGGATCTCTACAGAGTATATTAATGAAAATTTCTACATTGAAATGCAGCGAGAGTCATAAACGAGATCCGAAGAGTGGTCACGGGGAGTGACACAAGACGAGTAAAACAGAGAAACCCACTTACTAGGGCTGTGTGGTGAACTAGGTCACCACTCTGTTAAATATGCAAGAATAACTGCAAGGAACACACACACACACACACATTCTGAAACATCGTTCATTCAGGGAGTGTAAAATGTGATTTATAAAAATAGCAATAAACGTTCCTGCCCTGCAGCACAGCATATGACCAGATGTCTGACCTAAAGGTACAACGTCAACTGAAGCACAGCTTTTTTGTTGCTTTTTCACAGCTCAGGATAAATAATGGAGTTCTTAGTTATGATTTAAGCAGCATCATAATCTTCAATGTTTATCTTAAAGCTCTTTAGGAGAAAATAAAAATAGATACAAATAACAATATTATAGAGATACAGAGCTATAAAATGAATGTTAACTGCATAACTCTTAGAACTTAGAAGAATCTTATTTGAGTTCATATTAAAATCATACTGTATTTGGGCAAATTTGAGCACCATTTAAGAGGTTATGAGATCTCTTCTGACATTGCAATTAACACAAACATGAATTCCATTCACCATTGACTTTGACTTTCATAGTATGAAAAAAAAAAATACTATTGAAGTCAATGGGTACCGTCAACTTTTTACCAACTTTGTTTAAAATATTTACTTATGTGGAACTTGAGGGTGGGAAATGATGAAAGAATATACTTTTTAGGTGAACTATCCCTTTAAAGGGCATCTATTATGCAAAATTCACTTTTTTTTTTGGTACACAACCCTATAATGACAGAAATCCACCCGCTCCTTTTTTTAATCCTCATAAATCATAAGCAATGTCTCAGAACACGCCATCTGCAGAATCCATAAAAATATGTGATGCCACTTTGCACAGGCCCCGCATACGACTGTTGATGGACACTGACATATTTGCAGAGACCCCGCCCTGAGTGAGTCGCACACAGTCCACCATGTTTATCTTCACGCTAGAGCATTTAAATCATATTAACAACTTAGACAGCATTAGGTACTGTATATTACGCTACTGTCACTTAAAACACAGATCTAATATAAACATGCAATTTCCTTCCCAGCTGTTTACCTTCATAGACATAACTGATCGTGTTTTTGTAACTTTTGTGATATTTAACATAAACTTGTTTGAATTTGACAGATTAATCACATTAAGACATGAAGATAGTACTCACATGCATGTTTCATTATGAGTGCGTCGGATGTCTGCGCTCAGAAAACCATATATATTAGAAGTTTAAACTGATATGGCATTAAAACACGATTTCAGTGCTATAGACATGATAATCAGAAGAAAAATCTGTTTTAGCAGAGTATCTAAAGTGCTAACTGTAAAGGCACAATCTTATTATGGAAAAGGGGGTGGGGAGCAGCAGCTCATTTGCATTTAAAGAGACATGCACAAAAAGTCAGCTTGTTTCTTCTTCCACTCACAGGCATTTTCAAAATGATATAATAAGTGATATGTGGGGTATTTTGAGCTAAAACTTCACAGCCACATTCTGGGGACACCTAAGACTTAAATTACATATTGTAAAAAGGGGCATAATAGGTTCCATTTACACAGATGCAATGATCAAAGAAAAAATCACCAGAGAGAAGTCTGTCAATAAAAAACAAATTACAAATAGATTTGAATTTTCATGCCAACTTTAAAGTGCAGGAAAACAATTGAGACATTAAAACATCTTCTAAATGACGTTTCTCTCCTGTGGGTAACACAGGCCTTAAAGTTGATTATAAGGCTATGCAGAACATTACACAAATTAAGTCCCCTAACAAATAATATGCACCCATTTAATTACTGCATATTTCTGTAGGGTGCATTTGGACTGCGAATGGTAGAAGCAGAGGGCTCTGCTTTGTCTTTTCACCTTCCTGAAATAACAGGATGTAATTACCAATATCAAGTAGGCAGCATGCTGTAGATGAGCAGCCTTTAAAAACCGAGATGCATGGTTACTAGGCAACCAAATGTGAGATTTCCTATATCATTAACCGCCAAGATAAAGTTTTGAAAAAAATGGACCGTTACAGTGAGATGAATACAGATCTGGAGATGGGAATCTGGCCTGAGGAACAAACTAAATGGAGCTTTAATTCAAGAAATATTAACCAGATCCATAGCATTTAACAAGCCAGGAGGAAACAGACTGATTTATTGTTGAATTATAACTGATATGGTAAACCTCTATTTCAAGTCAAATTAAACGAGAACTGTTGGAAAAGGAAATATTGTAGAGATATGGATCCTTTACAATGAGTGTGGACTGGATAACTCTGATCATTTAAACTTGAAAGTAAGTTTGAGGAATATCTGAGTTATTATTGAAATCATAGTGTGATATCTTAGCTTCATTTACCTTGATTTAATGTAGGACTATGACAGTGATGGTACTTCAGATGCAAACTATGCATGATATCTGGCCAAATTGTGAAGAAGACTGCAATATTTTATAACTCAATTTCAACCGATGCCTACTTGGTTAAATGTTTGTAATTGCAAGATTGTAAAATCTTTTGTATTGCCAGCCATCTCTAATCAATCAACAGCTGTACAAATGAACATTTCAATTTCAGTAAGTGTATAATGTTCAGAAGCAGCTACACTGACGGCCACTGTAACTTTCTGCCACTCAGCAATCTACTGTATCTTTTATTAGAAACTCCTGCAAAGACCAGCAAAAAGAACACTTTTATCAAGCATCTATGAGCAGGTACTGCCTCACTTCTGCAGTAAGTTTCTTTTTTGCCTCTCTTTTTGGTTTCTCCATTGGTAGTGCTCATTGAAATATCGCCATGTTTTATGCATATAAGAACTTTAATAATTTAAAATGACATCTTAAAAAACCCATCTGCGGTCTCTTCAGGGAGCCAAGGTGTTACCAAAAGCTTGTGCATGTTTAAAAATACAAAGAAATTGTGCACAGAACAAGTCGTGCTTCTTCCCCATCAAGCCCTCAGGAACAGTTAGCTATTGGAGGAGGGCAGTTATCCAAATCATATGCTCTGTAAGTGATCCAAATGAGTGAATGAGAAATGTATGAGTCAGTCTAATAATGAGCGCTGCCTAATGCAGGTAGGAAAAGTCCTGCAGAGCAGTCTGCCTGATTCAACCAAACATCCAATCATGGAAGAACTCCTGACTGAGAAAGCCTTGTTGTTACTCAAACACCAAGTGATCTCACCTCTGCTGTTTCTGACCAGCTCATCACAGCTAAAAACAATGAATCATGCTCAAAGCTGATTCACAAATTTGAACAAAGTTCTTGTGCATGGCCATAAAAAACATGAGAAGTGCTGATATTGTCAAGACAAAAGTTCCAGGTGACTCTGATGTGGCACTCTGGATAAAAGCAACATTCAAATCAGTTCTCTGGGAATCAAACCGATTTACTTGTCATTGCTAGTCTCATGCTTTCTACATCTTTACAATATGGAGGTGGCACTTAAGCTGGCAAACCAAAGCTGGTATAACACTCAAATTGGATGCATCCACTTGGAGCTTATGGAACAACATCCTGTTGTTGGAGCCGCCAAACCAGAAAGGCTCTGAGCATGTGAATTACTAGGTGTATTGCATTTCTAACTGCAAAAGCTGTGCATTGCTATGCTGTTGATGTTACACTGAATCATTGCATAATCTGTAATCACATTGTGATTTACAGCATCCGAATGGAATCAGCTTGGCTGGAAATGCTGGACAACAAACGTAGTCTCTCTGGTAATGCTGGTCGTCCAAAGTAGTGTTGGATTTCGGAGAGGCTTGCCATAACAAGCTAGCTTTGAAAGCATAAGATCCTATACCCTCCCTGCATAATCACCCTTCAAAGCCATGCATACTCCAAAATACAAGAACACACAGGCAAACAGAAGCCAATCAGTGACATGTGACAATGCTGTCACATTAACTCATGTCTCATTCAAAGAGAAAACATTACAGTACAATGCGCATAATATTACAATAATAACACTTCCATTCTCACTCAGTCTGCAATAATGTAATGTAATGCGCTGATGACATATCATGTCTGCGCAAACAGGATGCACAGAGGTATGCAAATACATATGCTAACAGACAGGCAGAACAGCCTATCATACTCCTTGGACTGATGGATATAATTGGACAAACATTTTATGGTCCTAACCCATCCACAGATGAAATACATATAAATACATTTAGACCACTTAACTTATTGAGACGTTCAACCAACATATTTTTTTTTTAAACCAAATCATCTACCCTGCCCTTTTGCCAGAGCTCATACTAGTACCAACATCGAAAAAACACAACATAACGCTCTACTGTGTTTGAAAAATGACATAAAAATGCATTTGCTGCATCAACTGTGCCATTTTGGCTTGCTTCTACAAGTGTTTCATCTCTTTAATCATGTTTCACTGAAGCTTCGCAAGTACACTACTGTACCAGGTGAGCTACCGAGTTTAGCTCTCATAGTGGAAAGTTCAAACGTAACATTATTATAGTTTAATTCTACGTTGTAGTCATTGGTCGGAAATCAATTAATTAATCTTCCTTTCTTACAGCTGCCGTATTGAGTATTGCACTTTTTCCCAATCATCTTTCATACAAGTGCTAGTACATCCATTCTTCATAACACTGTCTCTAGTTTTACCTCGTTTCACAGGGCATGCATTCTGACACACAGCCTTGAGAAGTCTCACACATCCCAATAACAGAAAGCAACAGTCACTGCTCGGTAACCCTAGTCAATCTGGGTTCGATTTGTGACTGCAAATGCTTGCTTGTGGTCAGAAGGACGTCATGAGAAGCCTGTGTGCCAACTCAGCGGTAATGTATTCCGGCTTGAGAGTGTGTGTTTTCTGAGCCAGACAGAGGGGTGAGACAGATCGACAGAGACAATGAGTGCGAAAGAGGACTGTCTATTCCAAACAGTGGATTCGTTTGGGTAATTGGACCGTGCATTAGCAAGGGACCGCCTGCCCTTAATTGCTCTACAGACATCTATTACCACACAGCAAAGAGTATTATTTCAAAAGGCCTGTGCTTTGGAATAAGAGCAGGGAGTGAGAGAGAAAAAGGGGGAAGAGGGAGAAAGTCATAAGTGAAAGTGTGCTGGTGGCTACAAGGATCTGACGCTAGAGGACTCAGCTAATATTTTCAGTTCTGGAATATTCCGTAATCTATAAAAAGAATCATGATGTGCTATATTAATCAATTACACTTCAAAGTTGCTTTTTGATGTCATAAAAGGTTTCATACAGAAGATCTGCTTTGAAAAGACAGAAGAACTATTGGCCTTCAATATAATGTAATTCATATATTGTATGTATATATATATATATATATATATATATATATATATATATACAGTACAGACCAAAAGTTTGGACACACCTTCTCATTTTTCTTTATTTTCATGTCTATGAAAATTGTAGAGTCACACTGAAGGCATCAAGGGCTATTTGACCAAGAAGGAGAGTGATGGGGTGCTGCGCCAGATGACCTGGCCTCCACAGTCACCGGAACTGAACCCAATCGAGATGGTTTAGGGGTGAGCTGGACTGCAGACAGAAGGCAAAAGGGCCAACAAGTGCTAAGCATCTCTTGTGGAACTCCTTCAAGACTGTTGGAAGACCATTTCAGGTGACTACCTCTAGAAGCTCATCAAGAGAATGCCAAGAGTGTGCAAAGCAGTAATCAAAGCAAAAGGTGGCTACTTTGAAGAACCTAGAATATGACATATTTTCAGTTGTTTCACACTTTTTTGTTATGTATATAATTCCATATATAATTCCACATGTGTTAATTCATAGTTTTGATGCCTTCAGCGTGAATCTACAATTTTCATAGTCATGAAAATAAAGAAACCTCTTTGAATGAGAAGGTGTGTCCAAACTTTTGGTCTGTACTGTATATATATATATATATCATATCTAATACAATGTATTTCATAATGATTCATGAAAAGCTCATTCCCCTATAAATATGTAAACAATACTATACTTTTTCCCCCAATGCTTGCTTTTAATCAAATGTTAAAATGCTACACTATTATCCCATCATTCATCTTGGAGCAAGTTCAAATTAAAGGTCTAGAACTCTTTATTGTATTTTTAAACAAAAAAAAAACTGACAGGAAATATGATTTCCAGAAAATCAAAAGTAAGGCCACTTAAAATGTAGGTGGTCACTGCCGTGCTTAATCGCCAGTGAAAAACTCCTATCAGTCATCCACTCTCTCTCACTGCAGGGAATGATCACCACTAACCAGCAGGGCTGGCATGAGTTTAGTCTTAGTGCTGCTGACATTGCACACCTGCGCGCCCCCGGAGACACTGGGGTGGAGGCTGGAGGAGAGAAGAGAAGCAAGGAGTACCTCTTTATAGAAGCCTTTCCCAGCTAATTAAAATCTAGGCCACTGCAGATACATAGACGAAGAGACGCCGTGATGTCTGAAAAAAGACACTGTCCCTGTGACTTACATCAAATATAGGCTAGGCTAATGATAGAGCTACAGTAGCGGGGCTAAAGGCTCGGCTTCTGAGTCCAGGCTTGCACATTCTGACCCAGCCTGTGTTTTAGGACAAGTTTTAGAACTGGAAAATTATCTGAAATTGGAGAAGTCACATTGTCTTCAAGTAAAAGAATAATGTAATCAGAGAACAATACATAATCCCAACCACTGGACTGTAGGATTGAGATATATATATTTAGACCTTTGGTCTCAAACTAAAAAAGTCTAAATCATTGGTCTCAAACTCAATTCCTGGAGGGCCACAGCTCTGCACAGTTTTGCTCCAACCCTAATCAAATACACCTGATCCAGCTAAACAAGGTCTTTAGGATTACTAGAAACTTCCAAGCAGGTGTTATTTGGAGCTGGTTGGAGCTAAACTCTGCAGAGCTGTGGCCCTCCAGGAATTGAGTTTGAGACCACTGATTTAGACTTTATTGCTATAGAACAACCGGCCAAAACCAGACGAAGATAATGCTCCATTCTAGTGAGCTGCCTTGTTGTCTACTGCCCACATAGACAGCCATTTTCTAAGGTAGCAATCTAACCTAAATGAAAAAACACAGGCAACCACGCTAACAGCTCAACACTGTTGTTATAATGTTATAAGCTGACACCAATTATAAATACAGCACACAAATATTGTATGGATGAAACAATCACTTTTTCAATTAAATTAACCGGTCTTATTGTCACTTATCTGAATGAATTAACTTATTTTTTAAAAATTAGTTTCTCAAGTCCGCCAACATTTTTTTCACTGAGGTCGACACAATGCATTCTGGGATGCTGGCTCAGAATTTGGCTAAAATAAGGTATCAAAGATGGCATAAATTTGCCTCCCTTATGATGCCTTAACTGGATAGTTTACCCAAAAATGAAAATTAAATAAACAAAGACCTATAAGACAAATTTTCAGGACACAAATGACAATATTTTTTAATCTACCTGTCAAGCATGTTTTATACTTCTGATTAATATGCTAAAAAAATTATAATATATATATATATATATATATAGGTTTTTTTTGTAAATAAAACTTTATTGGAGATAATTGTTTTTTGCGATAAAATACAGTAATTGCACAATAATAATATATTTCTACTTCAAAATTTTATGTTAAATTAATTTCATATTTAATTTGATAAACAAGTTAATATGTAAATAAATGCCTAATGTATCTGTTCATATATAAAGTGATTGTGTCTCTACAGAAGAAATTGAAATTGAAAAAAACTGCTTGATTCACATTAATTACTTTTACTATGGCTTTAGAAACTTTTTTATAGCTTGAAAATTGTGGTTACATGGGCGCATTGGGAAAAATGTGCCTCTACCTACATTTTTGTAAAACTTTACCCAAATGTACCTTTACTTAGCCTACTATTCACTGCAGTTCCAACTGAAACGGACACTTTAGTGGCAGTTAAACACCATCGACTTTCAGTGTTTTTCACAGACATTGTAATTAAGCTCACAGATGAAGCGCATTAACCTTTTATCGTCACTCACCATACCTTTCACTTTCAATCTGCCTCAATACACAACACATATTCAGGTTCATCTTAAATCAAGCCCATGTTGTGCCCAAATTCAATTTAGCTTCAACGAAAAAGATACATCTGCAAAATCAAGAAGCTAATGAGAAATGCAGCATGTGTAATGAGTCTCAATCTGATCATAAGAAACTGGTTTGCTTTTCTGTATGTTATAGGGATGCGCTGTTTGATTTTTTTGGTTTAAACTCCTCTTTATGTCCTCACAGGCCTTTGACATATGATTTGTCTCCAGACTGCAGTTTATTTAAATTATCAACAAAAGTACCACAATTAGTACTAGTCACAGCTGTTAATCATGTTAATGACCAAGCGGCAACCTCCCGCTCTCCATAAGACCATACGGAAGTGACTTAAACTGTAATTGGTCAATTGGCCGCTTGAGGCTGGCTGCAAGAGGAAGTCAATCCCATAGACTCCACATGTTAAAATGCCCAACTTTACAACAGACAAAAATATGTTTACAGCCTGGTTCAAAAAATGATTTAGGTCTATATAGCTCATTTTGTCCTTAATGACAACTGTGAGTGGGGTGAATTTTTTTATAACTCACCTGTTTAAATTATATTAAGCCTTAAATTTCTGTGTAATTAAGGGGCGTGGCCACTTGAGTGACAGGTGGATTGACAGTGCTGTCACCACTGTCAAGTTAGGTGGGCATGGCTTCAGCAACCAGCTCCCGCCTTTTTGCCCATTTTCGATTATCCGGGAGTGATGCGCTGCCAAGATGGCCATGGCCGCCAAAGCCCACTTTTGGCTTCAAAAACGCTCTTCGTAAACCAATAGGTGATGTCACGGACACTACGTCCATGTTTTTATACAGTCTATGTTAATGACTCTGAAGAATTCCACAGTTTAAATGAACTATACTTCAGACCAGGTGTGGTTTCATTTCAACTAAGAGTATGATGATTTTTCGCAAAAATGATTTTGCGTTTTTACAGACAGCAACGTTGTCAAAATGATCCCCGTTTACACAGATCCACAAAAAAAAAAAAAAACACTGTCTTAAGCATAAGGCCACTATACTAGGTAAACATATAAAACACATGCGCATGAAATCAACATTTTCACAAATTTGTTTTTTTGTAGTTTACAAGCAGATGATAACAATATAGTTTCCAAAAACCTGCACTTTGAAACACATGGACCCATTGTTCTGTGAACGAATGGTCAAAGACATAAAACCCCTGAAATAGAAGTGTTTGGTTTATATACAGTATAAGAAAGGATTCCCTGCAATGTGTGGGCACACCCTGTTGTGCGAGCACATTTGTAACGCGGGGCCATTAATCAACACACTGTTCCCAAGCTCTGTGCTGATGGCGAAAAACAGACACAACTCAATAAGCACTGACAACATACTGGTCCCAGTAACAACAAGCTGACAGTTCTGAAAGAAGAGGGAGGCTAACATACATCCTGAGAGAGAAAACACTACAGGCAATATAGCCTGTAGGCAGTGCACAACCCTACCAAAAACCCTTAACACTCACTGCCACAAAAACATGAATGAGAGAGGACTATAAATATAGTCACAATAAGAACACAAATACTGGCCCCTGAGCCAGATGAACACAAATGCACACAGAGCAGGGGGTAGTCATTTTCATCACAGTGGACAAGAGGAAATGTGATTCACAAATGATGAGAAATGAAAACAGCAGGGAGGATTGGAGGGGACACAGCTATAAAAGCATCTGGACAAATGTCAAAAATATAAATACAAATGTATACACTAGGGCTGTGCAGTATTGCAGTACATACAGTGGGATTATAGAAATGTTTGCTAGAACATTATACAACATGATAGAGGAGTTTAGTTGTTTACGGTTGCTATACATTTATATGGAAATATCAACTATTTTGTGTATTTGTTATTTTATAATGGCTTCAAACACGGCTAGTCGAACAGAATCTATTTTGAATAACACTATCATTTAAGTTTGGGGTCAGTATTTAGTAATGTTTTTGAAAACAAGGTTGCATCGAATATATATTTAAATGTAATTTATTCCTGTGATGCAAAGCTGAATTTCCAGCATAATTTCTCCAATCTTCAGTGTCACATGATCCTTCAGAAATCGTTCTAATATGTTTGCTATATTTGCTGATTTAAATATTTGAATTTTTTAGATGCTTTGATGAACAAAGTTATAAAACAGCATTTTTTTTAAATAGAAAAATCATTTGTAGCATTATTTACTGCAAGTTTTGTCTCGTTTAATGCTTAAAGGGTTGGTTCAGCCAAAAATGAACCATTTCCAAAAATTCTCTTCCGGGTCTCTTGTGAGTGTGACTGTTGATGAACGACGCTGCTGACGTGTTTTCTGGTGCGCCCAATAACAAAGATAACATGTCAGCACTGCAGTGAACGAGCTCACAACAGACCCGGAAAAGAAGACAATGCTGAATAAAGTCGTAATTTTTGTTATTTTTGGACCAAAATGTATTTTTGATGCTTCAACAAATTCTAACTGACCCTCTGATGTCACATGGACTACTTTGAAGGTGTTTTTCTTACCTTTCTGGACATGGACAGTATACCGTACACACAGTTTCAATGGAGGGACAGAAAGCTCTCGGACTAAATCTAAAATATCTTAAACTGTGTTACGAAGATGAACGGAGGTCTTACGGGTTTGGAATGACATGAGGGTGAGTCATTAATGACATAATTTTCATTTTTGGATGAACTAACCCTTTAATTGCTGATTAAAAGTACTAATTTCTTTCATTAAAAAAATAAATAAATAAAAACTCAAACTTCTGAATTGTACTGTAGGTTATTCATTTAAAATGTTTTGAGTCTGAGTCTGCTGTTTTGTTAGTATTATATAAAGACTTTTAATTCATGTTTATAAACACTTTTAGTACTTTTGGAGATTTTGTTCATGAAGTACCAAAAGTATCAAAAAATAACAAACTATGTTTCAAAAATAATCAAATAACTGAAAATATATCATAATATGAAAAGAACAATGATGGTAATTTCTGTTTCACGTTCACTTTGAAGAGAAAAGCGAGCATTGTATACCGAAATGAAGGCAGATTTGTATGTGACTGGCTTGACTGCATACATAAGAAGAGAAGAGTCGATCATGTCACAGGAAGAACAAGTTATGTCATTTAAAATCAAATTTCAAATCAAAAATGCATTTGCATTAAAAAAATGTTCACAATAAGATCAGGAACACACATTAAGTAAATAAAAGTTATATTGATTTCATGCAGACTTTAAATATTCTCAAAAAAAAAAAAACTGGTATTGATAATGGATAACAAAAGTCGGTGATGTAACAAGAGTCATGGATCATCTCTTGCACTGCATTACCTCTGCACGAGTCTGTCAAGGTCATGAACACAGTGTCTAAGTGCAACTCTCAACTGACATTGGGAGATGTAACTCTGTGCTTCTAATACATTACAGGAGCATGCAAATCTATTTTCCAAAGCAAACATCAGTCTAGTGTGCCCTCCCAGACCCTGGGACATATTATTAATGAGTCAGGACACTGTGTTGTTTAGGAAACATGTTGTTTCTCATTACTGCACAGTTACAGACAGAATGCCACAATGGGCCACTACCACAGTTCCCTGGACATTATACCAGGGAAAGGTAGAGAATACTAATGCAGGGCTTACACACACACACACAAACACAATCTCATGCCCTGAGCAATGAAGGAACCAGGTTGGAGGAGCTTGGCTTGCGATTTTCCATTGGCCTGCTGATGCCAGCCAGAGGCAATAAAGGGAAGCTTCTCTTCTACCCAACCCACTGAGAATGGATTTGAAATGATGACCCACAGCACTGTGGCATAATCACACAGCAAGGAGCCACCTGATAGCGACATACACCTTCTGGCCTTTCACAATGCCCCGTGCATGGCATGAAGAGAATTGGGGGAGCAAAAACCTTAAGAACAATCCAAACATGTGAAAGGTCAAGCATCGCATACCCACTTGACTCCAGAATAAAAAAGATAAGTGGGGTAAGCAATCATCAACTTTTTCTGCAATCTGCACTATAATGCATTGGATTTGGAAATTCGAAGCCATGCTTTCTGAAGCAATAATGACCTTCTCCATCACTGACAGATTTTGCTGATGTACTGCACCCAACTCCTCCTCCGTTTTTTATTTATTTTATTTTTTTTTTAGAGAAAGATCAGTGTGCAATGAAAACATTGCGCCTTTGCCATTCTGCTCTCATCCGCATCCATCCGCATCAGCTGGCACTAGAGATACGTCATTCTCACACCTCTTTTTCAAATCAATGTGAGCTGATACATCAGTGCTACATTAAGCTTCATTTGATGGAAATGCCTCCTGGAGGCTTGTGCAGGGGGTGTAGTGTCAGTGCCATGGGGAACCTCCGAGAAGCATTTTGCTGGTAGAAATGCCTCTGCATTGAACCCGTTACGCACAAAACACAGATGCATACACAGCCTCCAATCATGCCTTCATAACAATGATGCCTAATATTGCATGGATGTGATAACGCATAAAGCTATTTTAAGATGCATTGCGCAATAGCTAGAAGCTATTAGTAGTAATGGCTGCTAAAAATGTTTAAATATGCATTTATAGGCTATATTTAGAAAATAACGAAAGTTTGAATGGGAAAATATATGTGAATTAAGGGATTCTTTTCTGCAAATAAATAAGTAAATAAATAATAAATAAACTTCGTCATGTTGTAAAACGATCGTATTTAAGATCATAGCCCTCACCTGCCAACAGTCTGGTTGGCGAGCTGTCGCATCCGATTGAATTGCTTCTTCATTTTTGTATTTCAGTTTTTTTTCTGCGTTAACACCTCGAGCACAAAACAATCCGCATTTCTCTCAAAATAAAGGGACGTAATCCGGTGCGAACATCCCCGTTATTCCCATCACACGCCCTCATGGCAAACGGAAAGAGGGTGGAAATGTCCTAAGATGCGTATTTCAGTGCATTTTTGCACGGCTGCTCGGCTGAGATGCTGCTGGGCGATTCTCGCATCGGCAAAGTGACAGCAGCGGAACGACGCGAGCGCGGTGCAGCATGGGAAGTGTAGTCTTATTACACACGCTCCATGTGCCGAGCGCTTTTCATTTAGTTCAGTCGACAGACAGGTATGCACTATGCGGTGGTGGCGTTTAGTTTGCACTTCAGTGCAGTTCACTCGTGGCATAAAGAATGCTTTCAGACAAAAACAATACATACTTTCACAACACATATAACCCTGTCTACTTAAACAGCAGTAGGGCAAAAATGTTTTAAACCATGAAATACTGCTTCAGAGCATGGTGCTAAGATACACAATTGTTTAGGAACAGACAACCAATCATAAACAGCCTCGGTTCTAACTCATTACATATTCATGACTTTGTAAAGCAGAAGCAACTTTCCCTGGTATCTGAGGGAAACTGTAAAAGAGTAGGTGCGTTGACAACAGCACACTGATAAATATGAGCACATTAGTTCCACAATAAGGCAAGAAATACATTAAATTTGAAATTAAGCACTTTTTTTATTCATTATTATTATTATTATTATTTTATTATTATTATTATTATTATTATTATTATCGTTTTTGAGGGTGAGCACGTGTAGAGCGAATCTGGTAATGGGCAATACAATTATTGTTTTTGTTATTATTATTATTTTACTTAATCAGATACTGACCTTTTCTATAGATAATTCATATATCATGGTGAGAAATCTTGAATGAAAGCATAATGCGTTGTGGGATAAGAGGTTGTGTCCCAAATGGCACACTACGCTATGCACTTCCAGACACTGTGTATTTCGTCATCCAATATATGAGTCTATAACAACCCCTCTCTCAAATCCGGGCATGTGGAGTGCACCTTTTTTTATGGAATATTCGTTGTGCACACACGCATCAGACGAGTGCTAACCATTTATTTATTTAGTTTTTGCCATTTAGGTAGCTGCTATTATGTGGGTGGCAGTTAGCCTTTTTCATGTCGCATCCTTGTTGTGTTGACCTTATAAGCTAAATATATAAATAAAAGCTTTACAGTAACAAATATTATGCAAACTAAATACTAACACAAGATAACGTATGAGATAACCATATCATGTTCTCCAAATTTTAATTTCCCACAAAAATTTGACCAAAGTAGTAACCAGAAGCTGTAAAATCATAATAATAATAAAAAAAAATTAGCTTTGTGAAGGTTATTTCCTCAGGGAATGAACATAAGCCTTAGTTTTGCGAATATTAGCTATTTATTTCCACTGGGAACAGAACACGAGCGGAAACCCGGGGCTTTGTGAAGATGACACTGCCATCTTGTGGCTGCGTTCATGTAGTTTGACCTTTATTTAAAGGACTTCAATTTCTGTTCTGTTCTGTTGTAAGAGACAACATATTGTATGATATCTTAGGTCAATTTCAGTGAGATTTTTAAAGCTTGTTATGATTTATATTCGGCAAACCTATTGCAACTGGACATCAATGCATTTTCAAACGTTGCAATAAAAAGATGCTGTGAAACAAAACAAACAAAAAATGCAGTTGTTATAAGAATAATAATTTTGAATATGCAAGTAGTGCTTTAATCTTTTGAATTAGGACTAAAAATATCACCGTGATCTGTTCATTTAAATTTGTCCTTCCAAAAATACTTACATAGCCTGCTTTTGATTCTTAATTAAAGATGCATTCAAAGATTCTTTACAAGATATGAGAAAACAAGTCATTTGTTCATGAGCTGTGTAACTCAATATGAAGATGGGGAAGATGAGAAATCAAACTTGTGAGATGTAGATATGAGAATTAGAAAACATTCTGAAACAATCAGTATAAAAATAGAGGCAATGAAATGCTGCTGACAGGCTACCATATGGTGGCATTTTAACAATGTTACAAAGGCTAAGATGATTGTGATTCACACGTCTGACAAGACAACATATTGTTCATTATTTGACAGATGCAGTGATCCAATACCATGTACAGCAGCCTAAAGTTGACAACACTCAAATGGTTTGACAATTTTATTTCATGCTGTCTATAGAAACAGAATGTTGGTGCAGCACACATCAAAAGGCTTGTCTTTTTTGTGTGAAATAGACCTAATAATAAAAATCAAAACAGCCAAAGCCATATTTATAAGCCATTCTATTATAGCCTAGTATCCAGCATTCCTCTTAATCACAGTTGCTTGGTTCTCATCACCGCTTGTGTAATAAAAGTTAATTTAAATTTTGCCACATTGTCATGGACTTCACTATCAAGTTAAAATGCTATGGTTGTTATTATTAACTTTTTAATATTAATCTTAAATTGCAAATGTGTTGTCCAAATTCAACAGAGGTATGTATTTTAATATCAGCTAGTAGTGTGATATGGCAACAGCCAATGGCTCTGTAGCTGGACACTTTTCTTTCATTTTTAGTGCTGACACTTGTGTATGTAACCCACTGAAATGCTGAATATATCAGGTTACAGGTCACAATTACTGTCAAGTGTCAATCATTTAGTCTGCAAAAAAGTTGCATTATATATATATATATAAAGTTGCAAGTATTTATATATATATATATATATACAGTATATATATACGCTCGAGTGAACATCAATCGTGAAGCTTCACTCACGAGTGTTGTTTTCAGTTCCTCACAGAGACATTTCTCAGGACGGACTTGACGTGTCTGTGCTCTGTTGTGCCTCGGATGCTAGCATATCCGGTCAGAAACAGATATTTACCGCTGACCAGGCACGAATTGGCACAAAGACACTCTCCTTATATAGCCTCTAATTATATAGCCTACCATGAACAAGTTACAAAGTAATGCAAAGCGCCATGTGTATTTTCAAAGGCCTATATTGCGTCTCTTCCCTAACATTTTAATAACCAGTGTTGCTTCTCACTTCAATGGCGTCATCGCTATGGGAACACCTCCGGTGTGACGAATGTCTGAAGCCCTTATACCACCAGGCCAATTAATTGGCCAATAGCAGCTTAAATTTGTGGTTACCATGGTTTAACTATAGTAACCAAGGTTTTTTGGTTTTAATTGTAGTAGCTGAAACATTATTTCAAAGAAATGCTATATGTAAATGTAGGAATCAACATTAAGATTAATAAAGGCTTTAGACTTATTTTCCATTAGGCTACTAGTTTATGTGAATTGATGGTTATGCTAACAAATGGAACTTTATTGTAAAGTGTTACCATTCCGGACAATGGAAGCCACAAAACTACAAATCTGCCCAGCGGGCACCTTGATGTCAATTTGACATCAAATATTAGACAAGATTTGATCAAGATGCTGCAAAACATAATTTCAAAGTCAGATTATACATCAAGTCCTTCCAGTGGTTAATTGGTGAAAATATTAGGTCCATCCCATACTGAAATTGATTATGTAAGTATATGGGCCAACATGTTTGACATTGAGTTGACGTCAAATCAACGTCGTGTTATAGGCGTTCAGTTGATGTCATATTGACATCACATTGATATCAACCCAGCGGGCAATTGATGTCAAATAGACATCAAATTGACGTCAAACAAAGTCATCAAAGAATATTTTTTTTCTTTAAAATGCATCCATTCGGCATATGTTTTGAAGCATATGTTTTTTGATTTCTGCATGAAAGTGGACTTCTGTAACTTCTGTGGTTAAAAACATATAAACAACAGAAAACAAAAAACTATTTAGAAAATAAAAATGTAGGCATAAATTAATGATAATGAAAGAGGTGAATATATTATATTTTACCAAAAATATACAAATTTGCTTAATTACAAATAAAAAAAATTATGCAGCATTTTTGCAGTAACCCCAAAATTAAGTAAGTGTTGGCGCAGTGGATAAGACACATGCCTATGGTGTGAGAGACCTGGGTTCAAATCCACTGTGAGATGTGTCCCTGAGCAAGACACTTAACCGCTAGTTGCTCCAGAGGCGTGCGACCTCTGACATATACAGCAATTGTAAGTCGCTTTGGATAAAAGCGTCAGCTAAATAAATGAATTTTGACCAATTCTTTGATGACTATGTTTGACGTCAATTTGATGTCTATTTGACATGAATTGCCCGCTGGGTGGCTTAATTGTTCATACACATAATTGTGAGATGTTACTCTTTAGTTTGTGGGAAAATTACTGTAGAATTATTATACATTTTTAATGACCTCTCAGATTTAGAAACAACACATTTTTACTTTTAATGATTCATTGGTCACGTTGAAAATCTCGTTGTTGAAGATGGTGTCAAGTTATTTGTCAACTACAAATAGAACAATCAAAGCTTTTCAAAGAAACTAGAAAACTAACTCACCCTTGCGTCACCCCTCCCCTGTAACCAGGCGGTTGTGCAGTCCATTAGAAGTTAATGGGGCAACAGGTGGGCAGTGTACTGAGGCCTTAGGGTTCACAGGCCTCACTGAGTAAGTGATACTGAAAAATAGCCACTCGCTGCTCCTACCACAGGGGCCCCATTAATCTGGATGGCTGGAAACTGAGAGGACATCCTATGAGCCTTGATCTCAACCCTCTGACCCCAACTCTGTCATTGGTTTTTATTAGTCTGGAGTCAAAAGTTAATCACATCTGAGCATTGATGAATCTTTTAGTGCTGCCAGACCTGTGCAGGAACCATGCACCAGCAAACAAGCCGTTTTGGATGCTCTCCTGACTGTCTTAAATCAAAATGAAAGGGACTCCCAAGCATGTACATTCCCCCAAAAAAGACCCCTGCCTCTGAATTTCCTTCTGAAGCGCACTTCATCATCTCTTGTCATACTGAGAAGGGACAGGAATGTAAGAGGGGAAGAGGTCAAAGGGAAAAAGGCATAGTGAAGATATTACTGAAAACATGAAGCTCATGAAAACAACACAATTATAATAGGAAATTCACCAAGGATTGCAGAGATGAAAAGTGCATGCAATTGTTTGTTCATTAGTTCAAAGATGGTTCTGTGTGTTTATGATTTACAAATAAATCCATGAAAAAATACTAACCTTAAAATCCAGTTATTGTTGTGTCTTCCTTTGACTTTGCTCTCTGATGACTAGCGATTTTCTCAAATTACAGCTGTTATTAAACTAATAAAGCTGTTTCCTCAAAGTTCACGACCTTTTGACATTTGCTGTTGGTTGTATTAAAATGTTCTGCTTTTAATGTTTGATATTTCTGCTTGATATTGCTGACGTCTGACCACAAAAGTGTCCGTGACCTTAAAAAGATGATGTAACTAGCAAGTCTGCATTTCCACTTCAGTTGATTAATACAGAGGGTGTTTTTTAAATACCTGTTTTCACTGTGATGTAGAAACATTTTTCTTATTAATGTATTTATTTATTTTTCTTTTGATTGACATTAACAATAGACATTTTAGCATTTACTATGTACAATATTGAACCTTGTGAAAATGAATTACACTCTAGCACATGTTTAAACTTATTACAGAAATAACATACTACACACACACACATACACAAAAAAAGTTCAAATGTATATCACATGCAATAACTATATCACATGAGTACTTTTCTGACTCACCTAAATAGGATGTAATTTAAAAATTATTTTAAAGTGCAATTTTTAAAAGCGTAATTAAGGGTGTCACGAAAGTGTCCTTTATTTCAATAATATCTTATCTGCAAGTACAGTTGAAGTGCACGACAGGTGGACCTTCAATACAGTTAAACATAAGTGGGAGTAAAAGTCTTTAATCCTTGTATTTACACCATAAATCACCACTTCCCCTTTATGATGTGGCTTTTTGAAATGTAAATGTTGTTATCTGATACCTTTTTCATTCTGTTAGCATTGATTAAGAACAAAGCTAACCTGGGCTAACAGGCACAGTTGATGTTAGAAGTATCAAGTCCAGGTTGTGACCTGTAGCTGGACCCTCCCACCGACTGCAGGGGAAGTTCACACACAACATGTGTGATCAGACTTCTTCACAAAGAGTGTCATTTTACCATCTATTGTTGGAGTTGTGTTTGAAGCTGCGCCTCTTACCGTTAACTAACATCTTCATTAACAGTGTGTTGCTTCATAGACTGACTTCTAAAGCATCTAATGTTAGATGCTCTTCTAGACTGGAGAAGTGCAGAGACTAATCTTTAAAGGGTGCTGGAGTCATAATGACGATCCCCCTCACACCTTGGCTAATGAAAATGCTCTGAAATTAGAAGCGTTAAGAATTTTCAAGGTTATTTCTTGACAGATTGGGTGACAGAAAATGATGGCTATCTCTACAGCTTTGAGACGCTAAACGCATGGCAGGATGATGGACCTGATAAGCCAGTGGCAAGTGACATATATTTCTCAGCCTTTACTGCTTGTAATGTGCATACAAAATTTCAGGAGGGGAATATGCAAAATTTGGCATCAAAACACTATGGATTGAAAATTCATAATGATATGAGAATAAAAATTACTGTATGTAATACAGTATGTAAACAGTTTTTAATCCACTGACTTGATAATTAGGTATTTGATTAATTGAAATAAAATGGGCAAATGTTGTTGTCCAAAGGCTGTAAAAAAATATAGCACATGTACTGTCTCTGTTTAAACATATTATATGCAAAGAAAGGGGTTAAAATATAAACATGCATGTACACAATAATAAAGAATAATAAAAAGCACAAACTTGTTTGCCCATCTTGATATTACATTTATACCCCAATAATGCCTGCACAGTTATTGCTCTCATGAAAAAATGCTATTACTTGTGTTGCATGTAGCATTTTAACTCTCATTTAACTTCCAACAAAAAGTATTTTTTAAACTATTGCACCCCCTTCTTGTGCACTCAAGACTCGATTGCTGTCATTTTGCAAAATGGAAATACTACTGTGGCTCGACATTTGCATATAAGGACATAACCTTAAAATGTAAGTTATGCACTGACGACCCAGTCTCACAGAAAATGTAACTGTTTTATAATGGCAATTTTGTTTTACTGGAATGATGTGAATCAAACAAAAACATGATTATTTATTTATTTTTTTTTTAAGAAAGATTGAACTCTAAAAATAACCATCAGTGCGATGTAAGCTGTTCATGCAAAAATGTATGAATGAGATTATATGAATTCATACTATTTTGCCAGCAATTTACCAAAACTTACAATAGTTAAAAATTGCCATGAGAGTGTTTAGAAAAATCTGATCTGTAATGCATTACTTGACATGCATCTGTCAGAGCACCTGACAGGGCAAGCTGCATTAAATTACATGCTAATACATTTGTTAATATAAAGCATTCACATGTACAGGACAATTTAGGTGATGGTGCACTTTTCTTGCTTCATTCTGTGTTCATCGCTATTTTCCAAATTTTTTTGTCCTTTGATATGCACAGTTTTCCATGTAGGCTACAGCATGCAATCAATTATTATATTAATTTGATTAGTTTAAGTAGCCATTGTAGTATCTTATTGTTCTTTTGGAGCTTGGAATTAAAAGTTAACATCCAATTTAAATGTATAGAAAAATGCAGAATATTTTGTTTTGTGTTCATCGAAAGAAAAAAAATCATAGGTTTGAGGGAAGGTAACACTATGTTTATTTCTGGGTAATCTGTCTTTAAGGGTCAGATCAGGATGGAAAAGCTCCATATGGTTACAGCTCATGGTACAAAATGTTTACCAAAATACTACTGCATGCCTACAGGCGAATGACTCACTGAACTTGAATTCTCAGACAAACAGAGATATTATCTTTACGTCTATATTTATCTATTTCAGATATTTAACACTGTTGTCACTTAGGCCTCCTGAGAAGCAATTTAAAACAATCTGGGGCTGCCAAAGTCAGTCTGTAGGTGACAGGTATTTCCTCAGGCAAGGCCCACCCATGCAACTTAACATCTTCTTAAATTAGCAGCGTTTAGTGCACCTTAACACACACCTGAAGAGGTATGACCAAAGGTAAACGGCAGTGTGTGTGCAGTTTGTAAGAGTAAAACAGTGAAATAGAGCAGCTGCTCAGGAGAAAACATTACCGTCATGTTGACACAGAGGAAAGCAAATGAAAACCAAGTAAAGACCTCTTTGTTTGGTTGGTTAATGACAACGTTAAGTTAACTAAGGCTATTCATTATACTACATAAGACAGTTTGAGTCCAGATTGACCACAGTACCAATGATGGGTGCCAGACATCTGCTCTGCTTTTGGCCTGACAGATTAAAGAGGTGTTTGGATCATACATGATTAGATGAATGAAAGACGGATGAAGTGATTCAGTAGGTTTTCCAGTCTATGTGGATCTTTCTTAGATCTGTATTTTAAAGGTATAGTCTAAAAAAAAAACATATTGAAACCCATATTATTGTTTTTTTTTCTTCTATGGTAGACAAAAGATGGAATTTTCAAGCATATCATGGCCACACATTTCCGTGAAGATGGATAGGTACTGCCTATGAAGACATTTTAAACAAGTTTTACACAGCTATTTTTCATAAAATGAAAGCCTATTCACCAGTGACTGTCAAATTCCAAAAGGACAAAAAGTCAGCCAAAGACTTTTAAGTATATGTGCTATTATTAAGTCTTATGCAATCTTGTGTATTTTTTTTTTCTGAATCCATGTTAACAGATTAAAGCAGGTCAATGTTGCCAGGTCTTTAAACTAGCCCTGTGCTCAATCAAAACGAGGGATGCTATAATATGCATAATATAATATAATATGATGCTCAAAATATGCCACTCCCATATTAATAAAATAAAAAAAAAAAAAAAAAATATATATATATATATATATATATATATATATATATATATATATATATATAGAGAGAGAGAGAGAGAGAGAGAGAGAGAGAGAGAGAGAGAGAGAGAGAGAGATGAATAAGCACAGTCTGTTTATATAAAATTAGCTCACAGGAGCTCAAAGTCTTATTCCCAAAGAAAATGTATCTAGCACAGTTTTATCATTGGTAGAACAAAAAATTAGTAAATATTTGAATATAGGCCTAGTTATTTAGATCAAATACAATTTATGTAATTTGTCAAAACATGAACCCACAGGGAAAAAAATAAAAATCAATCCATGGCAGGAATTTGAAAGTAGCCCAAGTTTGAGAAGACTTGGCAACCCCGAGCTGCAGAGTGTTTGTGTTAACAATTAATAAAATCATAGAAATGTCCAGACCATGTGTGACAATGTATTAATTTAATATCATCAAAGAAAAATGTGCATTTTAGAGACCTCTGTTTGTTTCTCTCTTCTAATATTCTGTTTACTGTTAAAAAGGTCATTGTTGACTCCAGGGACTGAATCCTTCAGCTCCTGAAATATTACTTACCACAATAACTCAGCTCTGCTGTACCTACTCAAAGTGTCTTTTTAAAAACTTCAAGATGAAAGCTCTCCTGCTGGAAGGCTCTTGAATACTAGTAATAATCTGGCTTTATTCATACTAAAATTTGTCATGAAGAATGCAGGCTGCAGCTTTAATTGTGTTGCTTTAATAGATGACCTTGTTTCCCTCAGCCTCTGGTTGAACTCCATTTAGATGAGACTGCAGTCTGTAATTTAAGGAAGCCTCTTATCATTTCTCCCTCTTTCCAGCCTGAGGGGACACACGGTTCACTGACGGTCACAAACTTCTGGGTATGATATGTCAGCAGGGGTAAATGCTAAAGAGAACCTGGCAAACTGAGTCTAATATCATGTTTGCAATGGAAATCAATGGCAGATGTCTTTAAACAGATGTCTATATTTGATGCTCCTGGATGAAGAGAGGTTTTATGTATCTGTTTGTGTCCCTCAGCCCGCCCTTTCACCATGTTTTGACTGGGGACGGCTGAGTGCTTTGGGTGAGGGACCTCACAGGTTTGTCTTATCCGTCCTTAAACAAAGAGAAAAATAGTCTCAGCCTCTGATGAAGTTAAAGGGATAGCTCACCCAAAAATGAAAAGTACCTAATGATTTACTCACACTCAAGCCATCTTAGGTGTATCTGACTTTCTTCTTTCAGACAAATAAAAATAAAAGTTATATTTAAAATTGTCCTCCTCCAAGCTTTATAATAGCAGTGAATGTGCGTTGAGATTTTGAAACCCAAAAAAGTGCATCCATCCATCAATCATTAAAAAAGTACTCCACACAGCCTGTGAATTTAAATATTCATATTTAAAATTTTATAAACCGTAATACCTAGCTGTTTTTGTAAGTCACCTTGCTAGAAGGTGAGTAAATAATTTCATTTGATTTTCATTTTTGGGTAAACTATAGCTTTAGCTATACCTTTAATTTGGAAAAAAATGTTCCACCACAAAAACTGTGAGAAGCTTGACTATGGATAAGAAATACATATACAGAAAAAAAGAGTTGAAACATGAATTAATTTCAATTTCCCGAACAAGCTTAACATACTGTAATACACCTGTCTTGCAGTAGAGAATCCTGGAAGAGTTTGAATAATTAATGCAATCAGCCATAATCATCAGAATTGGAATTGTACTGTGATTTTGATGCCAGACTTCAACTCTTATTATTTTGGAACAATATTATTCTGCTCTAATGATTGCTGTTGGTGAGACACGACTGTGAGGGAACTTACCGGAAAAAATGTTGCACTATAATTTTGAACATTTCTCCAGTTCTCTATAGGTATGAAAATGCAGCTTGCATAATGGGGGCCATTTATGGCCCCCTTCCCCCAATCCATTCACCCTGGCCCCTCAGTGTCTTTCACCCAGAAGCTTAATTTCCTGGCAGGGAACGTCTTCTGCAGACAGGCTGTTCAATGTCAAAATTATGCTCTACATCCTGATCAGTTTCCTGGAGCAACTTTTGAGGAGCTATATCTCAACAGCATTTCCAAAACAGTCAAACTCATCTCAGGATTCATCACAGTCTCAGCAAACAGAGAACAGTTGTAAAACAACCAATGAAAACTAGAAAAGTAAGGTGTGCCAAGACAAACTATACTGTCAGCTTGGCAAAAAAAGTTTTGAAAACACCTCAAAGTTTGAAGTATATTTAGGGCTTTGTTTGAATACTGTAAGATATGTACAGCATTAAGAGTTGGATAAGATCACTAATCAGTTTCTGTGTTTTAAACTACACCATTTCAATGGCATTTTCTGTATAGAGGAACTGGTCATTAACCCTCATTATTGAAGCAAAATACATTTTATTTCAAGAAAGCTTTACAGAAATAATGTTTTTAATATGATCCCCACAGTCAGATACTATGTTAATTTTTCCCTTATTTGGGAAAAATATGCAGCTAAACAAATAATATCAAGCTATCTAGGCGTTTTTTAGATATACATGCTTTGATAAAATAATGTTTACTTGCAACTCTAAAGTGCATAAAAATATCAGTTATGAGATGCTCTGTATTTAGCCTCAGTCTCTAAATCGACCCGGTCACATGAAGTAGATGAATTACATCTGGACTTCTTCACAGCAGTTATTGAGACTGATTGTGGTCCACTGTAAACTTGAAGTTAACAAAAAATAAAATAAAACAAACAAATAAAAAAAATAATAATGTGTCTGTCTGTCTTTCCATCTGTCTGTCTGTCTCTGTGTGTCTGTCCATCTGTCTGTATGTCCGTCTTTATGTCTCTGTGTGTGTGTGTGTGTGTTTGTGTATGTCTGTCTGTCTGTCCATCTGTCTGTCTCTGTGTGTCTGTCCATCTGTCTGTATGTCCGTCTTTCTGTCTCTGTGTGTGTGTCTGTCTCTCTGTGTGTGTGTGTGTGTGTGTGTGTGTGTGTGTGTGTCTATCTGTCTGTCAGTCCATCTGTCTGTCTCTGTGTGTCTGTCCATCTGTCTGTATGTCCGTCTTTCTGTCTCTGTGTGTGTGTCTGTCTCTCTCTCTGTGTGTGTGTGTGTGTCTATCTGTCTGTCTGTTCATCTGTCTGTGTGTGTGTGTGTGTGTCTATCTGTCTGTCTGTCTCTGTGCATGTGTCTGTCTGTCTGTCCATCTGTCTGTCTCTGTGTGTCTGTCCATCTGTCTGTATGTCCGTCTTTCTGTCTCTGTGTGTGTGTGTGTGTCTGTCTCTCTCTCTGTGTGTGTGTGTGTGTGTCTATCTGTCTGTCTGTCCATCTCTCTGTCTCTGTGTGTCTGTCCATCTGTCTGTATGTCCGTCTTTCTGTCTCTGTGTGTGTGTCTGTCTCTCTCTCTGTGTGTGTGTGTGTGTCTATCTGTCTGTCTGTCCATCTGTCTGTCTCTGTGTGTCTGTCTGTCCATCTGTCTGTCTCTGTGTGTCTGTCTGTCCATCTGTCTGTATGTCCCTTTTTCTGTCTCTGTGTGTGTGTCTGTCTCTCTGTGTGTGTGTGTGTGTGTGTGTGTGTCTATCTGTCTGTCTGTTCATCTGTCTGTCTGTTTGTGTGTGTGTGTGTCTATCTGTCTGTCTGTCTCTGTGCGTGTGTCTGTCTGTCCATCTGTCTCTCTCTCTGTGTGTGTGTGTGTGTGTATCTGTTTCTCTGTGTGTCTGTCCATCTGTCTCTCTCTGTGTGTGTGTGTGTGTCTATCTGTTTCTCTGTGTGTCTGTCCATCTGTCTGTATGTCCGTCTTTCTGTCTCTGTGTGTGTGTCTGTCTCTGTGTGTGTGTGTGTGTGTGTGCGTGTGTGTGTCTGTCTGTCTGTCTGTCTGTCTGTCTGTCCATCTGTCTGTCTCTGTGTGTGTGTGTGTGTGTGTGTCTATCTGTCTGTCTATCTGTCTCTGTGCGTGTGTCTGTCTGTCTGTCCATCTGTCTGTCTCTCTGTGTGTGTGTGTGTGTGTCTATCTGTCTGTCTGTCTGTCTCTGTGCGTGTGTCTGTCTGTATGTCCATCTGTCTGTCTCTGTGTTTGTCTATTTGTCTGTCTGTCTGTCTGTCTCTGTGTGTCTCTTTTGGTTGTCCATCTGTGGTATTATTGTCTTGCATTATAGAGTTCATGAAGCTGTTGATCATCAGGGCTGATAAAGTCGTCGTAGAGTCTCTGAGAAAGAGAACCAGAGCAGAAGTCAGAGGTCAGAGACACGGAACACACAATCCTGCTGAAGATCCTCTAAGCTCAATTGATTAAGAGGTCTTTTGCTTTATAACATTTGCCAGTGGAAACACAAGGGCAGAATAGCTGGATAAAGCTGTCTCTAAAGGATAATGCCCTGAAATCCAAGCGGACTTGGACCTCAGAGAAGAAGATAAGACAGAAGTTCAGCAAGCCTGTGGGAATTTATAGATATTTCAAACAGTCTTAGCCTAATCAAATTACTCTAGAGTGTGACTTAAGGAGCCTGAGCAGTGCGTTGATCTGCTTTTCTGCATAGTTAATGAGCCTTTCATTAGCATCACTTGAATCTGCTCTTCCTGTTGTGCTGTTTGTTGTCCTGCTGAAGATGGCAGCTAATGAGGGCACAGACTGCTTTGCTGTCATCGGAGTCACTCATAATGCTGTTAGGACTTACTGATACAAATGGGCAAATTATACATGTAAATGCCTGTTTTCAGAGACACAATATGATAATGAAGGAAAATGATCAAGACAGGACATGAGAAACCTATACCTGTAGATCAAATGTCAAAGAATATAATTTAAAAGTAAGGAAACAAGCAAATGACTGTAAAGGCAATGCAAAGACAATGAAAAAAAAAATCATGGAAATTCAATGGTCAAAAAGGGTGGGAACACTTAAATACACTATTTTCATGCAAAGCTTTTCCGGCAGTTAGACAACGTTATGGATACAGTGTTTTGGCCATAAATGATAAAAAAAGGGCACTGCAAATGGTGTAGAAATGGTATAAGTATGTGATTTAATGACAGATCAGAGGAGCACATGTTAACACGGTACAGTTACAGATATTCCATTGAGGGAGATGAACAAGACCACAAGTCCTTTGATGTGTCATCTGAACAGCTCCTAAATCTCTCTGAAAACACACAGGCGGCTGGTGTGTGTATGAGTGTCTATGCATCATGAAGCAGAACGGACCGAACTGATCTGCCCATATGCTCCCCCGGATGCTGGAGCAGTCTATGTTCTATATCTCTGCACTCCTTCCCCTCAGGTGTCTTTTGTTCCCACCACGGTGTCCCTCCCTTCTAGTCACAGAGTCACTTTGAAGTGCCAATCAAATCAAAAGGAGGCGCTCACAAAGAACAATCCGCTTGCACGGAATATATGACTTTTTTTCATTCGTCTCTCACTCTGTCCTTTGCATTTTTTCCACTTTGTCAAACTCCTGAACACATAATGGATTTATTAGCATATAAGAAATGTAATGATATGACATATCAGGGTCATGGACAGCAGGGAACAACCATTCTAAATGTGAAAGTAGAATTAAACTAACATGTTCCAGCATAGTTTTAATGGCAAAATAAAAAGGCTTATCAGCTTTTAAAATGATGGAGAAAACATTTCACATACTTGTTAGAAACTGTGCTTAAAAGACAACATGAACAAATTGCTTGACATTTGATTGTTTGATGTTTTGAACAAACTTAACTCTGTGGTGGGTTGCCACGTTGATTGTAAATTATGGGTTATGAAACAAAGCCAGAATTGCTGGTCCATGTTGAATATGCATTTCAAACAGATTTACTAACCAGAATCGCTGTCGACCTCACAGTCCTCACTTCACTGTAAATATAACACACAAAAATGGTGTATAAACAATTTCCACTCATAAACGGGTAGTAAATTTCACGATTAATTGCAAAGAAACAGCATGTATGAAAGGCATTTCAGTTTTGTATCTGTTCATGTTCATGACAGATCTAAGTATTTGTTTTGTCACTTTTTATTTGTGGAAGGGTTGTCTTGACAGGAAGCAATAAATGTGTTACACAGACACCAGTGCATGCAGGAAGTGCAGATACAGTCATCTCACACACACACACCGTGTGGTAGATGAGATAAAGGGATTAGTGGACTGCAGTTGTGTGCTTCTGCTCAAACTCTGACTGACATGGCAGCTCTACCTAATCCTGATAATCCTGTAGAATGCTACAGGTGCTGGAGGTCCAAGGCCTATGACCTGAGGCCAAACTCAATCACACACACACACACACACACACACACACACACACACACACACACACACACACACAAGCAGTCAGATCTCAAGTTCAACAGTTCCTTAAACTTTACTTCCCTTTTCTAGAATAACATCATCTATACCCTACATCTCTTTTCATGCTAAGTGTTTGGAGTCACTGTGACATGTTTATAGCCAAGAGCGAGAGACAAGCAGCGGGAGATGTACAAACATCTGCTGGAATCATGCCTAAACAATTCGGCATCGGGAATCCTCCGTGAGACGACTGTCATTTCTCTCACAATGCTTAAACAAGCAAACAGAACTGTTGTTCATTTTTATTGCACAGCTCATTGCATGAAGAATTGGTTTATGTTTCTTTAAGTCATTCATCATGAAGAGACTTGTGCAAAACCTGGTATTCTGTTTTTTAAAGTCACATTTGCCAGTATAATTGTTAAAGCAACTAAGACCAAAATTGCATGTTCGTGTTTACATCCTTGTAACATCTTCTTGAGGACGGAGAAAGATGAGTTTGGGCTCATATTTCTTATCGTTCTTAAAGCTATTGTTAATTTTATTTTCATTTATCTATTTATGATGATTAAGATGATCTTTGTGAGCGCCTCCTTTTGATTTGATTGGCACTTCAAAGTCATGATGATTCAGTCAAATAAAGACTAATGTTACTTGAATAAAACTAGTTGAAATTAGTTTATCACACTTGGCTATACCCGAGAACCCATTTTCTGCAGTATGCACCACATTTATCATTTATTAGAAATGAAATAACATTGTTTAAATGTACCATACATGAATTTGCGTACGGGAGAACAGGGCTAGTTGTCACAGGGATACAGTAAGGATTCAGTAAGTATACATTAAACTGATCAAAAGGGTTTTTTTTTTTTTTTTTTTGGTTTTAGGATTTTTGCACAGCACAATGGTCAACAACTGTTGTTTTATTGTCGTTTCAAATGAAAGCTGTTATTTTGAACTTTATATTCTTCTTCTTCTTCAAAAAAAATTATATATATATATATATATATATATATATATATACTGTATATATAAGTACGTAAATTAATGAATTAATGCTGAAAATTCATCTTTGCAACTATTTTAAATCATAATAATATTTCACAAAATTACAGTTTTTACTCTATTTTTGATAAAGCCTATGCAGTCTTGGTGAACATAAGAGGCTTCTTCCAAAATCATAACAAAAGAAACTCACTGACCCCAAATTTTGGAACAATTTTGTTGTTTTAATTACAATATTTTTTCTTCATAGCAAGCTGTGACATTTTTATCGGGATAAGTTGTCTTCACATACTTTTTCATGAGATAAACTATTATGTGGGTTCCTGTTTCCTGTTAATTAAAGTAGGAGTGGCAATTGTTTTCCAAATTAAATTTAAATAATAATAAAAAGGTTTACATAAAATGCTTAAGCCTTAAGAGCTCGGGCATGAGTTCCGATTGGCCAGTCCCGCTGCCAATCACACGCCCCTCTTCTTTAAATACTGTGCATGGCCCGTGGTTCACTCAGATGACAAGAGCCAGTGGGAGGCTGTGGAGTGATGCGCAAAGACGCGCTCGTGCCAGTGTAAAAACTGTGACTTCCTAAATCTTCGCTAGACTGCAAAATGAAATGAATTCAGCATCTGCCTGGGACTCATGCTCCTATTTTTCCTCTCCCGCGGAGATGCCTGCATGTTACAGGGACCTAAGCGGAGGAGCAAGTAACTTTGCCAATATGCCCAATTGGACATTGCCATTACACACAGGAGACACCTATGGAATATAGTCAGTCCACTCAGCCGGTGAAAAACAAACTTTTCGTGTTCTGCATCATGCTGTCACTGTGGGTGTACATGCTGTACTGCTGCGTGGGCTACTGCTCCACCACACCGAGCTTCATGATGGAAGAAAGGAGCAGTAGGAATCCACTCAAACCCCTCCAGAAACAAGACCTGGAGGTGTTCCTCAAAAGCGAGTCCAGGGACTTACTAAACAACGAGAGTGATCCTGACAGCAGAGGAGACGGCTGGGAGGAAAACAAGGGCGATGTTGCTTATGACGAGGACTCGGGAGTAGCAGGTGCCCTAAACGGGTCCGAGACCAAAAAGTTGCCCCAAGCGATTATAATAGGGGTGAAGAAGGGTGGGACGCGCGCGCTGCTCGAGTTTCTGCGCCTTCATCCTGATATCCGCGCGGTGGGAGCGGAGCCGCACTTTTTTGATCGCAACTACGAGAAAGGACTCGAGTGGTACAGGTACGGTTTTTTTACACTCTGTTATTCATATGTAGGCTACGTTTATCATATCGTCAGGATAAAAGCGGATTAATACAGCGGAATTAATATTCATCCCAGTAGTGACACATAAACCTGTCAGTAATTGTCATATTGTGCACTATAGGGGCTTGAGGGGCTCTGACTCAACTTTTGAAGGTTTTCAAGGAAAGAAAAAACAAACAAAAGGTTGACGATTGTCAAAAAAGTTCTAAAAAAGTATCAAATTCTAAAATAGAATATTAACATAATAATTCTGTCCAGCACAGTGTTTGGAAATGGTGAACTAGACCTAGATAAAATGTTGGAATGACTCAAGACAAACATAGACTAAATAAACATTACGCTCTCTGCTTGTGTAACACCCCACACAGTCAGGTGCACTTGCACAACATAATCAATCCGTAGAGGCTTGACCCTCACATTTGATTCCTAGTATTTTTATTCTTTTACCAGACAGTCGTATAGAGAAAACAGATTAAATTAACTGTTTTCCATAGTGTGATTTTACATTAACCTTGAGTGAGTTGTAATAGGGGTTAATCCAGTTAATAGGGAGATTTTCCCCAGTCATCTCAATGGCAAAAAGTGTCCCATTTGACCAGAATTCACCCCAACACAGAAAGTTGTTCTGGCCAGTTCCCAGTTAACAGGGAACGTTCTCAGAACTTCCCTGGCTAACGTTCTGGAAATGTTACAGCTGGATGTTTGTCTAACTTTTTTTAAACATTACTATTGGTTTCAGAACATTCAAAGATCATTCAACAGTAACATTAATGTTTGCAATATGATAAAATGGATAAAATCCCTTATGTGTATTTGTAACCCAAAAGAAAATGGATGTTTTGAATATTCAATGACTGTCGCCAGTAAATTTAGTCCATTTTGCTATTTCTTTAGGCCAAGAAGACCTTAAATTGGCCAATCACAGTTCAAAATAAAAATCAAACTATGCAATTTGTTTCATATATCAGCAATATACAAAAAAAAAATAAAATAAATGCTGACACATTCTATTGGAAACACTAGAAAAGGTAAATGCACCTCAAAGCTTTTTATCATTCAGGCTGATATACAGACTTTCTGTGGAGGAATCTGAAGTCCCAGTTCCTTCGCTATTGATGGAGCACAGTGGGAATACAAGTAAGAGGCAAAAAGCAGGATGAGCCCCTTTATCCAGGGAGCCCAGCAGACTAATTGTGAAGCAGAAACATGGAGAGAGAAGCATGTAGCCAGGTGGCCACGTCTCCTGCGGAGGTATTGAGCTCTGCTTTACTGTTAGTCCAGCACAGAGGAGGTGTCCATGTGCTCCCTGTAGGAGGCGTTCGGAAGGGTGACTGAGCACAGCAGGGTTTTAGAACTGTACATGCAGCGTGACTTTTTATACAATACTTTTGAAGATCAGTTAAGTAAACCGGGCATTCATTTGTGGATATTTATGTTTCTTTTTCAAATACTGAAATATTTTACGCCTAAACAACACATTGCAATTATGCATTACAATATGACATTAAAATATGAACCCTGTAATGTGTAAACCATGAAATATTAGTCACAATTATATGTATTTTTCTTTTCAATTGAAAATGGTTTAATGAAAATATATATGTATAGAATTACTAACCCATAGTAAAACCTAAATTTTATTCAGAGGCCCAAATTGAGCAGAAATATGAAATTTGGTGCAATTGTTGATATTTATATAGCCAAATATATAAAATTCTGATAGCTTGTAATATTAATCAGTGATATCGTAATAACATTATAACAGACTACTTGTATAAAATGCATAAACATTTCAGTGGTCATTCACAATTTGTCAATAAGATTTAATAAAATCATATTTAAATAGTTAATTGTAAGATCCAAACTCTTTATTGTGAGAGTCAGAACATACAATGTCATGCAATTCAGTGATGACTGACAGATTTAAACAAATAAACATTCCTCAAAAGCCTGATGTATCATAGTTGATGCATTTTTAAATGATTTTCATAAACATGATGCATTTATAATCAAGCAAATGATTATCAGTCTGTGTAATGTAAGTGTTTATCTTGAAAATATTAGGCTACTTAAATATACAATTTATTCAAGTTAAGATTTCAGCAAAAATATGATTATGCTAACAGGCATTTTACTTGCAAACAATCTTTGATTATGCTGATTATCAAATACCATATGTTTAACAGGGTTTATAGCATGGTATTTTTTTAGCTACAATGGTACTAAATGTTTACCATATTCAAATAGCATTCAGTAAATTCTAAAGTATAATGTGGTGTCTTCATATCTTGTTTCCAATTGGATTATTAAAGACATAAAATGTTATGTTGGTCAAGATAACTTAACAATGTGGCAGTTTGAGAGGACACAGAAAAATAACAGAGATGTTTTCAGAAAAGGGCGTTGTGAAAAGTTCTCTGACCCATTCATATTACTTACTGACTCTGAAGCAAATATCCCGGCAGTCTGATAGAGTTACAAGGAGTAGCTTGTTTGTGGATGGCAGATGCTGGCAGTGAGATGGTGAATGTTTCAAAAGAGGATCTGTTGAACCCCTGAGGTTCTGCATTAACCCCAATGAGAAAGAGCAGGCAATTAGAGTGAATTGTGTTGTTTCTTTCTTCACTTTGTATGCAAATGTACTCAGAGGGTGAAAGTGCTTCTTGAGAAACCCAGCAGGATCTCCTTCAAAAAAAGCCCTAAGAGGAGCAGAATGAGGGGATTCTTAAAACACGCACGTCTTGAAAGATGCTGCTGTTGTGTTTACAGATAAAATTGCTGCTAGCCTTTGTGTGGGATGGTAAGGCACGACTAGAATGATGGATTTTTTTCTGTGTGGAAATGCACAAAGCCAGTTGTTTATAAGAATTTAGAAACCCTTGGCCCTTGTCTTCACTGGCACATTAAGGGAGTGTAGCGTTTCTGTTCAAAACCAAGTAAGCAACCTTAGATTAAATAAAAAACTCACATGGATCCTTAACTCAAGCTAATACTCTAATTTATGCTGCAGCACAAACAAATATTGAGTGAAATAGTCATTTAATGTGAAGTATATTCTGCCTGCTTTGGCCAAGGCTGACCTAAAACATATTTTTCTATGAATGTTATCATTGAATTGAAGGAGAATTCAAAACTCAAGTGTTTCAGAGATTTCCAGACTAGAAGTAAAATGATTTAATTGTCCCTTTACTGTCCTGTGTCTTTGAATAGGTGTAAATTCTGAGTTATGAGAGTACACGGATGCTAAGACGTCAGAGTTCGGTTATGAAAGCACCCGCAGGCCCCCACCTTGTGCTTTGATGCGGGTCTGGAACGTGTCCCATAGAAACTTTGTCAGATTATTTGAAGTAGCTGCATACCACCACTTCTCGTACCCTCCTGGGGTTTTTGACAAAGTGACATTCCCACAAGAATTCCCTCTCAGGTTGGATCTCTGCTCTCTTAAATTGACCCAGGCTAAGCACTCATTCTGCTTGTGAACAGGTGTGTAGGATATACTTATTCAAAAGGGTACGAGCTGCTGTTCTCTATTTTAAGAAATCGTAGGTAAAAGGGCTTGCAAAACCTCTAGGTTTAAGGTCATGATACACATTTTCTTTAAATGTTATTTTGTTAAGCTTATTATTATAAGAGATGGCAGTTAATGCCACTATGGGTGGTGCACAGCAAGGCTAAATATAATATTTGCATACCACTTTTGAAAATAAAGGTTCTTTATTGGCTTCTATAGTTCTATAAAGAACCTTTAACATCCACGGAAACTTTTCATTGCACAAAGGTTCTTTGGAGTGAAAATGTTTTATTTAAATGTTTTAAAAAACAAAAAATGGTTCTATAAGAACTAAAGTTGCTTTGGGGAACCCAAAGTAATGGCATCTCTGTATCTTTTTGAAATAAAGTGAAATAAATTTGATTAAAAAAATACAGTAAAACAGTAATATTGAGCAATATTATTCAAATTAAAAATAATTGTTTTCTATCGTAATATAGAATACATTAAAAGCTTTTATTCTTGTGATGCAAAGCTGAATTTTCATCATCATTACTCTACCCTTTCAATGTCACATGATCCTTCAGAAATCATTCTCATATGCTGATTTGCTGCTCTTGAAAATTAATATTTTGTAACAAGTGTATATTCTTAGAAGAAGAAATCCAAACATGTCATAAACATCTTCATAGAAGCTGATTCACATACAGTCAACATAATCATCTGACACAAACATAAGTACTGCAAAAGCAGCCTAGGTGTGCTATCAGAGCTATGATTGTAACAACTAAAACATTGAGAAATTCCACTGAACAGTTGCATAAGCAGACAGCAACTCATTAAATCCCAGCTGCAAAGCGCTGTTCTATGACGACCAGCTTCTCAGCATCTCAGACCATCCTGAGGGATCTTCAAACAGCACAGAAACTTTAAAGGCATCAACAGCAGCCTTTGAACATGCTACCTGATAGCAGATCATGTAAACATAGGTTTACAGAGAGCACTTCAAAAGCAAGCTCAAGAGAAGACACAGCTCACTTCTCTCTAGACAAAACAAGGTAATAACAGCCATCCAACACAGCAGGCTCTCTAATTTAACCCTGTGCTGCTGGAGAACTTTATTTCTCTAATGGTCCAAGAGTGCAGTTTAATCTTAAACTGTGGCTAGTAAAGACTTTATTACTGTCTGTAGAAGTTTGGTTTTTCCTCTGTGTTGCTCTTGGCTGGAGAATTGGCTTGATAAAAATCTGCATGAACTCTTTTTCATTAATTTATTAGCAGTGCTTGCTACAGCGAGCAACATCATAATTGATTATATTTAGTGCAACGTCACTATTAATTAAACTCAGTGTTAAGATTTCTTCAAAACATTTAACTCTAATCATTTAACTTTCATGCAACTTTTGGATAACTTTTGGTTAGTACGAAACAGTTTACTACTGTTACACTTAAAGTAAACTAAAAAATATACTTTTATAAACCAAAAAGTGATGGGCCAATTTAGCCCTAAGAAGTACTGAAATGCACTAGTATACTGATGAATGTACTGACAAGCATTTCAACTAATCTAAAATATACCTTTTTTAAAAGTAAAGTGCTTTATACGTGCTTCAATATGATAGTCAACACATCAAAACTAAGCACGACAAAAGATAGCGATCGCAAATGTACTTTAAAGTAAACATTTGGCATTGTGTGCACATTTTAAGTATACTTAAGTTTGTTAAGAAACAGCCATGAAAGCGTACTTGAGTGTTCTTGTATTTCATTAATATTATCTGAAAATAGTTTTTATAAAGTATACTTACTTAAGTACACTCATTCAGTAAGTAAGCACACTTTTTTACATAATGGAAGCACAATTTACAACATTTTAAATATAGTTGCTCTCTCACTTTTATAACTTTTTTATTTAATGCGTATTTTGGCCACTTGTTGAACAGAAGCGAACTTTAAAGAGTTTGGTTTGTTAGTCAGCATACTGGATTAAGATGTTTGGACAGCCATTCTGGCAGCACAGTCTGTTAAGGACAACAAATTGTGAAAGCCTGTTGCTCTTTTCCCAACAGCACTTATGTCTTCAGATTTTAATACACGGCACCACATTTGTGTCTGTCTGCTTGCATGAATAATGCATGCGGTTCTGATTCAGGTCTGTTTTGTTTGGGGACCAGATGGAAAGTTTGATCAGTTGTGTTTGGTTTCCCTCTGGGCCACTACAAAAGGCTCTGCTCATGTATCTAGGGGACTGTGAACATAATTGCATAGATACAGAGGCCCCCCCCCCTCCCACATGCATCTATGTCTCAGGAGGTTTATGTTTTTTCACACCACTTAATAATGATGAGAGTCCAGAGAGAAATAGCAAGGTTTCTAAGATTACATAAGATGCACTGCATGCTTTTTTTATTTTTTTATTGTGGTAGGTGGTTAATGAGCTCAACCCACTACAATCCCCCAGAGAGGATTAACCCTCAATCCTTCGACTCCTTAAAGCACTTCTCTATTCTCCTCTCATTTCCTCCTCCAGTACAAACCCTTTCCCACCTCCCCACTTCATTCCAGTAATTGCCTAGATAGTATCTATTAAACTTTGTCTTGAAGGAGAGGTTAAGACAACAGTCTTTGCCTAGTAAAGTGTCTATATATAAATACGGCATAATCATTGCAGCAACATATCGTTCTCTACTTTCAGTTCCACGCTAATTTTATTTTCAAACATCTGTCAATGTCAAAATTCTTGTCCCTGGCAACTATAAATAACTTAAGATAAGTTAAGTTATTTCGGCTGTTGTTTCAAGCAGAATAGTTGACAGGCTTGTCCAAACTGCATACATACATTAATCTTGTTTGACAGTTCAAAGCACTTAATATTATATTTGTAAATCATTTTCTACTCCCGAGTAAAAGGAACTGCTATAATCTTTTTTTTCTGATGCTGTCCTGACTGCTTCTATACCATTTAAAAAGTTTGGGGATTGGTAAGATTTTCTAATGTTTTTTTAAAAGGGTCTTATTATGCTCACGAGGCTCCATTTATTTGATAAAAATTCAGAAAATGCCCAGCAATATTGTGTAATATTATAACAGCTTAAAATAACAGTTTTCTGTGTGATTATATTTGAAATGTAATTTATTAATGTGATGCAAAGCTGTATTTTCAGCATGACTAGCAACATTACTCCAGTCTTCAGTGAAACATGATTCTTCAGAAATCATATTTGCTGCTTAAAAACAAAAAAAAAACATAGATTATTATTATTATTATTATCAATGTTGAAAACAGTTGTACTGCTTAATATTTTATGTGAAACTGATAACATTTTTTGTATTATTTGATAAAAAGTCTAAAAGAACATTTGAAATAGAAATCTTTTTCAACAATGTGCAAGTCTTTTGTTCAACTTTATGCATTGCTGCTGAATATACGTATTGATTTCTCTCTCTCTCTCTCTCTCTCTCTCTCTCTCTCTCTCTCAAAGAACAAAAAATCTTACAGCTTTTACCACAAGCTTTTGAATTGTAGTGTCAATTATTACATAACGCTTAACATGATTTAAGTGTTCAAAGTTTTCAGCTGTATTCTTTCAGATGTCAGAAAATAAGATGTTAGAAAGTGTGTGTGTGTAGATTCCTCATAATATGACTTCTTCTTAAAAACAAAACAAAACCACAAAAAAAAAAAAAAAAAACGTATGATAATGTTTGTGATTGTAAGTGAAGTGTTGATATCTTGTCCTCAATCTACCTTGTCTGACACTACATTGACCCCGAGTTAGATGTTCCCTTCATTACGTGCATTATTGCAAGTGTCTGGTCTTGCATAAACCTCACTCAACCTAGTTCAGCCTTTCCCAGCTTGCTAGCTAAAGTAAAACGAATAATTTGCCAATTACAGCATCTGGCCTGATACTGCTGATTCAGGTATCATGAGAGGGAAATGAATTCTACATAAACATGCTCAAACCTGCTCTGAAATAAAACAATTAGGGAAAAAGAAGGATGCTGTATCTTTTATGTACATTTCCAAGCCTTTGTGTGGTTCATTTAGTGATCTGTATTGAGTAATGGCCATGAGGAGGATTATTGTAAGACTGTAAAAGGGATTAAGGGGAATGTAAGGAGATGGATGTCTTTTCTCTTTTGTGCTAAATAAAACTTCATAATATACACAACTTCAGTGATCCAGTCACTTTAACTCATATTAAGTGTCTGTGTAGTTTCTCAGATTTGGTTATGGATCTGAAAATATAGATTACGCCTACAGTTTTGATCCAATCTTATGCTGTTCTGATAATAAAAAACTATGGTAATGATATAAAATATGGTCCAATTTGCAGCATATTCTGGCCATAAAGGTTCTGCATTGATAAGAAGAGGTTTAAACTTGTTTAACAATAAGAATCCCCAATAATGATGATATAACCATTTATAATAAAACATAATAATATCACATAAAGTGAAACTTTTTAAACTCTTAAAATGCTGTTAGATGTATAAATATGGAGAAATTACATAAAAATTTAGATTTATCTTTAAATCACTTTTCACAGTTATTATTATTCCAAAACATGGTTACATTATTTTACATGTACATTTATATATATATATATATATATATATATATATATATATATATATATATATATATATATATATATATATGAATTTATTCAATTTAGATTATTTATACACTAGACACACTGGATACAACCATCTGAAGAATGCAATTTTGTCTTTTTGGGTGCAGTACACATTAGACTGTCCTGGACTAGCCATGGGTGTCCCCTCTGATGCTCAGACTGTCCTCTTTGAGCTTTGTGTCAGACAGAGAAGTGTGTGTCCTATGATAGTCCTGCTGTTTTTCATATCTGTGCTGTCTGTCAGTATGAATCCTTCTTTGATACTCAGCCTCCCCATGCCTCTCTGCTCCTAGGGAACTAATGCCCAAAACTGAGGAGGGTCAGCTGACCATGGAGAAGACACCAAGCTACTTTGTAACCAAGGAGGTCCCAGGTCGGATCCACGCCATGTCCAAGGACACTAAGCTGATAGTTGTGGTTAGAGACCCAGTAACCCGGGCGATCTCGGACTACACGCAGACCCGCTCAAAGAAACCCGACATCCCGTCCTTTGAGAGCTTGACTTTCAAAAACATCACAGCCAATCTAATAGACACCTCGTGGAGCGCGGTGCAGATCGGCATGTATGCCAGGCATCTGGAGCAGTGGCTGCAGTTCTTCCCCATGAGCCAGCTGTTGTTTGTGAGCGGGGAGCGTCTGATCAGCGACCCGGCCGGGGAAATGGCCCGCGTGCAGCACTTCCTGGGCCTGAGGAGGGAGGTCACACACAAACACTTTCACTTTAACCCTGCCAAGGGCTTCCCTTGCCTCAAAAGACCTGAAAGCAATAGCAGACCCCACTGCCTCGGCAAAACTAAAGGCCGCACGCATCCAAACATCCATCCTGATGTGATTCAAAGACTGCGAGAGTTTTACAAGCCATTCAACAAAAAGTTCTACCACATAACCGGCCATGACTTTGGCTGGGACTGATTTTTATTCGTTTCTGGAAAGACATTTTTGGAAAATAATTAATTGTAAAAAGTATAGAACTCTATTTTATAATAATTTATTGAAAATAATATACTCACTCGGCTGCCTATCTGTTTTTGTGCGTCCTGGGAGTTTTCTACTTCTTTTACATTCAATGTTGCTGGTCAAATCTGCAAGTTTGATATTTTGTCTTTTCTAAAATTGATGTAGGAATTTAGGAGAGGGGATGTTTGACAAAGGAAAACAGCACAATGAAACTAATTACGGGTATATGATGATTCCAGTTGCATAACAGGCCCTATTTTTTGCTTTAGTAGACATTATTTACAGTTTTTTTTTTTTTATTATTCCAGCATGTCATCCTTCATTTTAAAGGGCCATTATTTCATCTAAGCTGTTCCAAAGACACTTTTTGTTGATCAGTACTCATAAAGCTAGACAAATTGTCAATAATGGTCAATAAAAAATGATGTTTGGGACACCAGCTGTTTAACTTCATTTAAGAAAAAGGAATTTTCTACATCAGCATTACTGTACATGGGAAGTCTGTGAAGACGGATTTAAACTATGTTTGATTCTCTGTTACAAAAGTCTGAGACTGTATTTATATTTCTCAAGAAGAGAAAGGCAACACAACGCAGCTCGACAGAAATTTTCACACATCTCTGTCTATATAATAACTGTAAGATTTTGCATAAAACTTGTCATAAAACGTTTTTCTTAAAAAAAAATCTAAAGGGCCTTTTCAGTATGAATATGAAATGGAGGAGTTCAGTTAATTCATTTCATACCTTACAGGAATTGCAAAAATGGAAAGGGAAATTTCCCTGGTCATGATTTTTATTCATATCTACATCAAAGGTTGAGTTTTATTCAACCCTTATTGTGTACTTTCAAATGCTGATGCTTTTATAATGAATCAGATGAAAATGTGTTCAAAATGACTGCATGGTTGTTTCTATCTAACTTCAGACCAAACAGTTCTGTCAGAGGTACGAGACACTGAGTATTTCTGTGCTGTGAAGAAATAAACCTATTTTTACCAGAGCATAACATGTTGTATATTCTAGTGTTGAACATACAGCTTTGCATCACAAGAATGAATTACATTTTAAAAGTATATTCAAACAGTTATTTTAAATTGTAATATTTACAATGACTGGTAGTACATTATCGCCTAATTATCTTTAAATAATTAAAAAAGAATCATTTCTAAAATAACTTTGATTAATTTGTTTGCACATATATTCATATTTCATTGTGCTGACACTAATATGTATTTAATGTTTCTGCCACAGAATTAAAAAAAGGTAACTGTGAAATTATATCTCACAATAGCAAGTTATAAACTTGAGTTCTGAGTTCACATCTCGCTATTACTACTTATTTTATCCAAGTGTATATCTAACAATTTGGATGACTTTTATTATTGTGATTTACATCACGATTCATTTTGTATTTCTTTTTTTACAATTGCAAGTTTACCTCTCACTATTTTGACTTTTTTTTTCAGTTTGAGTTTTAGCTTGCAATTTTTCAGAATTCTAAGCTCACATCTTGCAATTCTACCGTTTTCACAGAATTCTACGTTTAGATATCATAATGATGCCTTTTCTCCTCAGAAATATGAATTTGCATCTCACAAAATCAATTTTTTTCCTAAATTCTTGGTTTTCATGTTAAAATTCAAATAACTCTGTTCCTGCATTTCTAACACTTTACTTCCCGTACATCGAATAAACTATTCCACACAACTGTAAAATGAAAGCAGCTTAAGTGTGTTCTTGCATTGAAAAGCCTGACAAACTCGTCACTTCACAACTTCAATCAGGATGGCGTGTTACACTCGAGGCAGTCTGGAAAATGCCCGTCCTCTTTATTCCCTCGATTTTATGCGATCAAAAAGCAGTGATTACCTGAATCTATTATCAGGCGATCTTTAACGGCTTATGGCCCTCGTTTAGCTGTTAGCATGACATAAAGGAAGCCCCTGATGATAGCAGGATGCCAGGCAGAGCTCATGAAGAAGCACCCTCTCAGCAATTACACAGGGAGACGGTAGAAACAAACTGTAAATGCTTTCTCCCATGCAGCTGGGGGATTGTCGTTTGCAAAAATACCCGCAGGCTGATATCTGCTAAGCTGCTGTTGTTTGACGGGTGAGAAAAACAGTGAGCAGACACCTGACAATCCACAGCAAGAGCCCTGCTAGTATTAGAAGGAATAACACAGTCAAAATGCCCCAAAACACCCTGTTCTGAAAGTGTTATGTTACAGGGTGTGGGTTATTTTTATTCTGGGACAAGTTTTCTAAAAATATATGGAAGCCCATTTCCGCCACTGAATAAAAAATAAAATAAATTGCAACTTTTTATCTCACAATTCTGACTTTTATTCTCACAGTTGCATGATATAAACTCGCAATTCTGAGAAAAAAAAAATCAGAATTTTGAGATAAAAAGTCGCAATGAATTTTTTTTTTTATTATTCAGTGGCAATATTATTACAATTTCACATAACTATTTGATATTTATCTTAAAATATAATTTATTCCTGTGATGCAAAGCTACATTTTTAGCATCATTACACTCTTAAATATAAAGGCGCTTAAAAGGTTGCCACAGAAAAAAACATTTTTGGTTCCACAAAGAACCATTCAGCCAAAGGTTCTTTAAAGAACTATTGCTTTCTTACTTTTTATAGTCTGAAGAACCTTCTTTTGACAAAAAGAACCTTTTGTGAAACCGAAAGGTTCTTCAGATGTTAAAGGTTCTTTACGAAACCATTTAGTCAAAAAAGGTTATTCTATGGCATTGTGAAGCACCTTTATATTTAAGAGTGTACTCCAGTCTTTAGTGTCACATGATCCTTCAGAAATCATTTAATATGCTGCTTTTCTGCTCAAGCAACATTTCTCATTATTATCAATGTTGTAAGAACATTATAATGCTATATGCACTGTGCTGGAGAGATAACATGAGCCCAGAGACAGCCACCTGTACCTATAGATGGACTGAAAAGGCTTTAGGTCGACTTTGGCCGACTAAGGAGTATATAAACTGGCTTTGACCATGGCCAACCTAAACACTTGTCCTATCTAGAACACTTGGAGACACATGGTATAAAAGTCAACATTATTAAGAGCAATAAATAATACTTAATGTGCAAATATTCAAGTTCCTGATGTGTTTTATGCATTAAGCAAAATAACTGTATTGATTAAAATCCTGCATGGCTCAAAAATGTGTTGTATTTCAATTACTCAAGAATTAACAAATATTCCAGTGTTAAGACATATATAATAAGACTATTCCAGTGGCCTTGGCTGTTTATCATAGTGCAGTTAAATCCCTCCGGACATAAAAAAACAAAAAACAGATTCAACATTTTTTACTGCTCTGGATTCTTCAGTACAGTCTTTATCTGTGGAGGAAATGGTGTTGAGTGTTTAAAGCTGCTGAATGTCATTTTTTAGATTTGAAAATACTTGTTCATAACCCAGTGTATTTTAGAGATAAGGTATGAAAGCTATCCATTAACATTCACACTCATCTCAATGGCAGTTGCAATGGTGGTGCACAAAAAGGACCCCACAAAATATGGCATCTTTGCTTATAGGCGCTCTATTGTTTTTGCCCTTTTCTTTTTTTTCAACCTGAGCCATAAATCTCAAGTGACTAATTATTTCCGAAAGCCCATTTCAGATCCTTCCAAAAAAACAAAAACAAATTGATCACCGGTAAATATCTACCATAATATAATTAAATAATATATTATTATAATATTAGTAAATGTGCAATTTGTGTGGTTCAGAATCATTTTAATTCTGAAAAATACACAATGTGTTTACTGGCAGTCAATAAGGAAGATGCTTTTTGCTGTCAGATGGTTACAGCAAACTTAATTAGTAAATAAAAAATGAATATCATTTATTTATTAACATATTAATGTGCCATATTTAAGTTCAGTAAACTAATGTATGTTCAATTAAACTTTTTTAATTAGGTTTGAGTATTATCCTATTTGGGCCGAATGTGCTTATTGTAACCCAATTATAAACTTTTTTTAAACAAATTAAAACTCGGCTTGGTAATGAGCGTGATATTCTTCACCGAGGTTAAATCACTTTTGTCTTAGAAGCCTTTAAACTGTTCAAGCCCTTGTATGCTGGGTAAAGCACTTGACTTTCCTAATACCAGCCATGCCAGAGTTGTAGGCTTTAGGCTTTAGCAAATAAGATTAGTCAGTTTTACATATGGTTCTCAACATGAGCCCTAATCCGAGTCTGAGAGTGGGCTGGATTTCCTTGCTGTAAAAAATGTCTTCATTGGTGACAGTATAAGCTTTATATAAATACAGTATTACTTAACCTTGAAAAACAAGATTTGCTTTATTCACACTTAATCCTTATATGTAGCAGCACTTGTTAACTGAGTAATACTTTTGATGAGGAGAAAAGACAGGAATAAATCATCTTTCAAAGACATTCTTTTGATGACTATAAAACATTGACTAGTTGACTTTTAATTATCATTTAATTGTCTGTTTTATAGCAAGAGATGCACCGATGCATTTCTCAAGTAAAAACTTGAAATTAGGTTCCCCGCTATGATTGTGCCAACTTGGATGGAGCAAGATTCCTGAGCTCCTAACAGAAGTACAACAAGCCTCATTTACTAAAGATGGGGAATCACTATTCCCACATTAGTAGCAGATGGTAATATTTATCCCCTGCTGGCATTGGCCCTACAATAAGCCTGATCTCAGCAAAAGAGGACAAAAAGAGATAAAGATCCTCTATTTCCACTATAGCACTGTGACCTTGCCTCTGTGTCATTCTCATAATCACAGTAATGGGGCATGGGGACCCCCAGTGGGATAACAATGACCTCTCTGTTGTCTGCCCTGGTTATCCAGTACCATCTACAGCTCAAGTCCAGTGTAAACTGGCTTTAAGCATCAAGAAAGCTGTAAATGTAAAGAAGCTCACCGTATGTCTGAGGTGCAGTGGGTCAACCGGCTTGGCTCTTAGAGATAAGGTTGGTTATATTGTCCTCTCCTCTTATTTCTTCTTCCCGTGCTGAATTTGTCTCTTGAAGTCAACATAAATTAAGGTTTGTCCACACCCATCCTCAATCTAAGAGTTTAGAAGATATAATGATGACTATAAATATATATTCATATATATGTTTTGTATTCTTTGTTGTTGTTGTTGTTGTTGTCTTTAAAGTAACACACTTCAAAATAGCCTTTATTACTGTGCATTTAGATGGTAGAAAGCAGGGCTAGCTGCCAGATGTGAACATTTTCAGAAGGATATCTCAGCAATTATGAAGTGTTAAATCAAAAGCCTTTATGCAAAGCTTTTCAGTCACACATTGTTTTTTCTAAAGCAGATATTTTCTAAAGATTTTGTCGTTTCAAATATCAAGTTAATGAATATTTTGGACGATTCATTTCAGTAAATCCCATAATATAAACTAAACATCTTTATATTTTTGTAATATAGTCAGCTAGTTCATAGTTGCAACAAAATAACTTTCTCCACATCTGAAATGTTTTTGTTTTTTTGACAACCAGATTTTGTGTTAGTTTCAAATGTCAAGTTCAAGAGTTTCTTTAGACTATTCAGTTCAGTGAATCCTGTACTACAAACTAAAAGCCCCAAATTATCATATTTTCATAAAATAGTTAGCTAGTTCACAATGACAACACATATTATGATACACTTCTACATGTAGCATACATATACATGTCTAGAAAGAGAGAGAAAGAGAGAGAGATGTAGAGACAAATACATTATGGAGTTCTGTTCTCACTTACTTCCATGTAGCTATCCATACATACTTTTCACACTTTCTGCCAGCTTCTGGTTGAAATTAATTACCAGGATTTAATTTTTTTTTTTTTTTTTTGCATTTTTAAAGCGGTCTTACTAATCTGTACAGCAATTATTTGAATATATTGAAAGTGAATCAAATATTCAGTTTTGCTTGAAAATACACCACATTAACATTAAACGCATTATCAGTGTTGTTTCCAGTTGGAGCCCATGAAGCCGAAAGCCTTTTAAACCAGCTGTTTATACTGAATTCATGGATTTTCACATTCATTGAATTCACCAGTGTGCTGAATTGAACAGCGGTCGGTTTCTGTGGCAAATCTGCCTGAGATCACACCACATCCGAGGCCTCTGGAATGATCCTGAAATTATTTCCAAACTTGCCTTTGTACCGAAGTCTCGTTTTCTTCAGATCCCACAACGGACCAGCTAACATCTTCTATTTACAGGATCTGTAGTGTTATATATGGGGTCTGTTTATGCTCACATCCAGGCACATATGTAAACACATCTATATGTCAACAACAAATAAAAAAGTCAGCTTTTCATTCTATAACATACCAACATTGTACAGTTTGTAGGTAGTTTGTTCTCATCAATTAAAAAGTGCACACAGCTGCAAGAACCTTGTGTGAACATCCTCTAAAGCCCAAAGTATACTTTGGTTTGTATGTGTATGCTATTTTAGCACATGCAAAGCAGTCATGTTAAAACTGACATATGCTTTAGGCTTTAGAGTACAAAAAATAAAAATTGCTACATGTGCATATCATTCTTTATAAAGCAACAAGTGGACCAGTTGTCAGGTCGGGGAAGTGGAAGTTCCTCAGGTCATCCTCCGTCTGGGGCTTCAGCACTGTCTGTTTATCAGCTGGAGCATTTTCCATTTATGATCCGCTAAATAATTCAGACCTCAATTTCTCTGTTAAATGTCATCCCACACTGTGTATGCAGAAAGGACAAGTTTGAATTGAATGAAACGGTCCAGTTTGCTTTGTCCATAACAATGGAGTGGCCACAGCATGTGTGTGTAGCAATACGTGGCCGTCTAGTAGTGACTACGCCACCCCGAATTACCGGGGAAATAATCTAATAAATAGGACACAAGTCCGTTTACTCAGGAGAGGCAAGAGACGTGAGTTCACATTGAAACAGGCAATTTTTATTAAAGAAAGCAATTAAACAAATAACACAATCAATTGTGTTATTTCGTAATCAAAAAGGCAACCAAAACAAAAAGAATATGATCACTGCAGGGGCTGAGACCACAGAGAAGCAGGCTAGCTATAGCTGCATATGGCAATCAAACACACTTTGAAGAATCACTCCACTACAAAATAGTGATAAAAAGTCACACCACACTTATAACCCCTACTTAGGGTGAAGGCCTGCAGCTAAAACCACCAGCCTGCCTCCAGGAAAACCCAGCTCCTGCAGAATACAGAAAAGAAATAAATATAGAAATGATTAGAGATAAACCAAATCACAATGAGACAAATAATGAAAACAAAAATCAAGTTATAAAATAAATGGTCATCTATAATAAAGACAAAGAAAATAAATATAAACCATTCAAACGGTCACAACACAAAAATCACACAATCAGTCCAACCTACACAAATGATGGGACCAGTTTGGTAGGCTAATTATCACTCCATGTAATAAATCACAGGTATTTAACAGTGATGATCATGCGGCTAAGGACTGGTAACAAAACCAGCCACATTCATACAACATAAACAACATATTGCCTGAGCAATAGATAAAGTGGAGTCCAGCAGTGATATTCGGCTTCCACAAAGCAGCAAACGTGGCTCAATGAAGCATGGATTGCTGACAGCAAGTTGCTAAAGTAGCTGCTCAGCCTGGCTTTAACACGGGCAAAAGAGAACTCCCTGATTCAATTTCGGCGCGCGCACACAAACAATCACAGGCACACGGAAATCATATGACAGTCATTTGATGTTAGTGAGTCAATAAACAGCTGATACTCCGACGCAGCTATGAGGAGACGTCACACCAATGGGAGACCGAAGGCACGCCACACACAATGTGAGTGTCGCCACGAGAACGTGCACAGCCTCGATGGCCGAGTGTCACACTCCACGGTCTCTTGGAATGAATGACAAAGGGGCGGGCTTTCAATGACGTCTCCCAGGGAGCATCCAAAGAGTCTATATACCCCAAGGGGCAGAACCCTATTGGCCATATATGTAATGAGGGTGACGTGGCAACGAGTCACTCACTTCACCACATTTTACCCACCCTTTTGTGTCGTCGCCCCGACGATAGACTACCAATCACTACGTATTAGTCCCAAGGCCTAAACAACCTAGAAGTTATGCTGGATATAGACCCTGGAACACACGGGACATCCCTCACACTCTCCACTGATCGAGGAAGATGGTAAATATTAGGGTGTTGACCAGCAGTAGCTCGTCTCGTTCGTCGTACTGCTCCAACACCATCTCCCTCTCTTTGAACTGGCTGAGGAATAGACACCCCTGCCTGGCTCGAATCAACATCCGGTGCCAACTCACCAGTTACAGAGGGAGCAGACACTATTGGAGGTGGCCCCACCATTTCCGGCGGCGGTGATGCCGGTGGCTGGCACCTAGATACGGCTGCTGGTTGTAATGCTACGGTTTGGCCTGACCCAGCCTGCCAATTGTCAGAAACGGCCACCCAAAGGTCTACTTCCTCTACATCCCCCAATGACGACGGCGTCCCTACTAAAGGGCTGTCAGAAGATACAACTCTTGGAGATTCTCGTTGGATACGAGTCCTCATTGACGAACGATGAACGTGCCGGATCTTACTCAGGTCGTCCGTAGGTGCCACAGCATATACAGACCCTCCATCTATAGGAGCTCTCACAATCTGATACACCACTGAGCTCCACAGGTCCTGAATTTTATGACGGCCTCTCACGCTGTGATCCCGGAGATAAATCAGCTGACCCTCCCTCAGTGGTGCATCGCGAGCGTGTTGGTCATGCAGTCTCTTACGTCGCTCAGCGGCAACCTTCAAACGCCCTCGTGCCCCTTCAAATGCCACATGCATCCTAGCTTGATGCTCTACCATCCACTCATGGACCCCACCCCCTCCAGATTCCTGGACCCTACCCAACAGAAAATCCACAGGGAGTCTAGGCTCCTGACCAAACATCAGGAGATATGGAGACTCACCTGTACTCTGGTGAGGGGTGGTGTTGTAACAGAACAAGATCTGCGGAAGGCAAGATGCCCAGTCCCGTTTACGGGAGGTCGGCAGAGTGCGAAGAAGGTTATGAAGGGTTCGATTGAACCGTTCACACTGGCCGTTGCCTGCCGGATGATAAGGTGTAGTTCGAGATTTTTCGATCCCATAGAACCTACAGAGTTGTTTCATAAGGGCAGACTCGAAATTCCGGCCCTGGTCGGAGTGAATACGACCTGGAACCCCAAACCTGAAAAACCACTCGGTCACCAAAGCCTGTACTACGGTCTCAGCTCGCTGATCTCTAGTGGGGACAGCCAGAGTAAATTTACTGAACACGTCCGTTAACACCAACACATTCTCATGTCCAGAACTGGAGGGCTCAAGCAGGGTAAAATCGATAGCTAGGATTTCATTTGGCCTAGACGCCAACACATGACCCATAAAACCCCGAGCAGTTGGCTGGACGTCTTTAGCCAGCTGGCATCGTTCGCACTCCCGACACCACTGTGCCACTTCTGCCGACATCCCCGGCCAGTAACACCGCTGACGCACTAATTCAGTAGTGCGTTCAACACCCTGGTGTCCATGATGTTGATGCAACTCAGTCAAAACCTCATGCTTTAAAGCTGCCGGCAAAATCAACTGTAGCACCTCCTCACCCCCATCAGGGCGTGACACACGTCGATAAAGGACCCCATCCTTTTTTAAAAGACGGTCCCACTGCTGAAGCAATGTTAGAACAGACTTTGGGAGCTGCTGGCGCACCGCAGAGCTGGGAAAAGAACCCTGTTCCCAAAATGCCAAAACCTTCTGAATATCCGGATCCGCCTCTTGTAACAAACTCAAATCCTCAAGAGAAAAACTGGGCAATGCTGCAATTACTGCTTGATTCACCTGTACTACCGGTTCGGCCTCTGCCACCTGCCTTACCACAGCTGGAATTATGGTCCCCGGTAAGAAACTCTCCCGAATCTCCTGACAACCCAAATTCTGTCTAGAAAGAGCGTCAGCATTTCGGTTGCTCCTGCCAGAACGATACCGAACCTCAAAGTCAAACGCGGCCAACTGGGCCGCCCAACGTTGTTCGGTAGCTCCCAGTTTAGCAGATGTCAGGTGGCTAAGGGGATTGTTGTCAGTATAGACAAGGCACTTCTGACCCAATAGGTACTCCCTAAACTTCTCGGTCATTGCCCACTTGAGCGCCACAAATTCCAACTTCATGGAACTATAGTTAGTCATGTTGCGCTCAGTGGGCCTCAGGCCGCGGCTGGCATAAGCAATAGGGCGTACCTTACCCCCCTGCTCTTGGGAGAGGACGGCACCAAGCCCACTATGGCTTGCATCCACCTCCAAGATAAAGGGCCGGGAGAAGTCTGCATATGCCAACACGGGGGAAGTAGACAACCTGTTCTTTAACCCTTCAAAGCTTAGCTGACACTGTTCAGTCCAAGCACCAGCAAACCCCTGATCCCCTCTTTTTCTGGATCCCAAACCAGTACACACTGCAACCAGCTTATGTAGGGGTGCTGCCAATTTGGCAAACCCCTCCACAAAACGGCGATAGTAACTGGCGAAACCCAGAAACGAGCGCAACTCTGCCACATTAGATGGAATTCGCCAATCAGCTACCGCATCAATCTTCGCAGGGTCTGTTGATACCCCTTCAGCTGATATAACGTGGCCCAAATACTTCACCTCTCTTTGGAAAAACGCACACTTACCTAGCTTGACCTTAAGTCCTTCACGTTCTAACCTACTCAACACCACCTCCAACCGCTCCAGATGTTGTGCTACAGAGGTGGAAAATACTACCACATCATCCAAGTATAAGAGCAAGGATTGACACTGTTGGTCCCCGAACAGACGCTCCATTAACCTCTGAAAGGTGCCAGGGGCATTACACAAGCCAAATGGCATACGGTTCCACTCAAAGAGTCCAAAGGGTGTACAAAAAGCTGTCTTAAACCGATCTTTCTCTGTGACTGGAACCTGATTATACCCACTGGCCAAATCGAGGGTCGAAAAACATTTTGCACCACTCAGAGAATCAAGGGACTCGTCTATTCGGGGCAAAGGGAACGCGTCTTTCCTAGTCCTGGCGTTAAGCTGACGGTAGTCAACACACATGCGCAGTCCACCATCTTTCTTTTTAACCAGTACGATTGGTGAGGCATATGGACTACAGCTCTCTCGAATTATATCAGCCTCAAGCAACTGATTTATGTGGGCCTTTACCACCTCGTACTCCGATGGGGGTATGCGCCGGAAACGCTGCCGAATTGGAGTCTCATCCACCAAGGGGATATCATGTGAAATTAAATTTGTACAACCTAAATCCGTCTCCTGAGTAGAGAACACTGCCTGAAATCTACGGAGTAAAGACTTCACCTGACTCTGCTCTCCCTCTGACAAAGTCGACAAGTCCATGGCCTCCACCTGCTCCTGCACAGTAGGTGCTACTTCTGCGCTTTGCGACCCCACAAGAGCAACAACCGGCTGGACCTCTGTAACACCTGTGGGTAAACTGATCACATAAACACTGCTCAACGTGCCCATAATTGACCGTGGATAGAGCACTACATCAGTCACACCAACATTAACAACAGGTATATAAGCTGTCCCTTGGCTCACCCGAACTACTGCAGGAGAAGCCAACAACCCAGCGGGCAAACCGGATTCAGGAGGCTCAAAGAGTACGGTTCCCGCAGAGAATTCATCAGAGCAAGTTGCCGGAACAAATTTAAGCATGCCCCCTGGGATACGGCAAGGCCTACGGCCCCGTACACGGACCTTACCTATATGGTTTGTGCCAGATACATTAACACTACAATATTGTAATGCTTGAGATACGAGTTGCGGAGCTTTAGACACATCAGGCAAGTTAAAGAGAGCGGGGCCATGTTGACTAAAGAGATCCTGGTAGCATCGTTTTAAAACATTCATTCCAAGGATCCCTGGAATCCGATCACACAAGCCACCAGGAGGATCTTTAACAACAAGAACCCCACAATTGGAAACGACTTGGCCACAGAGCTCAATATCCAGCTCTATGTAACCAATATAAGGAATGGCAAACCCGTTAGCGGCGCGAAGCTGTAACCACTGACATGACTTAAGTCGCTCCTGTCCCCATGTTGCAAATTGTCGCTGAAAAAAGCTTTCCGTAATGGTGGAGACCATTGAGCCGGTGTCAACCAAGCACGGCACCGATACTCCACCTATGGAAACAACAAGATGAGGACAGGACGACATTAAACTAGACGCCGCAACAGAACCCGTCGGTAAAACTGAGCCGGTAATGTCCCCAATCGAGCTGTGACTCCGCAGCTCGATGGGCACTAGTTTTCCGACTGCACGGAAGTAGATAACTGCCTATCTCCAGCAATAGGTACAGTGGAATGAGGAGCACGTTGAAGAACCCGCTCCTCATTACACTCTCGGGCAAAATGGCCTGGTTTTTGACACCTTCTACAGATTATAGGTCCACTACGAGGGACTCGATTACGCATCTCTGGGCCTGACAGTCGAGCGAAACTTTGAGTGAGGCGATTTAACTGCTCTTGCTGTGCTTTCAGCATTTCCCTTAACTCACCCAACTCAGACGTCTGGGGTGAACTACGAGCTACCACCCATGAATCTCCGTGAACGCCATACTGAATTCCATGTGCCACTGGAACGGATAAACTTCGGGCCCTCACACCCCCCGGCATCCCTTCCTGCTCCCATCGTAGGGCTTCACTCCTCACCTCTAATAAAGTAGAATTGGGCTGTCGGCGCACCAGCTGTTTAAGCTCACGTTTCAACATACTGTTATTGACATATTCAACGAACTGATCACGTAACAACATTTCAGCATTTGCCATTACGTTCGGTGACTGTTGCTTAACCTTCTCCAGCAGACTCATCAAGGCGAGGGAAAACTCCAAGAGTGTTTCCCCCTCCTGTTGTCTTCGGGAGAAGAAAGCTTCCTGCAAGGCTACATACGACACTGAACATCCATACAATTCACGCAATGCCTTAATAATTTTCTCAGGGTCCGCTCGCTCTGTCTCTGACCGATATCGGATCTCTTCTCGCGCCTCCCCCTCCAAGTGGTCAAAGAGAAAGAAGGCCTGATCCGCAGGGGATAAATGACGGGTTCTCATACAAGCTTTAGCTTCCTCCACCCATTCATCAATATTTACCCCAGCCCTCCCACTAAATTTTGGACACCTTCTATCTCTAGGTACAAATACCAGCCTATCAGTAACTGGAATATTACCAGTCGCCGCTGGAAGTATAGGGGCAGTAACTGTGGCAGAGGTGCTAGGTCCCGCCACATTGACACCCTGCAATTCAGAGGCCCTCTCTTGTCGCAATTTCTCATTGTCAGCTCTAAGCTGAGCTACAAGCTCTCTTAGTTCTTGTAATTCTCCCTCCATTCTAATAGCACGTACCTACTTAATTTAGCAGAACTCAGCACCCACAACAAATGGAGGTCAAGCCAAAAACTGCAATCGTCTGAGCACACGTCTGCTGCTTTGTTCCCTGAAGGAAAAGAAAAAGAAACACCAAACACACAAAAAAAGAAAATTAAATTATTAGAACAAAATATACAACTCACGTCTCTGCCAGATATTCTGTGCGACCCTGCCGACTACGCCACTTGTAGCAATACGTGGCCGTCTAGTAGTGACTACGCCACCCCGAATTACCGGGGAAATAATCTAATAAATAGGACACAAGTCCGTTTACTCAGGAGAGGCAAGAGACGTGAGTTCACATTGAAACAGGCAATTTTTATTAAAGAAAGCAATTAAACAAATAACACAATCAATTGTGTTATTTCGTAATCAAAAAGGCAACCAAAACAAAAAGAATATGATCACTGCAGGGGCTGAGACCACAGAGAAGCAGGCTAGCTATAGCTGCATATGGCAATCAAACACACTTTGAAGAATCACTCCACTACAAAATAGTGATAAAAAGTCACACCACACTTATAACCCCTACTTAGGGTGAAGGCCTGCAGCTAAAACCACCAGCCTGCCTCCAGGAAAACCCAGCTCCTGCAGAATACAGAAAAGAAATAAATATAGAAATGATTAGAGATAAACCAAATCACAATGAGACAAATAATGAAAACAAAAATCAAGTTATAAAATAAATGGTCATCTATAATAAAGACAAAGAAAATAAATATAAACCATTCAAACGGTCACAACACAAAAATCACACAATCAGTCCAACCTACACAAATGATGGGACCAGTTTGGTAGGCTAATTATCACTCCATGTAATAAATCACAGGTATTTAACAGTGATGATCATGCGGCTAAGGACTGGTAACAAAACCAGCCACATTCATACAACATAAACAACATATTGCCTGAGCAATAGATAAAGTGGAGTCCAGCAGTGATATTCGGCTTCCACAAAGCAGCAAACGTGGCTCAATGAAGCATGGATTGCTGACAGCAAGTTGCTAAAGTAGCTGCTCAGCCTGGCTTTAACACGGGCAAAAGAGAACTCCCTGATTCAATTTCGGCGCGCGCACACAAACAATCACAGGCACACGGAAATCATATGACAGTCATTTGATGTTAGTGAGTCAATAAACAGCTGATACTCCGACGCAGCTATGAGGAGACGTCACACCAATGGGAGACCGAAGGCACGCCACACACAATGTGAGTGTCGCCACGAGAACGTGCACAGCCTCGATGGCCGAGTGTCACACTCCACGGTCTCTTGGAATGAATGACAAAGGGGCGGGCTTTCAATGACGTCTCCCAGGGAGCATCCAAAGAGTCTATATACCCCAAGGGGCAGAACCCTATTGGCCATATATGTAATGAGGGTGACGTGGCAACGAGTCACTCACTTCACCACATGTGCTTGAGGTACAAGAAGTGCTTTGCTGTTAGGAAGTGATGGGTTTCACATGACAAATCTATTCTTCTGATGGCTCCCTCTTATTTTAATGACTAAATTGATTTTTATGTATATACAAAAATGTATTGTGTCATTCTTAGTTCAGCAAGGCTGTTTCTTGTACTGCTGTAGGAAAAAAGTACGACACTAGCAATGTAAGTGTTGTGGGTTTAATTCCTAAATGAATCAATGCCATGGATAGTGCAGTGATTTTAAGGAGCTTTGTATTTGGCCATTGAGTTTCATATAGACCGTGACGTTACACTGCTTTTGCAACCATTCCTTGTCTTAAAGCTTGTGAGAATAAAAGTGTTAAGACTGCGAAGTGTTAATCGGGTCTGATTAAAGCTCCCGTAGCAAAATACTTGATAGAGTACACGACTTTTTGTTTAAAATGTTGTCCAAACAATTTAAAAAAATTGTCTCTTGATTTGGATTCACATGAAATTAAATGAAATTACTTGTTCCCTGTCAAGGGAACTTCGAACTGCGTCCTCTTAGGGGACACTATGGGGAATACCTCGCCGTGACCCGTGTCTGAAGCATACTTTGAAAAACGCCAATGTGTTGGCCGGCGACAGCCTCTGACGTCACTACCGGCGCGACTATAAATACGCGCCTGTAGGACCCGTCACTTATCTTCTTCGTCTTTATTGACTGTTTTGTTTGAAGCGTGCATCTGAGAAATGACCAAAATGGTGAGAGCGATCTATCATTGTTATCATGGCATCCACTAGCAAGGCGTTTAAACAGTGTGTGCATCCATGTCAGCGTTATTTGACACCTGATGACACACACAATCTTTGAGTCTCTTGTTTGGGCGAAGAGCACGCACGCGATGTCCTTGAGGGGGCAATCTGTGTGCACTGCGAGCGTTTTTCTGTGAAAAAGCTCCGCTCTCGTTTGTCTCTCTTTTCGAGGAAAAAGGGACAGCCATCTGGTCCCCGTGGCTCAGGTCCCACCGTTGCCGAGGCACGGAGGAGAATGAGTTTGTGGGGATCACAGGTGGATCTCGCTGAGGAGTGTAGAGAGGGATTTTTCCTTTCACACTCTCTGGCGGCAAACGAGAGTGAACTTCAGGAGAAAGATGCGTTGTCATTAACCCTTTCTGATACTGAAGTTAGTGCTCTGCTGTGTTCTACCAAGAAAGAGCAGGAGAGTGGCAAAGAAGCTGAGGCTGAGCCTTCTCAATCCTCCTGCCCTGCGTATGGGGAGCTGTTAGAGGTTATGGATTGCACCACGGCAAAATTAGACTTGCCATGGAAGCGTGCCAGAAAGGTAACGTCGCGAGGTCGCCTCGATGAGCATTATTTGTCTGACCATAGCCCTCCAGCCCAGGTGAGCCTTCCATTCTTGCCTGACTTACATGCGGAAGTCGAAAAGGAATGGAAGAGGCCGTTTTCCTCTCGCATCCATCAGTTTCAGCATACGAGTTATGCTAATATCGAGGGCATGCACGAAAATGTAACCCTTTCTTTATCTGCTTATGGGTGTTATGTTGCTGGTGGTTATATGTCTACTAACAAACTCTGTGAGTTTCCTTTACAGTGCTCAGTTCCGGCCTCGTGCTCTGGTATTAGGTGGCCAAGATCACAGGCTTTCGGCAGGCGGCCGCGCCGCGTGGGTTCCGCCCCCCGGTGCGCGACACTCACCGTGGAGTGAGACCCGCGTGTGGGAGGCAAACGCTCTGCAGTTGTCCATCCCACACCCCCTCCCGAGGAGCCTGGCTGGTCGTCAGAACTGGCACAGCACTGCAGGGAATTTCATGGATGTCCGGCCAGGTCACCCTGAGGGGCCGTCTGGCCGCTTGGCGCATCCGGAAGGATGTCCGCCCAGGTCACCCTGAGGCGTCTCCTGGCCGCTTAGTGACATCCAATGGGAAGGTGGAGGTGGTAGTTACGGAAGTCTTTCTGTATGTACTGCCTCAGGTGATGCTCCCCTCGCTTGAGGTTTGGAAAATTGGAGCTTGCCTCTCCCGTGCGATCCAGCGCCTCTGCGATGCTTAGGAATCTTTCATCGCACTATCCCCTCTGGCTTCCTCTGACTCATCCAGCTCCACTGGGGCTGGACGCCATGGTACAGGCGTGGCCGAGGCTTCATCTGTACATTCCTTCCTCCATTTGCTCTGGTCCCGGGCAATTTCATCTATGAGCTGCTCTATCAGAGTGCTACGAGAGCCCCTCCTTAGAACAGTATTTGTAAATCCATGCTATGGTAAGTGTGCACGTGAAGTCTTTGCACACTTTCTGAAATCCACACTGTGGTAAGTTCGCACGCTAGTACTCTGCGTTCTTTCTAAATTCCTATATGGTGAGGGCTTCGCGCGGCTGCTTCGTGCCCTCTGATACCTATCTAGAACAGGGTGTTGCTACTAGAGAACTGTTGGGACAGCTCTTTCGGCTAGTTTTTGCGAAAGCTAGTGGTAGCCCCTGTGTGACAGGCAAGACTTGGTAGAAGACATGCTAGGTTCTTAGCCGTATCCCTTTAAAGGAATCTTTCATGATTCCAAGCCTTCAGCTCTACCCCGGGCCGAGGCCCTACAGGTAAGTTGGGTATGTAGCTTAGGCCTTTGGCCATAAGGGATGATGTCATGGACAGCCGTCGAACCGTCCCAGGGGCGACTCCAGGTGAAATGGTAGAGTTGGTACTTAGTGTTTGCCATGATTCTGGCCTGCACTCCCCTCAGCATGGCGGCGTGGGTATACTGTTCACCATAGTGTCACTGCCATGCTTCAGGACGCAAGCTTCACGAAGAAGATAAGTGACGGGTCCTACGGGCGCGTATTTATAGTCGTGCCGGTAGTGACGTCAGAGGCTGTCGCCGGCCAACACGTTGCCGTTTTTCAAAGTATGCTTCAGACACGGGTCACGACGAGGTGTTCCCCATAGTGTTCCCTAAGAGGACGCAGTGTCTTGTTCCCTCTCAGGGAACCATGGTTACATTCGTAACCTGAGACGTTCGTTAGCATGATGACAAACTTGGTATTATACAAACTCAAATTCAAGACAATAATTAGTTGACTCTCTTCTTTCCCTTCTTCTTCTTATTTCCCATTCCCATCTTACATAAGCACTCCTCTATGTCTATATGTGTGTGTGTGTGTGTGTGTGTGTGTGTGTGTGTGTGTGTGTGGGTGGCTTTAAGACTCTTTAAGATTTAATTGATAGTGATAGTTGATGAATCACTTGATGGAAATATGAAATCTTCTGGTGAAACGTAGAAATTTGGCCATCCATTCCATCACCGCTCTCTACAGCTCAAAGATACAGTCATCAGCCAAAGTAAACCCTCTCTGTGTCCAAGCATTCAGCAATGTTGTCTGAGGTCCTGCTGTTTTAAAGTAGGAACTTTCTAAGTAAAAACTCCAGTGTGGTTTGATGGCAAACAGTAAAGTATATTTAATTTGTCACAAATCCTGGGAATTGTTACAGTATATAATTACAATATTTCACTAACTGTTTATGTTGAATTTTATTCTTCACAGATATTTCTTGCCCAGCAGCTTTTGAGTTCCATCAGCAGTTCACTGTAGGTGTCTTCCAGAAACCCTTATAAATAAATCTAGAGTAATATGCTCTTACTGATGTTAAGTAAATTACATATTTAGTCAAACTCAGGAAAATGTTGCTTTAACGTAAATGGATTGCTGTAATTTGCAGTTATATAAATAAAATATAACTAATTTGGCCACAAGTAACAGTCATTTACATTTGGCAGAATCTCTACTGGATCTGAATTTCTGTGAAAAATGTCCTTATGCGAGTACCAAGTTGGACTCAGGATTTCATGTTTACATTCATAATGGTTTATTGTGAGCAAACTCTTATCCATATGTTTAACACATTCTAATAATAAAGAAAACTGGAAATGTAGATCCAAATATAAACCCATGTGAGTTGGTAATGAAAAATAGTTACCATTTTTGTACAGGCAAAACTAATCATGTGGTGAACCATCCTATTATAATTTTTAAAGTGATTATACACAGCAATAATGAGTTTTGAACATCAATAGTGAGTTCTAGACAGTGCAGTGTACAGAGTGTACCAAAAAGCGTTTTGAGAAGAATATTCTTCTCAGGAATAAGGTGAAGATAATGATCAACAATGAGACCAGTTGGAATCTTTAGGTCTCATATACTAACTGTGCCAATGCACTAAATTGTGTTTAAAGAACAATGATTCATCAGAAACTTTCATACTAAAATGTATTCTCTGCTCTCCTGTTTCTCTCTATTGAGATAATATAAAAAAGTTGATGACATAGAACAGCAAGAGAATGAGTTTCAGGGTTGTTGCCTTTGGCACATCTGACTCTAAAACCCTACCTAAATTTCTGCTCCAAAAAAACATAACCCTTACCTATGTTTAAAAGAACAAAACTGATAAGGCTGTCCAAAGAATGGCTGCTGCAAAATCATACATTAAACAAATAAAATAAATAACAAGATCAAAGCAATGCCAGCTTTATGGAATCTGCAAGCAATGGATGAGGAGTAAAAGATATTCATTTATACAATCAGGAAAATGGTTTCCACCCTGGCACTTGGGCTAAGGAAAGGAAAGGACGTGACATGTGGCCAAGTATGCTGTCCCATAATTGGAATTCGTGCTCTGCATTTAACTTATCCAAGTGCACACACAGCACACACACACAATGAACACACAGCCGGAGCAGTGGGCAGCCAATACTGCAGCACCAGGGGAGCAGTTGGGGGTTCGGTGCCTTGCTCAAGGGTCAAACTCAGTCATGGTATTGAGGGTGGAGAGAGCACTGGATATTCATTCCCCCCACCAACAATCCCTGCCATTACTTAGATTCGAACCCACCTTTGGGTTACAAGCCCAAATCTCTAACCATTAAGCCATGACTGCAGACAGTCTAAATCACATTGCTAAACCAGTGTCCTAAAATAAACTGTTGAACTAGATCTGCAACAATTTCAAAATCAAATCATGACGTTCATAGAATTGCAATGTTGATGTCAGACAACCCTAACCTGTCCTTGATAACTAGCAAAGTTGGACCATTCTTTTGATCTGATGAGATGCTTCTTTTCCGCCCCCAAAATACAAAGAGTCTCACTCCCCTCCTATCCAGTGAATGGACTGTTAAATACAGTGACAATGATGTGATAGATTGTAAGCTTGGGAAGATATTTTTGCAATGAATTACTATTTACAATGGACGGGCTTATAGAAACATCCCTTAATAGCCATCAGCTTCTGATTCCATTGTAATTTATGGTATCCAAAACTTATGGAATGTGGGTATAGCTCTTCATATTTGATTCAACACTCAGATCACCCAGTTTTAATAGGCCCTTCACTGACCATAAATACAAAGTGAAGTTTTGAGATCAGACTATATATGCCATGTGAGTTCTAAGGCATCTTCTCAGGCCGCAAGTTGACAGCTTGAAAGTTGAACGACCATGAATGTTTCCAGACTTAATAGTTCCAGAGAACGTCTAGTAAGATTTTCTTTCATCAAAACTTAATGCTGTGGGTGATGTTGAAGCAGAAGCAGGGACAGTTTCAGTGGTGAACACCCACATTCAAAAAAACAACATAAAGTGATCTCTGACATCAAACAAACTCAGGCCTGCATTAGTGTGAAGGCACCCTGTGATTCCCAATCAGTGCAGTGAAGTAATAATCTAGCATGTTTATATATGGCTGTTTGTGAGCAGAAAAAAAGGGAAAGTTTAATAGGAAGGGGAGATGATTAATAATTATGAAAAAATTTTGTACTTCGAATGTGCATCTATACTTCTTGGTCAAAATTAAAGTTTTCTATACATAGTTCTGTCATGAAACTCTATATGGCGCAGGTTGATGTGTGTGATGAGAGGGGCGGGGCCTAGAGCAGTGGCAACGAAGCAAGGCAGGTGGAGTTATAGTTAACGCACCATTCCCATGGCTCTCGGCCCTGCCCCCTCATCACAGTGTGTTCTAACTCAATCATATCATCATTCACATGGCGTAGCTGATTGCTTTCATTTTACATCAGCTGCTAATGAGCTCGCTGCTCTACATTCAAATTCTGGACTAGTGCTTGCTGTTGCTTGTTGCTTGTTGCAGTTGCAGCGTGCTTCAAAAACCCTCTACCTTCCCCAGCTCCACATGTCTAGACCTGCTATGGGGTTATATAATTGGTTATTTTATACGTTATACTGTATATGCAGCAGTAGTATTTCTTACATGCTCACAGAAGCATGTTGTGGATGTATTGGCAGTAGCAAGTCTCGGTACTTGCTCTGCTGCAGCAGCGCAGAAGATCTATTCCGCCAAGACCAACCATTACCATTTTTTTGTAGTGCACTGTGAATGTTTTAGGAGTAAGGGCATTCAGATTTAAGGCAATGTTTAGGCCCATGGGAGACAGGGCACAGTCAGGTCTGAATGTGTAATAATGGAGATCTGCCCTTGAGCATTGGTCTCACGACTCTCTTGAACTCAGCAGACAGTCTAATGTGCTTTTGATGATGATTTCAGAGCCAGCACTGATGCTAATCTTTGCAATTATCCGTACACGCCGCTAATCTCAGTTTATTACCGCAAGTGTATTGAAACTGCTTGCTTTGGAAGGGTTACAAATTAAGGCACACAGCCTGAGAAATTAAACAAAACAAAGCTGCATGTTATCATAACACATTCGATATGTTTGTACCATTTTGCTATAAAATTTAATAAAAGATTGTGATTATTAAGTTGGGTGCATGTATTTATTCTCAAAACTCATACACAAAAACATTGCTACAGAAGCATGAACTACACAAGTAATGCAACCTTAGCTTACACTGGCTAGCTTAGCTATCAAGGGGGCATTTTCACTACAACGATGTAACTCAGTGATTAACTACCATATTATGATGCATCGTTGGAGAAGTCAACTAGTTAACAGCTTCCCAAAATCAGAGAGAGACTCAAATGTTGTTCGTATGCCATTTTTTTATTAGTCATTAATAAAACCATGCGTGTGCTGAAGTAATATTTTCTACAGTTTGGGATCAAAATTATGTAAATGTTTGGTGCCCTCTTAAGTCATACTTTGAGGTTCCCAAAAGTTGCCTATTCTCTTGACAAAGTAAAGACGTAGACTGATTTTTTTATAAAAATGGAATTAAATATACTTCATAAAGCTTTCTTGTTTCACTCAACTGCATGATCTGTTTATGTACACGTCATACTAACAAGAAACGGTTTCTAACCACTGAGCTGTAGTTTCAACCACAAAAGTTTGTGATACTGTTTGCAAATGTTTGGTTTCTGGAAACACTGAATAGTTGAACTATGTTGGTAAAAATGGTACTTGTTGGCAAACACACCCTAGATCCTTGAAAACTACTGGATACAAACATGTCACACAGGAGACAGAACTTGGTATTTTTACATGCATAATTTCTCAAATCGAGCCTTGATATAGTGCATCCAAAATCAAAATACATATGAGACAATGTAAATGAGAATAAGAAACTATAAATGTATTTTAATACTACACAAACATGTTAAGAGTTCATACTGGTTCATGCTGTAACTTGGAAAAGAGTGTGTGTGTGTGTGTGTGTGTGTGTGTGTGTGTGTGTGTGTGTGTGTGTGTGTGTGTGTGTGTGTGTGTGTGTGTGTGTGTGTGTGAACACAGAAAGATTGCCTAAATAGGTCAAACCTGTAAATATCATCAGACAGACCAACAGTTTCCTGTAGCTCGATCAATCACAATGTAACTAAAAGTGAAATTGTGTATTTTCTTATAATACTGTTTACTGACCTATATTGCAGATCTCGCTTACTTCACAAATACATCCTTTAGAAAAAAGATCTAAAGCATAGCAATGCTAGACAGAGACCATGCATCTTAAGTGGTTGTAAATGCATCAGAACAGGATATTACTGAGACAGGATATGTGCAGAACAAATTGTTTTTCATAAACACATGTACTAATAATGCACTGCATGCGATTAATATGCGTGCGATTTTATAACATGCACTCAGTTCCATCAATGCTTTCATTTAATTCCAGTAAAAAGCACTGGTCAAGGTTTCAGACATTCACCATTTTCTGCTGTTAACTTAAGGAGAAAAATTACTAAATTGCAGGCTAAGCAGGTGAGCTTGAATTCAATCAGTCATTTTCTACCCTCTCAAGAGTCAGATTGTATAAAGCCTCATGGCCTACTTTATATACACTAGTAGTTTCTGTATTTTGCTGACTTTTATGGACATTGGATTAATGCATATAAGATGAAGTCTAGGAATACTTCAACATCAAAATATACTTCTCATGTCTGCAAACACAGCGGCCATTTAGAAGCCACAGCAAAATGAGGTCAAGGGTCAAACGTGTCATTAGTACATACTTGCACCGATGGTGACACTGATGTTGAGGGCTTTTGAACATTTCACAATAAGCACCAAAGAGTCTCAATAAACAACATAAGAAGAATAATTGAGAGCTGTTAACAGACACTGGAGGTTTCAACTCAAAAGCTCTTTCTGCCTCTGATTGAGATGATAATGACGTTGGTGTAGAAAGTGGTGTAAAAACTGACAGTGCTGAATTGCATGCTTTTTAACATTTTATAGATTTAACCCAATCCCCATCCCTAAACCTAACCCTACCCATAATTTATTCCTAAAATCAGTGGGAAATTATAGCTGATCAACAAGAGTGTAGAAGCACCTAACCCGGATTTTAAGCCTAAAACAGATATTTCCTGAAAAGTTTTATCTGAATTCTTACTGGTTGATTGGAATGTTGTTCCAGGATCAACAAGGATGTTGATCTAGGAACATGTTGTACTTGGTGAAATCACGCTCACCAATAGTATTAAGTGTCATTTAAGTAATTGAATCCCAGCCCCCAGGTTTCACTCTCTTGTCAAGACTTCAGGGGAACAACAAGGTGGAGCAGAGGTCTAATGAAGTACCTTTGTCTAATTATAATAGTAGCCATAACAGCATTGTTAGTGCATTGGTGAAATACTCAATATGGTGTCATCATTAACAGCTTGAGACTTGCATCATAAAGAGTCTGTCTTAAGTTAAGCTCAGGGGTTTGTCCTGTGGGGAAGCAGACAGATTGAGGCTGCTTTCATTTACGGTACTTTGCAAACCTCGAAGTGAGTGAATGTAAACAATGATAGAGTAATGGCTGAACTTAACAATGTTATCATCTATACAAGGAACCTTATACTCCCTAAACCCTGTCACTCTGTTTCTCTAGTGACTTATTAGTTTGCATTTGTGGGCTTTTAAAGCTTTTGAAAGGCTGAGAGATTCTAAATGGACCTGTGTAATACATGAGAGGACTATACGTTTCTGATGTACTTAGCTGTTTACATTTGTCTATGTCTCTTTTTACATTCCGTAGGGACAATAAGTGTGTAGTCGCAGTTGTTTTGTTGAACTATGTATTTGAATTTAAAACTGAAGTGCACCCACTATGACATATTCCCACCAAATGTGTACCTCACTAAGCATTCAGAAAAGAAAAATCACTCCTCTGCTCTGCTCTTTGAACAATTAGAAACTGACAGCAACACATTTGACCTGCAAGCTGGAAAGATCGGAGTATCTTTGGAAGGCATGTGCAGATCTAAGCAGATACTGGTTGTGCACTCACCTTCTGTAAATAACAAACAAGCTCATCAGGTGATATAAGGTCAGGAGACAGAAAGAACTCAGCTAACTCTTTGGTTAGCCAAATGCAATTGATGCAATGGCAAAAAAAAAAAAAAAAAAAAAAAAAAAATACCCCTCTGTCTGAATTGAATTGTTAAATGATTGATTAAGCCTACTGTATCATAGTTGTACTTCATGTGTTCTGGCTTCTGATTGATAGTTCAAAATTGTTTTTTTTTTAACAAGTATTTTATTTCTTCTGAAAAATCAGGTTAAAGTGATCAGGTTTTCAAGGACGCTTAATCTGTCCATCTCTCAGTCATCATTGCATTGAATTTATATGCACAATTAAGACTAAGGTTTTGATCATAAAACTAAGCATTTAAATATCATATTTTTAAGACATAACATTTACAGGGCTCCGTATCTTATAAATATCTCATTGATTTACATTAAAAGCTACCAGTTTCTTCTTACGTTTTGGGCATATAAATATCAGCAACTGCACTGCATTTCATATTTTTCACATCTGTAAAATACTGTAATATATAGACAGATAATATCCATACATTAGCATAACAATAATAAAATTAAAATAACAGATTAGTCAAACTGACTAGATGGTTGTTGGATGAGTAGTTAACCATCATGAAACATCCCCAAATACTTTGAGTCTGTCATTAAGCAGAGGTGATACTAAATGCCAGTGGATCTTAATCCTGGTAAAGGTGAATTTACAATTGATTGGGGCTGGCAGTGGATCTTTGGTCAGGAGATTAATCTGTCTGTGCCATTCTCACCAAAGTCTCCATCAGTCATTTGGACTAAAATGTTTACTCAAGGAGTAATGCGTGCTCTCATTTATCTACTTCCTGGACGAGGTCCACTGGGCTCCTCATCATTAGTCATTGAGGACGAGGGTCCAGAGGGGCCAAGCAAACAAGCCTATTTAAGCAACCTCTCTTGAACACAAACCTGGAGCACTTTGACACTAACACACTCAGGGCTGTAAGTAAAGAGGTCAACAGGGTTAAACTAACTCAGCGAGGTCATAACGACCAATATAGCCATCCACTGCAAAGGAATAAAACTGAGGCATTGCAGTCTTGTAAAGATGGCCCCAATCGCACTAGTTACCATTGCTCATACTGAAGGTTGGACATTTTAACAAACCCCTAACCCCATGCAATAAACTTTATTTTACCTAAGGAAAAGGTTTGAGAAAAAGGTTGAGAAAAGGTGTACTGTTACAGCCTTTTACACCTAGCAGTAGTGATGAGCCATTTTTGAAATACTCAGATCGGTTTGTATAAATTTGCATACATTTTAATGACACATTTGCATAATATAAAGGAAGAGATGCAGTTACTATTGGCCTGATTAACAAAGTTCTTCTTTAAAAAAAAAATGTCCTAGAATTTAACATATTATACAGACACACAACATTTAACTCTATTGGATGATCTGTTAATTGCGTTTATTAGACTGCACATTCAGTAAAATATTTGCAATTGGAATTTGGCTACACCCAGGGATTTTCTTATTATATGCCACTAAAGATGAGTGGAGGATGAATTTATGTTTCTGCATGGCTGGGATGGCTAGGAACCATTTTTTTTTCTTTTGTTTTTCTTTTTCCCCCTTTTCTTTCAAATCCATGTGCACTCCTCCAGATCAGTAGGTGGCGTTAATGCACTTTTTTACGTTGGCTTGCTAAACTGCCATAAAACACCAGAAGAAGAAGATGATGATGATGATGATGATGATGATGATGATGAAGAAGAAGAAGAAAAAGAAGAAGAAGAAAAAGAAGAAGAAGGAGTACAGCGGAAGAAGAGGAGACTGCGGGTGAAGTTTACAGCAATTTTATTTATTTATTTTTTATTTTTGCACTAGGGCATTGGTGGAATTTTGTTTAATTGAGTACAATTTGTATATTATTTCGCCCAATTTCCAATATGCACTTTCTCTCAAACATTTTGTAAAAAGTTGTTGCATCTCAGGTTCATTCCCATCTTTTAAACAATGTATGAAAAATTCTAATCCGGTTTCTGGCCTTTGCATAGTACAGAGACTGCCATGGTAAAAGTTGTTAATGATCTGCTGATGTCAGCCAATTCTGGACTTTTAACTATACTCATTCTACTCAATTTAACTGCTGCCTTTGATGCAATTTCTCATCAAGTTCTCTCAGATAGACTACTCTCTATAGGTATTACTGGTGTCCCTCTTAGTTGGTTCAGATCATATCTCTCTGGACGCACTCAATTTGTTCAACTTAAAAATTTCAGATCGTATGTTTCGCCTGTTACGTCTGGTGTTCCTTAAGGCTCTGTTCTGGGCCCTCTTTTCTTTATTCTCCTTTTTGGTACAAAATCTATTTAGTCAAAATCCAATAGTTTTTCACTTTCTGTTGATAACTTTCTCCCCATCCACTCAGATTAAAAGTCTGGGTGTTGTCCTTGATAGTATCTTTTGTAAAGCATGTGAACAATATTACTCAGTCTGCGTATCTCCATTTACGGAACATCAGCCACTTTCGTCCATTTCTCCACAAACTCCTTCATTGACATCAGTTGGTGATAAAATTCAGCTGCCCTTATAATTACTAGAACCTACCATCTTCACTGGATTCCTGTTAAAAATTGAGTATAGAGTACAAGATTCTACTTCTCACTTTTAAAGCTCTTCATAATTTTGCACCACCATATCTCTCTGATTTGCTTCATATTTACATCCAAAAGCGTACTCTCAGATCTTATTCATCTGTTTCCCTTGTTGTACCTTCTGTTTGTTTAGCTACTATGGCATGTCTAAGGCATTTGGTTGTGCTGTTCCTAATCTCAGGAATTTTCTTCCACAATCTAGAAAGTGACTGACTACTTTTAAATCATGTCTTAAAACTTGTTTAAATTAGCTTTCTCTGATTAATTTTAAATTATTTAACATTAATAGTTGTTGGTTCCCACTGACTTCCATAGTAGGAAAAGAAATACTACGGAAGTCAATGGAAACCAACAACCGTTTGAATACCAGCAATCTTCAAAATATCGTCTTTTATGTTCAGTGTAAGAAAGCAACTCATACAGGTTTGGAACGACATGAGGGTGAGTAAATGATGACAGAATTTTCATTTTTGGGTGAACTATCACTTTATTAATGTTTTATTATTCAAATAAGCTTAAATTCCAACTCTAATGACAATAAGTTAAAATTTGTTAATACACTTATTGCAATTTCACTGTATCATGCAAATAATAAAAAACAAACAAAAATGTTCCCCATTCCTGTTGATACATTTTTGTGGTATTCTAAATTAGTTCATAATGCATTTAAGATGTGATAAACCTAATTAAAGCATGAAGTTGAAGTCCAGGCTGCCACTTTCAGTTAGAGCATTTGGAAAGAAAATAAGAGAGACATAGAGATCCATAATTATAATCTTAGGGCAGAGAATAGACGCCCACAACCAGAGGATTAAAGACAACTCAGCTGACAGCTGCTCGGGGTGTTGCTGCAGTCATGCAAGAAAAAAAAAAACAGAGAATTGGTTTGTATGATCGTACACATAACCAAACCACCTTATCATTAAATGTGTTATACTGTGGCTGCATCCAAAATGGCATAATGTTTGAGATACTTCTTTTGAATAAGCAATTACTTTGCGGCCATGAAAGTGTGTGGTATAAAATGTATTTTTTCGTACTGCATTTTTTATTCTTGTCATTTCATGTGACCTACAGATTCAGTGCTTCACTGCCATGGAATAATTAAGTGTCTACAAATCAGTATCTAGCTGGAAGTAGTATGTCATACAGGTATTATAAAGTAGGGAATTAAAAGGCATCCAGTGTGTGTGTGTGTGTGTGTGTGTGTTTGTGTGTGTGTGTTTATCAAGTCATTAATATATGTGACCCTGAATAACAAAAAAAGTCATGAGGGTCAATTTTTTAAAAATATTTAGCTGAGATACAACTATTTGATAATCTGGAATCTGAGGAAGCAAAAAAGATCTAAAAATGTCTTTAAAGTAGTCCAAATGAGGTTCTTAGCGATGCATATTACTAATCAAAAATTAAGTTTTGATATATTTACAGTAAAATTTACAACACATCTTAATGGAAAATGAGCTTTGCTTAATATTCAAATTATTTTTGGCATAAAAGAAAAATCTATAATTTCGACCCATACAATGTATTGTTGGCTATTGCTACAAATATATTCATGCTACCTATGACTGCTTTTGTGCTCCAGGGTTGCATATTTAGTGTAAGCAAAAACCAACTGATTTTGCACAGTGATTTCCCCCCCTGTGATTTCACTTTGCATATTTTGACATAATTTCAAAATATCATGTAAATATGATATGAGTTTTATGATTAACTTTTTTTATGATAATCATAATAATAACAATTGAAATATAATTTTCAGATATTTTTTTTAGATTTATTTAATTTTTATATAATGTAACAGTATTAAGCTCTTGTGTGTAGCTTTTGCTCTAAACACATTCAAAGATGTGTGTTGTTCATACTCTTGTCAGCAGAAGCTGAGCATCTGAGACGCATTGGGAATGTGTGAGGTGTGAATGCAGGTGTAGAGAAAATCAACTTTTCATTTCCATACCAACTTACTCACTAGTATAAAAATAGCTTTGTGGTTTTGAGCTCAAATAATTGATGTAGCTTGCAAAAAGTCCTCCCTCTTATGCAGAACTGGCAATTTCATTGTTGTATGTTTAATCCGAATAAGAACTAAGCATTTCTTGGAGGCTCGAAAACACCAGTTAATTAGGCCATTTGTTTCCAGCACTTGCAAGGACGAGCCTGTAGTGTTGTCTTTAGAACAGAAAGCACCTCTGAGCTTTTCAAAGTCATAAAGCTAAAGAATACGGCTGCAAGAAACATTCCCCAGATCGCTCAATTTAGCTGACTGCGGAGGAATGCTTTGTCCCCTTTCAGCTCTGCCTAACTCAAGAACTGAATCGGAAGGCGAAGAGGTCATCCAGAAGAAAAGAAAGTGAGGGTCTGCAAGATGGGTTATTTAGCGCCTCTGAAAAAAGCCTCTTCTCCACGCTCTCCATGAAATGCATTCCGATCCTTGCCGGCAGCAGGGTTATTATCCCTCTGTTGGTGCCAACGTGTAGGGTCTTAAGCGGAGACAAACTCCAAGACGTTTTATGTCCCTTATCTTCCTCTCCATCAGCATTCAGATAGCCATGTCTCTGTTCCCTGGAGGCTGGAAGTGGAGCAGAGAGATTCCTGGGTGCTCAGAGATTCCTGCACTCACTCCAGTGGTGGTTTAAGTGGCGGGTCAGAGTTCAAAGGCGTCTGAGATGTGCATCTGTGGCCGCTCGACCGTCGGTCAATGCGACCAGCCAGCCGCACCCTAATGTGTATTAGCAAGACAAAGAGCTTGGGAGGGGCTGGGCTTTGATTTGTCTGAGATTCACGGGCATGATGAAATCCAGCCTGAATAAACGCCGTTTCCCCATTTTCTATATCATTTACTAAGATCTAAATGGACTGCTTTTGTTCCAGGAGACGGACGCCTGGGATGAAAAGGCGATACATTGAAAGAGGGGCGGCGAGGGGAGGGTTCCCGGCTGACCGGAGATGCTCTTTTCAGGTTTCCTTCAGCTGATGGGGGCCTGTGTGGATCAAAGAGGAGGGATCACAAGAGAAGAAAGAACACGCTGGGTCCTTCAGATGTCCCGTTCTACTTCAACTCCATGTCAAGATGTTTGCTAAGCACATGATGGACCGTGCATGTGGCTTCAAGATGTTAACACATCTAAATGCCTAACCAATAAGGAAAACTGACTGCACTAAAAAAAGAAAAATATTTAAATCTGTTTTTCAAACTTGAATATGGGATACCATAGATATGTAAAATGACATAGAAAAGTGAGATCACGTTGGTTTTAGCAGATTTTCACTGGCAAATCCAGTCATTTCAGTAAGAATTCATCTGATTTGAGTGCGATTGTTTTTCCAAGGTTTAAATGTTTGCTCAAACTGACAAATGGACGCTCTTTGGTTGAAAACTGACTTCTGTTTGAGTGAACTATTGACAATAGACAATAAACTTTTTATTGCCCAAGAAATTTTGTTAATGTGACCGCACCTTGTGCTGTTCAGCAAATGTCCACTTGTGAATTCCAGTCATTTACTAAGAATCAATCCATGCATGGGATTCATTTGAACAAGCGTGTTGACTAACATAAATTTTGGTTTAAAAGTGACTGGAAATTGACGATCAGTGGAAATAAACTATCAAGTTATGGTGCATTTAAGTCAAGTTGGAAAGATTGTATTTATGAGTTACATGAATGTTACCACAAAGTCATAATTACAAGTGGTAAATTTTCTTTAAGCACTTAGTTTCTGAATCTTTTCTTCCCCCCATTTAGAATAAAAGTTGCATTTACTAAATACCATAATACTGAACGATTACGATAGAATATGTGGTTCAAACATTGTTTATGCATAATCTGTAGAACAAGACAAGCTTGTTAAATCTCATTTAGAAAAGGTACATGGCCATCTAGCTCCAACCAAAGTGATCCGAAAGCTCCTGACATCAAGGTTACAACTTCCCAGCTCATAAATTACAACTTCCTAGGGGGACTTTATGACAGCATTATAATAACTAAGCAAATATACTGCCCAATTTACAGATGTAGTAGATCATATAGCATACACAAAAGTTGCATACTGTGCACAGTACATACTGCAGAAGTAGTAATAGTAGTATGCTATTTCAAACATATCCAGTGTCCTTTTCATTGTTAACCCCTCAAACCCATCCCACTGATTCCCAGATGAAAGTCTCCATGTCCTGTTGTAAATACTGTTCCACCCTCATGACCCACTGGGTGATAAATAACCTCTAAGGTTAACTATGTTTGAAATGGAGCTGTGAAACCATTATGGGTCCCCAGAGTTTTCTTGACATCGCCAATATGTTATCAGTATGCTCTGCCTTTGTTAAACACATTCGATGGTACAAGTTTTGGGTTAGGAAGCAAACTGGATACTTATATAATATATATTTTATATAAAGCTCAGGCCTATCTATCTATTTTCACAGGCCTATCTAAAGGGTTATTGGTGCCACCTGGTGATCAACAGTAAAAATTACTAATTTTACCTCTTCCCAACAGGGAAAACCACCAACAATAAAGAATGCATGATCATATGGTGTCATTGCTTTGCAATCAAAAAATTTCATTATAATTGAAGTCAATGGGGCAAAAACAGCCATGAACAGTAAATGAAGGAGAAAAAATTCATCAAGACTGTGATAAAAGGTAAAAAAATAATAATAAGTCCAAAATTTTTATATTGAAAATAAGTCATTGTGTGTGTTTTTCCCCCAAATCAGTGACATAATCTATGAACTTGGTGATTAAAGGGTAAAACACTGGATTTAAAAAAAAATGGTTGATTAATAAATCTGTATCTGATACATTTTTACAGCAGTTTAATTTAGTGGACGTTTTCATCCCGAACATAAGGAAAGGGTAGTACTTAATTTGCCCACATTGTATTGTTGAGTTAAAAAAAAAAAGTCAAAGAATTTTCCCAAATCATTCCATTTGCTGAAACACAGAGAAAGTTGAGGCCAAATTAAGACTCAACATTACCCCCTAGTGGACGAAAACGTCGCCAATTAGACAGCCTTGCCTTGTGTAGACAAATAGATATAACCCCAAAGCACCACATAGTGTCCAACCTACTCTAATACTATTATAACCTGTTTAAATCTGAACAAGGGATCTACAACATTAAAGAAATACTTTATTTATACCTTGTACAGGAAAAATCTAAAAGATTGGCACAACTATGGGACAAGGTTGTGCAGCAGCGAGCATCACAACAGTGAAAGGAACCTCAATGTTGTAAATGTGTGAATTTGTATAGGGCCCCATTCCTGTATTTTGCCCGAGGCCCCCAAATCACTAAATCCGCCACTGGTAATTTATTATATTCGGTCTGTTTGCTATTTGTATGAAATGTTATTTAATCAAAGGGTTTTTTTTTTTTTTAGAAAGTTGTTTTGAGTTTTATAAAAGTGCTATAATATAACTTACTACTTATAAGTTAACAAGCATTATTAAAGGATTTAGCATGCAATGTTGGTGAAAAATACTAGAAAATTTTGGCAGTCAAAACCCCACCAAGTTTTGACAAATAAATAAATAATTGTTACAGTGTTTCCATATCTACCTGTTTAATTAGTAACTGAAAATTGCATTTACTGCTCGATTTCCCTGTTTAACCATAGGCCTATGAAATCAAATGAAAACGAATACTTAGTCAAAAGCAATAAGAAAATAAAAAAATAAAATACTTTCGAATTTCGAAAGTATAGAATAATTCTAAATGAAGACTTGTGTCACAGAACATGGCACACTTAGAGATTGTATTCAAACTTATGTTAAGCCTATACTTAAATTAAAACAGGTTTGATTTAACGGCTTAATATTATCATCAGTACCTAACCAGATTAGCTCAAGTTACTAAATCAAGTAATTCTCTCTTCTTTTGTGATCTTTTGACAACAGCAGAGACGAACTGACAACAATCAAATTGATTGTCCTGTAAGTGTAACAGCAGCAATTTCATGGCATTTGGCTCCCTTTGCAGGCATTTGTAATAACATGTACATAAATTGTTTATTTTGTATTTGCCTACATTATGTATTTTAACAGTGTTATTATTAATCAATCATTATTGCCTCATTGTTTTTTCATATAATGCATTTTAAGTCATTTGATGCCTTAGGTCTGTTTTTATAGCAACAACAACAACATACAAATATTACATTATATTAATACTTCTTTGTAAATTATTATTTGAAGTAACAATTATTATTTTGAAGTAAATTATAATTTGAAGTGGTGTTATTGTTAAAACCATGGTTAATTTTTGTAAGGGAACCTGAACAAAAAAATAAAAAATAAAATAAAAAACCTTTCACAGGAATGTGCCTGAAAGTGATAAACGGGTCTCGTTTTTACCTAAATTATTTATAATTTATTTTAATATATATTAAAAATGTATAAGGTGTGCATTGTAGCTGACACCTAAATGAACACATTACAATTGTTTTATGACTGCAACTCTTTCTCCTCAAATGCTATTGAGCTTCAAATTTGTGTTTGAGTCCATGTGAAAAAAGTAGCATAATTTACATATGATTTACAGTTTATTTTAATAAATATCAACATTCAATTCAATTGTGCATTATAGCTGACACCTAGATGAACATTTACAGTTATTTTTATGACTGTAAGTCATTCTCTTCAAATGCTACTGACTTTAGAAAAGTGTATACCAATATCGCGTAAAAATAAGATTTGTCACGAAAAATCATTCCATTTGCTGAAACACAGAGAAAGTTGAGGCCAAATTAAGACTCAACATTACCCCCTAGTGGACGAAAACGTCGCCAATTAGACAGCCTTGCCTTGTGTAGACATTGCATATAACCCCAAAGAACCACATAGTGTCCAACCTACTCTAATATTATTATAACCTGTTTAAATGTGAACAAGGGATCTACAACATTAAAGGAAATACTTTATTTATACCTTGTACAGGAAAAATCTAAAAGATTGGCACAACTATGGGACAAGGTTGTGCAGCAGCGAGCATCACAACAGTGAAAGGAACCTGAATGTTGTAAATGTGTGAATTTGTATAGAGCCCCATTCCTGTATTTTGCCCGAGGCCCCCAAATCACTAAATCCGCCCCTGGTAATTTATTATATTCAATCTGTTTGCTATTTGTATGAAATGTTATGTAATGAAAGGTTTTTTTTTTTTTTTAGAAAGTTATTTTGAGTTTTATAAAAGTGCTATAATGTAACTTAATATAACTTGCTATAATATAACCTGAGGCGTCAGACTGGGGGTAAAACCAGTACTGATTACCAATGCCCCAAAGGAGAACAGGGCCCTTGAAAAGTCTGGAATATATATTTTCAAGGAGGGTGGGGGGGGGGGCATTAGGACTGCCTATGCATAGGGCCCGGGATCTTGTGCAGCGCCCCTGGTTAACACTAAGCATTATTAAAGGATTTAGCATGCAATGTTGGTGAAAAATACTAGAAAATTTTGGCAGTCAAAACCCCACCAAGTTTTGAAAAAAAACAATTGTTACAGTATTTCCATATCTACTTGTTTAAAAAGTAGCATAATTTACATATTATTTTCAGTTTATTTTAATAAATATCAAACATTCAATTCAATTGTGCATTATAGCTGACACCTAGATGAACATTTACAGTTGTTTTTATGAATGTAAGTCATTCTCTTCAAATGCTACTGACGTTAGAAAAGTGTATACCAATATCGCATGTAACTTTAGAGACGGTCCCTAAATTTGAGACTCTCGAACGTCCAACGTCAAGCCAACTTTATGGCTTTTTTTTTTCTTTCTTTCTTTAGTTTTCTTTTCTCTGCGCCGGATTGCTGATGTCCTTTACCCGGGCATATATGTCCATCCATCAATTCTGAACATTCAGCTGCAAACATGAGGTGCGAGCGCTCGCGAGCGCGGGTGGGAGAATGGCGCATGTTTTTTTTTTTTTTTTTTGAGTAATTGGGATGGTGCCCCCTCTGGGAGTTGGTGACCTACGCAGCATTCGTACTGCGGAAGCGGCGGTACTGATTGGTTATGAATAAGACATGACAACATAGGTTTTTTTAGGTTTTCAAAAAACCTTTCATTTCATGAGAACCTCAATTTCACGAGAATGCTGGGAATGTTTTGCTGTTTTTCTGAGATTTCCCAGTGTAATTCTGTTTTTAATATCATACTGAAGCTTGCACATTAACATAATATGACATAAGAGTTTTTTTTTTACAGTCTTATCAGTGACTGCATACTGATAAACACTGCCTTTTCTTCACTCACGCTTTGATTTCTGATCCTCCAGACCCTAAGATGAATCACATGTAGTCCATGAAATGTCATCACTGTGTCAAATCTGTTTTCTTCATCTACTGACAGAAAGGCTGACCTCAGTGTCTGTGCTTCCTTTTGGGAGGGTTTTGCTTGACTTTTCAGATTTGTTTTCTACATTGCATTTCTAGCTGGACACCAAACAATAACAAACTAAGTCTCTATTACAGTGTACTTCAGCATCTGACTAAAAGTGTCCACTGTATCTTGGCCTTTCTGAAGTATTGAAATTTGAGACAAGGAAAAAAATATTGATATTTATTTATTTTTCTTAAACAAAAATAATACAGAAATCTCATAAAGCGATATAATCACAGGTAAACTATGTGTCCTAAAATGTTTTGGTGAGGTCTAACACAACATTTGAGCCTATAGGTATATCTAACTATAAAATTCAGCAATGGTAAATACATAGCACCATTTCCAAAGACTTTCAAGCACAAAACGATACTATTCCTTGTTTTATTATTCTGGAATCTGGATATAAGAGAAAAATTCAAGTCGGCGTCAACAAATTCCCTTCGAGAATACACTTTATTATGACATTTTTAAAATAAGATATTTGAAAAGGGTTATAAAACATAATAATAAAAAAGCATGACACTTTTCCTATATCTCTCCTCCTTGAGTAAAATCTTAAAAAGTCAGGGCCTTCATTGACACTTCATAGCATTACTATTTACAAAAAAGCCATATAAAAGTGATATAAATAGGCTCACCAGCCAAAGACACCTTTTTTGTGTGTGTCATGCACACTGTGTCTTCACTGTATTCAATCTTCATGAACTGTCAGTTTCTTTAATCACATTAGGGTCTAAATATTCAGGCCTGGAGGAGACGGCCATTAGGTTAGAGTCTGTCATCTGAGTAGTGTTCTCAGTTCTACAACAATCCCTGAGACCTAAACTCTCATTCTTTCTTCCTCAGGACAATGTAAATGAAGCCACTGATGAGCGTGAGTGGGAAAGCCAGCCAGGCCAGGACGAAGGCGTATCCGTAAGCATCATTCTCATTTTTCAACTCTGGACTCATCACCGTGTAGATGATGGCCCCGCTCATCACAAACAGACCTTCGGGAGACAGAAAGAGAATGAATAAAAACCTGTAGACGGGGTCCTTCAGTTGGGATAGGTGAAATTGGGATCTGATAGACCCGCTGAGGAAATACTCACTGGCAAGGACCTGGAAGACGGCCGTGAAAAAGAAGCGACCTCCCTTTACAAGAGTGAAGAGCTGGCAGAGGAAGAAGATGAAGGAGATCAAGCAGAAAATTGTGGCTAGGATCATGAGGGCTTGAACTGCTTGAAGCCAGTCTGACAGATTGTAAAGAAACAGAAAAAAAAAAAAAAACAGAATGAACATTACATCGCTACTAAGTCTTATGTTTCTCTTTCTCATATAAGAACACATTTTGTCGTTGTACTGATGATGCTTTATCCCCCCTTTGGAACTTTTAAAAAAATATAGAACTTTTCTAAGAATTCCTGAAGACTCACCAGCATCACTAGTCCCACTGCAGTCATCTACTCCATTCTTTTGTGTGCAGCCATACCAGAGGTGATAATTCGTAACTCCATCTGTTCTCCAGGCCTTTTTTATGTAAAGAAACACCCATATGATCACATCTACACATGAACCTATCCTTTAATAAATTCCAGCTCAGAAATATGACCCACTGAAGCAAAAGCAAGCAAGTCAGAGCTCAAAGATGATACTCACATTAGCACATGTGGAGATGAAGAGAATGATAAGGTCTGTCAGATGCAAGACTATCGTTGCTAACAGAATGGCCAGCATTTTGAGGTTCGTCTAAGAGAATAGAAACAGAAAGTAATCACAGTTCCTCCTTGAATACACACCTGGCGGCTTTATAGAGGGCAGCGTTTACTCGTGCAGTTCCACATCTGACCACCAGACCGCGCTGCTATCAAACTTATCCCAACACAAACACCCGTTCAGTCCTGTCTGTTTTCTTTCTTTTTTTCTCCTACATTTTAATCGAAAACATCTGTATTGTGGAAACATTACGCTAATAATTACACTAATCACACTGCAATGTTTGAAAAGCCATCTAAATATCTATATGTATCAGTAAAACACGTCCCACATGCAGTCACGTCACTTTTGCCGCATTTTTTCCACGTCTTAACTGTTTATCTGTTGTTGTTGTTTTTTTCACCCCGCCTCAGAAAGAAAAGATAATTAGAGGCTAACAAAAATGTAATAAAATTAAATATTTGTTGAGGACGAATTTAGGCAGATTTCGGATCCATACAAAAAGAAAAGGAAGGAAAAATTTCAAAGCAGCGTTCCAAAGCATTTGTTTTCGTCCAGACCAAAACTCCGCGAGCGACTATGACTAAAATCAAAACTTTACAGTTGCTCTTATCAAAATATTGGCTATTCGGAATAACAGTGTAAAACTAATACTAATAATATAAATAACAAAAACAAACGTATTAAAAACATAATAAGAAGCGCAATAAGAATAATAGTAATAGTAGCCTATACTTAAACAACAACAACAAAAAAACTTCCCAAGAAAAGACAAACATGAGCTAAAGTAAGGTTAGGACGTCTCCTGAAGGAAAATAGTGGTAAACAGAACTGTGGCTGAGTAGCCTATCTCCTGAAAAAACGTGCAAACATCCCATAAATGAACCAAAGTAAAAAGAAAACGTCCAATGTTCTCCAACTTACAGGTGATGGGAAGAGAAAAAAATCCTTGAAAAGCGAAAAGAGAGCAGGAAGAAAACACTGGGTTGCCTTTACTATGGGATCCCACTATAGATTCTCAAAGCACGAGTCTCTGTATTCCAGATGTAGTACCACAGCAGTATTTGTTTTTTTCCCTCTCTTCTATTCTTTTCTTCTTTTTTTCTCGGAAACGTGAGAACACCGCCCTGAAGCGTCACTGCGTCACACTCTTTCTTTTCCCTCCCATACTTCACAACTTCTGAATTTAAAGGCTTAGATAGAAAAAATAAAAAATAAATAAATACGCAATTAAGCATTTATTCAAGCGCTTTAAACTTTTCCCACTAACGATTTAAACTTAAACTTATGTTGGTAGACTTTAAGGGAACGTTAACCCTTTAATCACCATACACACAAAATGTGATTGGTTTTATCATAAATTCATGAAATTAGCTGTATGGTTATGTCACAGAGAGCTTTTGTGTTTTACACACTTTTACAGCATATTCAGCTTTGTCCTTCATTTTGAACACTGTGATGTAGTGGTATAGGGCGCGTCTAAATGTGCTAGTGTTTATAGTGTGTACTAGTTTGTGTGGAGCCCCATAGGCCCCTCCCAGTGGCCCCACGGTATGCCCAGAATGCTGGCATGTATCTGTTTACTTCTGCATCTGGACTGCATAGCTAATAGATCCCAACTTAGTCGCTTTGAAGTTAAATACAAACAGGATTTCGACTTTTATTACACTTTTTGAATAAAACATTCGTCTTGTAACTCCTCGCAAATGCTTGATCATATTGACGCTTGAAGATGTTTTGGTGCAGTCCACGTGACTATGAGCGCGCCCTTCTTTGTCACGCCCTCATCAGGAGTCCCATGGCAGCAGCTGTGTTTGTAAATACAGTGAGGGAGGCGTTCCCTGTGCCAGCCTGGGTTTTTTTGTTTGTTGTTGTTTTTTTTTTTTTTTCTGAGTGCTGCTTAGGGTTTGAGTGTTGGATGGCATAGCTGTGGGTTGGCTCAGGAGCTCTGCTGTTCTGTGAGATGGATGGATTATGGGTCAGAGTATGGGCTAGTGCCGGCAGGGCAATACGTTTACTCTGATCTCCCCGTTTGATGCAGGTCATAGGGAGGGTCATAAATATACGGCCATTCACTGAACTGTCTGACACAATGCTGGCAGTGGACCTTATAAGTGGACCTTAAAGTCTTAGCCTTGTTGCTCAGCAAGATTTTTAAATTGATTTATCAGTAACTTTTATAAATTTAAGAAATATAACAACTTAGTAAGGACAAATAAACATGGTAATAAATAAATAAACAAGTAAATTATTATACATAAATATAATGAATTAACCGCAAGAGGTTTGTGAGATGATGAAAAGCTAATAATTCATTAAGTAATTAAAATGTGAAATAATTATAATTAATAAAGAATAGAACAATTAAATAAATAAAACTTAAAAATGATGACAAAAAATTACATATTTTATTTATGAGTTGATGAAAAGTATTAAATTATTACTTTTAGTTGTATATATATATTCAGAACTATACAACTTAAACTTTTAGGTCAAAGGGGTTGGACAAAAAAAAAAAGAATCTGAGAATCCCTGGAATAAGGAATCATCATAAGAACTTCATATGACTTTGCTTAAAATCCTGAAACTTTTTTTAATTTTTTTTTATTAGATTTAGCTTCCCAAATGTTTAATGTGATCTCATTCTTTTCAATCTCACTGTAAATAGAAGGGTTCCCTCCATGGGAAGGTTAATTATGGCTCGCATGTGAACAATGAATGATGCCAGAAATGTAATGCGGCTGTTTATAACATAGTTTGACAGGAAGAACCACAGGCCATATGACTCCATCTTACTAAAACAACATCTATTTACTATAAGAAAATTCAAAATTCTGACTTAAACATTTCCTTGTGATGAAGCAGTCAGTGATGCCAAAGTGACTCACAATTGAGACTGAGATGAGCGAGTATGGTTTAGATCAACATGCTGCTTGAGTCAGAGAGCTCTTGGTCTGGCTTCATTTAGTTTATTGACCACTAAACCAGCAGAATGTGTCATGACCTGTATTTTAAGGCTGAATGTGGTTATCTTAAGTTTATCTTTCACATTATAAACATTAATGCACAAGTTTTTGTTTTTAAAGAACTACAGTTTGATTTTGTCGCATTCCTGCTTTCACATTGTCATTTGGGTTTTAATTTCTGCAATTTAAGACAGAATGTGTTCATGTCAACTGTAACAGTACCAGAGTTCGGAAAATCCCCTTCACGCCAACCAAACTGATGTCAAACAGGTCTGCACCAGAAGCTCCAGTATGGAAACGTCCATTGAGAAAAAGTAGTTGCGGATAATATAATATTTATGAAATAAAAGGCCATATAAGTGCACTTAGAGAGACACTTTTTAAACAGTGCCTTTTTCATTAATTAAAAATAAAAAAGTAATTTCTCAATCATAAGGTTTAAATTATCTTTCTTTCTTTGTGTAGTACTTGAGTTGGAATTTTAACTGTAGCGTGTTATTCAATATTATAAGCTAATATATTTAACTGTACTAAATTGCAACTTTAACATCTTTACAAATGTCTAATTATAAATACATTTAAACACATGACATACAGAAAAAAAAATATTAAAGTATATGTTAGTTTACTATAAATTCATACATTTTAACCATATTTCAAAGACAAAAGAAGTAATTATGAAATTACATATAACTTGGTTAAAACTTTACAGACCAATTCTCACTATTAAGCAGTTGCTTATTATCATTCATATTATTAACATATTGGCTGTTTATTAGTACACATATTCTGCATATTCTAACCCTATCCTACCCAATATCTAAACTTAACAACTACTTTTAACTATTAATAAGCAGCTAATCAGGAGTTTATTAAGGCAAACATTGTAGTTAATGGTTTAGTAATAGCACAAATTTACCTAAGTAAATTTATAGTAAAGTGTGACCTTGAGTTCTACCTAAGTGGATCAAAAAGCACTCAGTGCTAATTCCATTTCATATAAAACTATAAAACATTTCCATTTAACATGCATCTAAGTGTGTGAATACGTTACATTGAGTTCAAACTTAAGTATATAAATTTAAAGTATATTAATTATATAACAAGCACTCTTTTAAAAAGTACCACAAGTGTATCACAAAGGCTCTATACTTGTGGAAAAAGTGATATGACAATTCATTCATGATGTAGTAACGAAGTGTGTATTTTGTTTGTTTGATGGAAACCACTTTGCTTGACTGTACGATTACATCTAACTTCATTTCGAAGCTCAGTCACAAATATTTTTTGTAGGGATTGCATTTTATCCTATGCCAAAAGCTTGATGTTTCAAAACACATGCTGTGACTAAAATCTTTTTCCGTTATTAGCCGCTAGCTAGCGTTCCTCGTGGTCTGTCCTGGTGAGTCACGTCCCTGAGGCCCGTCTGCTTCGAGAGGAGACTGGTTTAGTAGGAATGACACTTCACGGCAAGCCACGCCGCATAAGGAAAGCGTGACAGTAATCAGGGAGGTTTCGTTATTAGTTATGGATGCGGAACAACCTTGGGAATTTCACATGTGTCTGGAGAGCAGGAGGAGCCACCATCATGCTGGAGGGAAACCAGCAAAAAATAGAGCAAATTGAAGTCATTGACTCGCAACGAAGAGAAAAAACTTCATGGGTGTGGGCTGAAATGAATATTATGTCACCAGAGCAGTGAGGGAGGACATCCTGAACAGATGAGGCTAACATGTTGAAATGCACTGGGTGGAGGAGACGAGCATTAATTCACATATGTCTCAGCGCTGCAATGGGTTAGATCAACAAATCACATTACGGGTTTGTCGAAAAACTTTGGCCGGTCTTTTGAAATCTGTCAACGGCATTCCCTTTTACCTTTAATTTCTCATGCAACGACATTGAAATACTAGCAACTTCGTTGGTCTACCAAAAGGTTTTGCATAAAACGTCCCTTAAGGCTACTTGTATCTTGGACAAAAGTTCACAGCTGTATTGTGGCGTAATGAAAGATAAGGCTTTGTCTGTAGCTCGAGGGCTGTAATTATGGTTGCTGTTTTTACTTTACTCATTCTCCCAGACTAAATCTGTCTACATGAGTAGCTTTGAGATCTGTGTTGGATGTTTGCGTTTCGCACAGCTGTAATCAGATATCAGGCCAGAGGGGCCGTGAGTCAGCTTATACTTGAAAACAGTGGCATGGCAATGTTTAAATGCGTGCAAAAGCCGTGTGCGTTTCGCTGAGTAGGGATAGATATAGACTCTAGGCCAAGTGTGATGTAGGTGCTCCTTCAGCCACTGTATGGGTGGCCTTCATTCAATAAGGAAAAGGGATTGAACACTGGGTCCGTAAAGGAGGTGCTGGGTGCTTAATGGTCCAAGATATCTATTATGTTTAATGTGATAACATTTAAATTGATAACACTGTGAATACATTTACAGTATTGCACATTTTTATGGTTTATTTCAGCTTTTTTGTGTCTGCTCAGAAATCATAAGATAAATTCTGTTTATGATATTGCAGTGAAAGCCAAAGTTTTTTGTTTATTTCTTTAATGAATAGTAAGAAAATACTCATTATAATGCAACTTAATATGATAACCTAACCTAACAAATAAAGAATTATAATAAATGATAAAAAATAATAATAATAATAAATTAAAAAAATAAATAAAATAAAATAATGTATTATTATATATTTTTTTATTAAATAATATAAATGAAAAAAAAAATCAATCTATATATAAAGTTAGACTTATAAGTGAAGTACAGTAAATTAGAAACAGGACTATTATGAAATATAATATGAATTTTAAACAACTATTTATTATTATTATTGTAATGTGTTTTAAAATTTTATTTATTCCTGTGATTAAAGCTGAATTTTCAGCATCAGTACTCCAGTCTTAAGTCATATGATCCTTCAGAAATCATTCTGATATGCCCAGGAAACCTTTCTCATCATTATCAATTTTGAAAAAAATTGTGGAAACCATGATAATCTTTTGATTAATTTGTCTTTGTACAATCATATTTGCTATTTTTCTCTGACAGTATAAATGGGACTTCATACAGGCAAACACATAATTGCTTTGATATTTTAGGAAGGGGGCCCCTTGCTAGGAAATCATAGTATTTGGGGGTCCTTGGTGTTTTAGGGTAAACTTGAGACCTCCCGAATCACACCATGACCAAAGGGGAGATGGCTTAACTTAACTGCCCACCCCCATCCAGCCCTAAGCTCAGCCCCTCTGCCACGGCCCCCTTCCACAGTAACAGCCGAATAAATCACAAACATGCACCATGACGAAGCCCAGGCCTCGGCGCTCCAGCCACCCCAACCATCTGTGAATCATTAGCCCTGGCCCCGGTTCGGGACTACGTCTTCAGCACACACATCCCTATCACCGCGGCAGCCTGTCACACAGCTGCAGGACCGAGGAGGCAACGGTGCACCAATGAAAGGTTTGGAAGGGGTTGGATTTGCCCAGGCTCATCTGGGCTCAGTGAAACGCTGGCTGAACGATGTCCACTGAGACCAACTCTAGAGTTGAAGTCCACTCGAATTACAGCAACTGTTCCCTCCCAAACCCAAATAACACATTCCTGCTGGTCCGACAGTACTATAAACATTGCATTTCATACTGGATGTCCTTTGGATTTTGTTTCAATTCATCTGAGGGAACTGGTTCAAAAGAGATGACAAACTAATTAATTCCATTTAATATGTTTCCATCATATAAAGCACTGAGTGTGCCTTTGTGTATAGGCCAATCTGGAAGTTCTCCATTGTTCTGTTGACAAACACCCAAAACAAATTTTCCTTTGGCTTTTGCATTATTGCCAAAAATAAGCTTTGTGACAAGTTTATGATTCTTATGCATTTTGTTTATCATTAAAATCTTGAATGTTATTTTTAATCCTAAATACAATCACCACAAGTAAAAAGTAAATGAAGGCTGTAAGTTAACTAAACCATAGTCACCCGACTTTAGGGTCACCACCATTAAACCTCCAACAACTTAAAACATTTTCCCAGAAAGTTTGAGTTTGCTGAATGAAATATATATTTTCTTTGTATTTTTATATCAATATGGTAACAATATTATCCTATTAGTGTTGTCACGGTACCAAAATTTCAGTATTCGGTACTGATAACAGTGAAAATCCACGGTTCTCAGTACCAATTTCGGTACCAAAGCAAAACACAAAAATATGCTACTTAAAAAAAAATTACTTTTTAGCATAAAAATAAAACCAATGCCATTCTTTATACTTATTTACAATTGTGTTTAAAGTTTTTCTACAAGTTATATAATTATGAAAAACAGTAAACAAGTTTCACCCAAATTTTATTTGTCTTTTAATTTATGAAATTTAAACACATTTTATTTTTGGTAAATAAAGGGGATTTGCTATTAAAATTAAAACATGGAAGAAATATTTTGATTTATTTCTTTAAAAAATAAAGTTTTATACATTTTCTCGACAGTAGTAGCAGTATCACATACATTTTACTAAATAATAGTAATATTTCTAGCACAATGCCTTTATGTAAAAATTAACTTTTAGGCCTAATAAATGCATATTTGTCATTTTAACTGAACTTAAGACTGGTGGTGATGCTTAAGATATTTTTGGTCATTGAGGGTTTCTGTAAAAAAAATAGTAATAGATCAAATTAATTATTATTAAAAGATAATTTGTTTATATTATTTATTTATTTATATAGCGCTTTAAACAAAATACATTGCGTCAAAGCAACTGAACAACATTCATTAGGAAAACAGTGTGTCAATAATGCAAAATGATAGTTAAAGGCAGTTCATCATTGGATTCAGTTATGTCATCTCTGTTCAGTTAAATAGTGTCTGTGCATTTATTTGCAATCAAGTCAACGATATCGCTGTAGATGAAGTGACCCCAACTAAGCAAGCCAGAGGCGACAGCGGCAAGGAACCGAAACTCTATCGGTGACAGAATGGAGAAAAAAACCTTGGGAGAAACCAGGCTCAGTTGGGGGGCCAGTTCTCCTCTGACCAGACAAAACCAGCAGTTCAATTCCAGGCTGCAGCAAAGTCAGATTGTGCAGAAGAATCATCTGTTTCCTGTGGTCTTGTCCTGGTGGTCGTCTGAGACAAGGTCTTTACAGGGGATCTGTATCTGGGGCTCTAGTTATCCTGGTCTCGGCTGTATTTCAGGGCAGTAGATGTCCTTTCTAGGTGCTGATCCACCATCTGGTCTGGATACGTACTGGATCCGGGTGACTGCAGTGACCCTCTGATCTGGATACAGACTGGATCTGGTGGCTATGGTGACCTTGGAATAAGAGAGAAACAGACAAATATTAGCGTAGATGCCATTCTTCTAATGATGTAGCAAGTACATAGGGTGTTATGGGAAGTGTTTCCGGTTCCGGTTTACCTAATTAATACAGCCTAAAAATCCTTTTTAGGATTTTTAGGATCCTAAAACGGATTTAGATATTAAAAGCATATTAGTATGTTATGTGTAAGCCAGGTTAAAGAGATGGGTCTTTAATCTAGATTTAAACTGCAAGAGTGTGTCTGCCTCCCGAACAATGTTAGGTAGGTTATTCCAGAGTTTAGGCGCCAAATAGGAAAAGGATCTGCCGCCCGCAGTTGATTTTGATATTCTAGGTATTATCAAATTGCCTGAGTTTTGAGAACGTAGCGGACGTAGAGGATTATAATGTAAAAGGAGCTCATTCAAATACTGAGGTGCAAAACCATTCAGGGCTATATAAGTAATAAGCAATATTTTAAAATCTATACGATGTTTGATAGGGAGCCAGTGCAGTGTTTACAGGACCGGGCTAATATGGTCATACTTCCTGGTTCTAGTAAGAACTCTTGCTGCTGCATTTTGGACTAGCTGTAGTTTGTTTACTAAGCGTGCAGAACAACCACCCAATAAAGCATTACAATAATCTAACCTTGAGGTCATAAATGCATGGATTAACATTTCTGCATTTGACATTGAGAGCATAGGCCGTAATTTAGATATATTTTTGAGATGGAAAAATGCAGTTTTAAAAATGCTAGAAACGTGGCTTTCTAAGGAAAGATTGTGATCAAATAGCACACCTAGGTTCCTATCTGATGACGAAGAATTGACAGAGCAACCATCAAGTCTTAGACAGTGTTCTAGGTTATTACAAGCAGAGTTTTTAGGTCCTATAATTAACACCTCTGTTTTTTCAGAATTTAGCAGTAAGAAATTACTCATCCAGTTTTTTATATCGACTATGCATTCCATAAGTTTTTCAAATTGGTGTGTTTCACCGGGCCGCGAAGAAATATAGAGCTGAGTATCATCAGCATAACAGTGAAAGCTAACACCATGTTTCCTGATGATATCTCCCAAGGGTAACATATAAAGCGTGAAGAGTAGCAGCCCTAGTACTGAGCCTTGAGGTACTCCATACTGCACTTGTGATCGATATGATACATCTTCATTCACTGCTACGAACTGATGGCGGTCATATAAGTACGATTTAAACCATGCTAATGCACTTCCATTGATGCCAACAAAGTGTTCAAGTCTATGCAAAAGAATGTTGTGGTCAATTGTGTCAAACGCAGCACTAAGATCCAATAAAACTAATAGAGAGATACACCCACTATCAGATGATAAGAGCAGATCATTTGTAACTCTAAGGAGAGCAGTCTCAGTACTATGATACTGTCTAAATCCTGACTGGAAATCCTCACATATACCATTTTTCTCTAAGAAGTATTATAATTGTGAGGATACCACCTTTTCTAGTATCTTGGACAGAAAAGGGAGATTTGAGATTGGTCTATAATTAACTGGTTCTTTGGGGTCAAGTTGTGGTTTTTTGATGAGAGGCTTAATAACAGCCAGTTATTAACTGAGGTTTTGGGGACATATCCTAATGAAAATGAGGAATTAATAATAGTCAGAAGAGGATCTATGACTTCTGGAATCACCTCTTTTAGAAGCTTAGATGGTATAGGGTCTAACATACATGTTGCTGGTTTAGATGATTTAACAAGTTTATACAATTCTTCCTCTCCTATAGTAAAGAATGAGTGGAACTGTTCCTCAGGGGGTCTATAGTGCACTGTTTGATGTGATACTGTAGTTGACGGCTGAATGGTTGCAATTTTATCTCTAATAGTATCGATTTTAGAAGTAAAGTAGTTCATAAAGTCATTACTGCTGTGGTGTTGGGAAATGTCAACACTTGTTGAGGTTTTATTTTTCGTTAATTTAGCCACTGTATTGAATAAATACCTGGGGTTATGTAAAGAAAAGTAATCGAATCTAGCAGTTTTTAATGCTTTTCTGTAGGATAGGTTACTTTCCCGCCAAGTAAATACGAAATACCTCTAGTTTTGTTATCCACCAGCTGCGCTCCATTTTTCGGGCTGCTCTCTTTAGGGTGCGAGTATGCTCATTATACCATGGTGTCAAACTGTTTTCCTTAACCTTCCTTAAGCGTAAAGGAGCAACTGTATTTAAAGTGCTAGAAAAGAGAGAGTCCAAAGTTTCTGTTACATCATCAAGTTGTTCTGAGGTTTTGGATATGCTAAGGAATTTGGATACATCAGGAAGATGTGGTAGAAGTGATGGTTTTTCCATACTTGTAACAAGAAGTAGAATTTACAATTTTGGCTATATGAAGTTTGTACAGAACTAAATAATGATCTGAGATATCATCACTTGGCTGAATAATTTCAACACTATCAACATCAATTCCATGTGACAGTATTAAATCTAGAGTATGATTTCAACAATGAGAAGGTCCTGAAATGTATTGACTAAACCCAGTTCAGAATGTCTATAAATGCTGATCCCAATGCATCTTTTTCATTATCAACATGGATATTAAAATCACCAACTATTAAAACTTTATCTGCAGCCAGAACTTACTCGGATGTAAAATCACCAAACTCTTTAATAAAGTCTGTATGGTGCCCTGGTGGCCTGTATACAGTAGCCAGTACAAACATAACAGGGGATTTATCATTAACATTTGTTTCTCTGGATAATGTTATATGAAGCACCATTACTTCAAATGAGTTATACTTGAAGCCTGCACTCTGAGTAATCCTGAAAACATTGTTATAAATTGAAGCAACACCTCCCCCTTTGCCTTTTAGACGCGGCTCATGTTTATAACAGTAATCTTGGGGGGTGGACTCATTTAAAATAATATAATCATCAGGTTTTAGCCAGGTTTCTGTCAAACAGAGTTCAATCTATATTATGATCAGTGATCATATTATTTACAAAAATATAATATACAAAAAAAGTGTTTTCGTAGAAAGGGATCTGATATTCAATAAGCCAAGTTTTATCATTTGTTTATCCATATTGCATCTGTTTTTTATTTGTTGAACCTCAATTAAATTGTTAATCTTAACTTGGTTTGGACATTTTTTGTATTTTCTAGTTTGGGGAACAGACACAGTATCTATAGTGTGATATCTAGGTGAACGAGTCTCTATGTGCTGAGAATTAACTGACCTCTGTGACGGGAGGCAGCTAGCAGAAGGTCGGTTTAACCAGTCTGTCTGCTTCATGACCTGGGCCCCAGTTAGTCAAGTATAAACTCTAAGACTATTTGCCATATTTCTAGAGAGAAGAGTGGCGCCACCCCAGGAGGGATGAAGACCATCTCTTTTCAACAGGTCAGGTCTGCCCCAAAAGCTCGTCCAATTGTCTATGAAACCTATGTTATTCTGTGGGCACCACTTAGACATCCAGCCATTTAGTGATGACAATCTGCTATGCATCTCGTCACCACGGTAAGCAGGGAGGGGACCAGAGCATATTACAGTGTCTGACATCGTGCTTGCAAGTTCACACACATCTTTAATGTTATTTTTAGTGATCTCTGACTGGCGAAGTCGAACATCATTAGCGCCGGCATGAATAACAATCTTACTGTATTTACGTTTAGCATTTGCCAGCACTTTTAAATTTGCCAAAATGTCAGGCGCTCTGGCTCCTGGTAAACATTTGACTATGGTGGCTGGTGTCTCTATATTCACGTTCCGTACAATAGAATCACCAATAACTAGAGCACTTTCATCAGGTTTCTCAGTGGGTGCATCACTGAGTGGGGAGAACCTGTTTAATGTTTTGATCGGAACAGAAGAGCGGTGTTTTGACCCACGACTACGCTGCCTCACCGTCACCCAGTTGCCCTGCTGCAGGGGCTCTGTTGCCGGAACCGAACAATGTACAGGAATCCCTGAGCTAGACGCATCCAAAGCCGTATCTAGAGGCCTAACATTCTTACTGTCCTCAATTAAAGTTTGGATGCGTGTCTCTAATTCTGAAATCTTCTCTGTCAGCCTAACTATTTCCCTGCATTTATCACATGTGAATCCCTCATCTGCGACAGAGATAGATAAACTGTACATGTGGCAAGAGGTGCAAATAACAATAGCAGGAGAAGCCATTACTCACCGTGTTGATGAAATATTCTAACTGCGGTTGTTTGATGAACTTGTGAAAAACTGGAGAGAGAGAGAGGAGAGGAGAAAAGAAAACAGCGATAGGTTCGAATGAAAACGCTAATGACAAGCTAACGAGTGCTAACGCTTTTTCTAATACTACTACTACTAATTCTACTATCATACTAATTCTACTAGAATACTAATGTATATACAATGCACTATGAATTGATGAGCTGCTGGGTTCATGAATATTAATCACGTTGTCTGCGTTCGGTCAAACTGATTCAACTGATTTGAAATCAAAACAGGGACGGTACTAGATCATGAAATGAAATTGCCATTTGCGCATTAGCTCCGCCCACTACTGGAGAAACCGGTTTGTCTTCTATTTGCTGGAAATGAATATGAATAATTCTAAATGAACTCCATTATTTTGACAGGAGAAGACAACAAAGAATAGTTTACATATAGCGTGTCAATTCAGCGTGGTAAGACTCTCGCTCTCTCTCTCTGCATGTGTGAGAAACAGCGCTATCAGTAAAGCGACGGTGAGTCGTGTGCCTTCACAAAGAGTTTACAGAGCATCAAATACAGGTGCGCTGTGCGTCCATTGAGATGAACTGAAAAGTTCAGATCGCTTGATGGAGAGAGAACTCTGAAGCTCAGATGCTGAAATTAATGCAAGCGTCATGCGCTTCAGTCTATGTAGTAAACAAACCCGCACATCTGCCATTCATTAATTCACACAGAGACGCGCAGAACAAGGATTCATATTTCAAACAACTTTTGCCCCTTAACATTTACAGATACTGGTCCATATGGAGATTTGATTTGATTAATTTATGCTAACTTTGAAAAATTCCATGACTGTCCATATTAAAATGTAAGTTTCATTTTCATGACTGGATTTTGAGATTCCGTCCTCGTTTCTGCTTCGCGGAAATCATAGCGCTGAACCGGGTTTGAATGGGACCTCGGTACTACCGGTACTTAAAGAAACCTGGTACCGTCACATTAAAAATTTTTTAATACCGACTTGGTACCAAAGTACCGGGTCTTTTGACAACACTATATCCTATTTAAATGTGATAAACAAGTTTGGCTTAAAGGAATCTAAAAGTAGTCAGATTATATTACCTGCAATGTTTAATGTAATGGATTACAATTTTTGTTCTAAAAATTGGAACCAGTAATAATGGACTACAAGTACCTACCTAGCACTTGTTGATGAGTTTATGTTATGATGGTCTAACAACCAGTATCATTTAGCCACCGCTTAGAACTAACAATACATAACATACATTGTTCAAAGGTAAAGTTTAAAAAAATTCACCAGGGGGTACATATTACGGATGTATTTTATGTCATATAAAAAAAGCTATTTTGAGCTTGTAGGAACCACAGAACCAAAAACCCATCCAAAAAAATACTGACCTCAAGACGATGGAAGTGCAAAAATGCGAACTCATTTTTAAATCTACAAAAATCCCTGCAGCACCCTATTGTGTTACACACAGTCAACACCACCTAACATGTGAGAGCCCACTTATTAACAGCCATTAATGGAAGCTACGACAGCTGTTAGCACTAGCATTAATCTGGGCATCATGAGGGAAGGGGTGGGTCAGCAGGGGTCATCACAGGAGACCCCTGTGAGAAGAATTTCCTGCATACTTTTGACAGAATTGTCCCCAAATGTGGAGATCTTAGTGTGTCGTTACCTCATCCCAGGGTGTTGGCTTCATATGGTAAAAGCATTGATGCTAATCACTTTTTGCTCTTAGAGCAGAATGAGGGAGATGAATAAAGCGTATCATTTTCCTTCATTATTTGTAAAAAAAAAAAAAAAAAAACTTCATTCTTTATGTATGACGCACAGGGAAGGCCATTCTCATTGTCTGAATCTATCAAATATCTCAGTGGAACACAGATGTGCAGAAGAGCACTGTCTTCAGATATGCACAGACATCTTAAAAGAGGCTATTTTTTAGTTTCATAGTAAAGCATGCTTGCATAGTGACAGGACTAAATAGTGAATTTAGACAGTAGGGGTGTATGATCCTGGGTTTCTCCAATTCCTGACTCCAACCCTAGGAGAACTGACTCCTGGAACTGACTCCGTTTACTTACAAGGTCCGCTATAAGAATAGTTACAAGGAGGTTGTTATATTACACACTAAATGTAAAGAACTTTTGTTTTCAGACACAAAGCTTTAAACTTTAAAATATCACATTTAAAGCATGAAGCATTTATCTCCCTCTGCATCTTATGAGAAGGAACATGTGAGTCATTGTGAACAACAAGATGATCCAGATCTTGAGAACTAACAAGAATTTCACTTGAGCTTTTAATCCAGCTGTTTACCAGCAAACATGCAAGGTCAGTTCATGTAAAACCCTTTTCTTGATACTTGCGCTAATATTTCAACAAAATATTATCAGATCACAGCGTACAAAGCAAAGGGGAAATAAAACTGAGCATGTCATACCGATCCAGAGAATCACAAAACTAGCAGTTGACTATATACCACACACACTCTTGGTACGTAGCCATATGATGTGTTGAAATAGGGCTGATTTGCATTCCAGGTAGGCCTCTTGCCAGCCAGCTTCCACAAAACCCTCATAAACTTATGGATTCAAACACGCTTCCCAACATTAGAGATACACTGACAGTAAAGAATAGCAATTGTTTAATTTTTTTTTTTTCAATTTTAAATGCACACTTTTATTCTGGCTAGACTGTGACTGGATTAACAAAAGTGTGTTAAATTGACACTTTGGGAAGATGTTTGGGAAATATAGAAATAAAGTGTGCATATATGATGATTAAAAACAGCCACAGAACTGAAGACAACCACACAGCTGTACATTTTACAGGCAGACCCCCCAGTATTAGGTGGTATTGGCTGGATTTCGTTCACGTCAGTGGACGCTAGCCATATTATGATTACCATAAGCCATTGCGAATGTGCTGTTTGTTCAGTTCAGTTGAGATTCTGCTGCGAGGCTTCTGCTCCTTCTTACATACATTGTCATACATTTTTTTCCAAAAAAAGAGGGAGGTGGTTTTTACATTTTCAAAAATTTAACAAGACATTTCTAAAAGTGACTCCCTAACCTTACTCCACCCTTCCTCTTTCAGACTGAATGAAACAAAAAGCAACATGCTGCTTGGGAGAATTTAAGCACAAAAGATGCATATATTTATGACTAGCGAGTTCTGTCGATTGCAGAAGGGGAATCAAAAGTTAGTCCTTTTCTTCCTCTTTTGTTGGTTGGGGTTGGGAAATGGCGGTGTAATTGGAACCAGAGTCTGTTTGTGTTTGAATTTTTCCATTATAAACCTAACCTTTCAAAATGACCTGGGTTCTCATTATAGCGTGCCTGGCATTGTTACAAGGTCATTTTGAGCTGAGCTCCTACAAGTCTTTATATGAATCTACTAAGTTTAATAGCAACATGCGGATTCATAATAGCATCTGCAGTCCTGCCAAACTGCACACACACACACACAAAAAAAAGTGCACATACAGAACAAAAATAAGCGATTTATGGTGTAGCGATTACGGGTAGGCCAGTTTCACTGCACCATTCCCAAAATATTTTGCTAAGATGAATGAAAAGATAGGCCCCTCACATGAGTAAATAGATGTATGAGCAGATAAGTAAACAGTGGTTTCTCTCTGCCCCATACAGGGAGACAGATGGCCCAGCTGCTTCTATTATCACATACAACAACAGAATAAATGTGGTAAAAATGTCAAAGAGAAAAAAATGTAAATGAAAAACTAAATTATGACTTATGTTGCATTGTAAACATTGCCTTTTTTATGGTTTTCAGTTTGTTTTTGTCCTTAAAATGTCCTTTAAATATAGTCAATATTTTGTCATGCCATATTCATTCATTTTAGTCCATTTTACTCTGACTGGAATTGCAAATAATACAAAATAAAACTATAATAATAATAATAATAATAAAACATTGTACAATAAAATATGCAAAGTGACAATATTATGTAACTGCAGCCGACCAAGCTGTTGAAAAAATGTCTATCAAACGTATAAAGATTGATCAATTGTTAAAACCCAGAGCTCCTGAATTAAAAGCTTTTAATGATTTGAAACATGAGGTACACTATTTAAACAAAATATACCTTTGATGTTCATCTGTGCATTGACAACCATTAAAAAAAATGAATACTACTGAATAATAAATAATATATTTTACTGATATAAATTATATTGAATAATAAATGTATACAGTTTTTCAAACATATTAAGCAGCATAACTGTTTTCCCCTTTTATAATAATAATAAATGTTTCCTGAGCAATAAAGTCAGCATATTAGAATGATTTCTGAAGGATGATGTGACACCAGAATGGAGTAATGATGCTGAAAATGCAGTTTTGCATCACAGAAATAAACTACATTTTAAAACAAAGTCAAATAGTAAATAACTATTTAAAATTGTTTTAACTATTTATATAGAATTTTGATAGGAACATCACGTGGGCTGATATGTGGAACAATCCCCAAGCTAGGCTTAGCATTCTCATAAGGGACATGAATAATATGCTTCCCAGCCTCCAGAACCTAAAATTGTGGTATGGATTGGAAGAGAACTGCCATCTCTGCTCCTCCCAGAATCCAAGTCTCCAGCACATCCTTTTCGGGTGCAAGGCAGCACTGATCCAGGGCCGTTACAGATGGCACCACAACCAAGTCTTGCACAAACTTGTGTAAGTCCTGGAGATGGGCAGACTGGGTGCTAACAGGACCCATTCAGAAGCATCTCAGCAGCGGATCCACTATGTCAGACAAGGGGAAGAAAGCTAATGCAGCAGGCTGAAGGAGCTGTCTCTCCTGTTACCGGGAGGAGAGTGGAGCATGGCAGCTGATCTTGACTGCCATCTGAGGTTCCAGGTTGCGATCACCATAACCTCTTTACAGCCTGACATCATCCTCTGGTCCACCCTTTCAAAAATAGTCATCATGGTCGATTGACCGTCCTATGGGAGGAGGGGCTGGAGGCTGCCTTTGAGTGGAAACAGGAGAGGTACGTGGTACAACTGGCTGCAGCATTCTCCCAAGTCAGGTTTTTACCTTCCCAGTAGAAATTGGGAGGGAGGCTACACTGGAGCATCTACCCAGTGGCTCTTGACATTTCTGGGCGCCACCAGCAATGAACAAAAGAGAGCACTCAAAAATCTGGCAGAGGAGGCAGAAAGAGGGATTTTTTGGCTGTGGCTCTGTAGAGGGGAAAGAACATGAGGCAAACAGAGATCCTAGGACCAGCTGCGGGAGGTGCCAGGAAGATATCCCTGTTGCTGCTCCACCACCCTGAGATATTCCAGAATTAAAGGGGTGAAACATCAGTGATTGTCCAATGTTGCCGATGGAGGTGCTTCAGGCAGTGATACCTAGCAAGTAGGCATACCTGTGCTGATAACTTGATTATCTGTCTCGCCAGTGACAACTGAGAATAGAGCAGTTGGCATCCAGGAAAGACTGGAGGGTTGCCAGGGAAGACTGGCTGACGGCAGGAAAGACTGCTCCAGGGGTGGAATGGCTAGTTTCCCTCTCCACAAGTCAGTGTAGCATCTGCTACAGTGACACCCTAAATAACTACAGGCGCAACAAGAAAGAGACAGCCTGGCATTCTACCGAGAGGCGGGATGGAAGATGAACCATTCAAGACAGACAATATGGTTATGACCGTCATGGTAATGACTAATGATCAACAGATCCTGAGAGAATGCGGGTGTGGGTGGGTTAAGGTGAAAACCCATCAGAGTTTACGCATCCACCAAGGGAAGTCTGAGAGTGATTGGAGCAGCCAGATGCAAACTTGCACTGAAACAGCAGGTCAGACAAGGAGAAATCAAAGTTAGGTTGAACACCACAGTGCTGTTGATTCCAACTCTGTATCTGGTGAAAGTGAGAAAGACCAGTCCCCACAACAGGTGGCATACCAACCAACGGACAGCCCTCAGCAACAGCATTATGAACCACCTGCACACTCCCAAGTGTAATATCTAAGGAGCTGTCCTGCAGACCTAAAGTCAACTGGCCAAAAGCCAGCAACAAGGACACATGGAGAAGCTTTGAGTCAAGCCTGTATCTCACTCTCCAGAGCACACTAAGAGGCAGTACAAGATCCAAGTTAAACACGTTCAAGCATGTCATCTATGAAGAAGGTCGGGAGAGGTTCTGAGACCTCCCCCAGAGGAGGCCTATTCCCAAACAGACTGGGAGATGGGAGAGAAAAATCCTCCAGTTTGTAAAGGAGAGATGCCTGTTGCAGAAGGCATGGAGGAAAGCTGAAGACCAAGAGAAGGAGGGCTTGAAGAACCTGTGTAATCAGAACAAGGCCGGACTTGCAGACTTGAGACGTGCTGAGAGGATCAGAAAATGCAGAAACTGCAAGAAGAAAGCATGGCTGAGTTTCCTTCGGGACCCTTTCAATTTCACCCAAGGACTCCTGGAGGAGAAGAAATCTGGCAAGCTGCAAACTACCCAGCAGGAGCTTGATGTTTTTTATCAAAACCCAGATCAGTGATTGACAGAAGGAATCCACACTAGGATCCCCAGGGTATATACCACAGCTGCCTGAGCCCACCTAACAATTTGACACTTCTCCTCCCAAATGGTCTGAGGTCAAGCAGATTGTAGAGTACGCAAGAGCAGCATCAGCACCCGGACCGAACTGCATACCCTATCAGGTATATAAGAACTGCCCTTTGCTCTTGAAGCATGTGAAGAGATAATGGGAGTGGCCTGGAAAGCGCAATACATCCCTGCAGATTGGAGCAAAGCAGTTATTTACTTTATTCCAAAGGAAAAAGACCCCAGCAACATCAGCCAGTTCAGAGGTATTGCCCTGTTAAATGTAGAAGGAAAGACGTTCTTTTCAGTTCTGGCAAAATGCCTAACCAGCTACTTGGCAAATGGCAAATAATTACATTTATACCAAATATCCCAGGCTTCCCTGGCTCCACTGAGCACTCAGCTATGATCTGGGACCAAATCCAGACAGCCAAGAGGAATAGATCAGATCTGCACATAGTCTGGGTGGACCTTGAGAGTGCTTACGTGTCAGTCCACCAACAACTAATCTCCTTTGCGCTATTTTTTTTTCATGTGCACCTGCCCTTTCAGACCATAGTGACCAAGTACTTCCGAAGCCTAGGAAGACTCTACACGGCTGATGTATCTGACAGGAAGACGGCTGACACGGTGATATCCCAGCTCTGGATGGGCTGAACAAGATAGACTAAAGCTGCCTCCCAGAGAAATTCAAGGTTTGGTGTTTCCAGTTTACTCTGTACAAGCATCTTATGTGGCCTCTGATACTGTGTGACATTACCTAAACAACAGTCCTGAAAATGGACAGGAAGGCAAATAGCTACATCAAGAAACGGCTTGGCCTCAATCGCAGTCTTTCCAATGTGGCACTGTTTATATTACATTACCATTCATGCATTTAGCAGACACTTTTATCCAAAGCGACTTACAGTGCATAACTCAAATAGCTTTGAGTTATGCACTTAACATAGCTTAGCCAAGATGTTTGGGAGAAAACATCTGGCGAAAAGCCATCAGTTTGGGCTACAGGCAGGAGAAGTTGAGCCTGCTATTTGAGTTAAGAGACTCGCCCGACCTTCTTATGAAAATCACTGAAGCCCAGATCCACAAAGGATGCAAGTGGAACGTGACGCAGACAGTGGAACAGGTCGTCAACCAACTACAGCATCAGATATAGTTGGTTTCTCACAGCCAGGAAGGACAAGGATTGAATGAGGATCTGCACCTAAAATGTGGTCCAAAGCATCCACAAAGGAAAGGAAAGATCTGGTAATTACAGAAGTGTCAAAGATGGAAGGGGAGAGTTACAAGGTCAGAGCTGTGTGGCTACACCATCAAGGCAGATGGACAACCTGGGAAGCTATCAATAGAAACATCATATGGGCTGATATAAATAAATTAAAGTAAATAAATGTATGCATTTAGCAGAAGCTTTTATCCAAAGCGACTTACATTGCATTCAGGCTAACAATTTTCTCCTAACATGTGTTCCCTGGGATATGTGAAAGATTCCCCAAACAAGGCTTAGTTTTCTCATAGGGGACACGTATGATATGCTTCCCAGCCCCCAGAACCTACAATTGTGGTATAGATCAGAAGAGAACTGTCATCTCTGCTCCTCCAAGAGTCCAAGTCTCCAGCACATCCTTTCTGGGTGCAAGACAGATGGAGTCATGACCAAGTCTTGCGCAAGCTTGCAGATTTCCTGGAGATGCGCAGACTAGATGCAAATAGAGTCCATTCAGGAATATCTCAGCAGCGGATACACTTTGTCAGACAAGGGGAAGAGAGCCAAAGTGACAGGCTGAAGGAATGATCTCTCCTGTCACCGGGAGCAGAGGGGGGCATGACAGCTAATCTTGACCAGCACGTGAGGTTCCCGGTTGAGATCACCATAACCTCTTTACAGCTTGATACCATCCTCTGGTCCACCCTTTCAAAAAATCATTTATCATGGTCAAATTGACTGTGTCATGGAATGAGGGGCTGGAAGCTGCCATTGCGTGGAAAATGGTACATGGAGCTTGCTGCTACATGCTCCCAAGCCAGTTGGAGGGCTCTTACCTTCCAAGTAGAAATCGGCAGTAGAGGCTACATTGTAGCATCTACCCAGCAGCTCTTGAAGTCTCTGGGCACCACCGGCCGTGAACAAAAGAGAGCACTCAAAAATCTGGCAGAGGAGGCAGAAAGAGGGAGTTTTTGGCTGTGACTCCTTAGAAAGGGCAAACAGGGATCCTAGGACCAGCTTCAGGGTGTGGCAAAGAGACGTCCCTGTCGCTGCTCCCCCACCCTGAGATGTTCTGGGGTTAAAGGGTCGCAACATCAGTGAAGGGTGGCTCCCAGCTGATGACTTTGCAGTTGATCCAACGGCACCAGCGGAGGTGCTTCTGGCAGAGATGCCTAAAAGGTAGGCATACCTGTGCTGACAACATTGTAGTAATATTTTACCATATTACTGTTTTTACTGTATTTTCTGTATTTTTATAGTCTAAATGCAGAATTGGTGAGCACAATATTCTCCTTTCAAAAACATTAGAAAATCTTACCAATCCCAAACTTTTAAATGGTAATGTAAATTATGATATTATGTTTGTTATCAATATCAGCAATTAATCTTTTATGAATGAGCTGATGAGCCCACTTGCAATGTGCTTGAGTTTAGCAGAGTTCAGCTCTTTCATCTTAAGCAGCTCAATCCTCAACACACTATGATTAGATTATGTGAATCCAATCACTGATGAAATCAAACAGCCCTTCAGCAACCAACATTTTTTTAGTAATTTCGCTTACAGGATTAACACTGATTATAAGTGGATCTCAGAGGGGAAAATTTAATAATAAAGCATGATTTGATCTCTTTAAAGCCAAACACATGCTTAATGTGTTCACGTGTGTGCTGGTGAGGATGAAACATCTCAGTGTCCTCATGAACCCCTTCCACACGCCCCATGGGCCAAAAGAGCAGTGACATCACCCTGCCTCCACCCATCCCGCTTTGCATGATCCTACTCCACCCTGCTCACCTGACACTCACTGATGCTGGAAAGTGATTAAGTGCTAATTAAAAACAGACACAATGATGTACACTCTTAAAAAATAGAGGTTCTTTACTGCAATCTATGGTTCAATCAAGAAACTTTAACATCCATGGAATCTTTCAATTCAACAAAAGGTTCTTTAGATTATTAAAATATGCTTCACACTAAGACAAAATAACTTTTGACTGAAAGGTTCTTTGAGGAACCATGGTTCTCATTGCTGTGAAAACCCTGCTTTTGGAAGCTTTATTTTTGTACATACAGATCTGTGCAAAATGCACACATAAACACAGACAGAGGAACGAGAGCCAAAGACACATCCTTTCTTCTCTGCAGTCACATTTTCCTCAAGCGGCTTCACTCAACTTTGGGGTTTCACACCCACATGCTGATCTAATTAATCTTTTCTATGTTGTGGTTCCACATAAAGGTGGATGAATGAAATGGAGGTGTTTTAACATCGCCACATTTTTTTCAAGGTCAAAAGAAGGTGAACTGCTTGGGGAGAAATTCTGGGTATCATGTACCCCAAGAACAGCCTCCCAAAGAGAAAATAAATATGCCTGTTTTAACTCTCTAGATTTTATTTATCCTAAAAGAGAGGAATGTTTTATGATTGAACTTGCATGCCTTCATGCAAGTTTGACCAAATTAAGTTGTATGCAGATGAATAAGATGATGAATTAAATCACATGAGCGCTAGCCAGGAGTCAAGAGTTCACAAAATGTATGTATTTCAGACAGGCAGAGAAAGATCTTCATCACTGAGGCATGTGATTATATACACATACCAGCAAATATTAAAGGGGCTGTATTCTGTAACAAATGCTTTTATTATTATTATTATTCTCCACCATTAATCCCCCTACAATTGTTAGTCAAAAATGTCATAGCAATTTAATTTGACACTTTTCACCCTTGTGCCAACCCTTTTTGTTAAACAGGTTATTTTCTTTTTTTATAATGTACGTTAAAGACAGTATGTAAATAAACCCCTTTTTTTACGGCTACTTTTTTAACTTTTTTTGGCCAACATCTATGTGAAATAGAGATGTTCATGCTCATAACTGAGGCTGATGTGATATGCATCGCAATGTGAAATGAGCAAGAATACAAGGCTTCAGTAAACATGAAATATATATTTCAGGTAGGACTCTACAGTGTATCCAAACAGTACGTGATATGGACTGATAAGGTGGAAAGAGATTATTTTTACTCTATTTGTTTTATTATTAATTTAAGTGGTTTGACTGTAAAGAATATACTTTAGAGCGAACACTCACATTATTTTGTCAAAACTGTTAAACTCTATAAGAATGGTTTACACAAAAAAATACCTTCAGGTTAGAAAGGCTTTATTTTATACATTATTTATTTATTTATTTTATTTTACACTCTTACGAGTAAAGGTTTCAATAGAGGCTTTTTAAATGTGCAGAAGTAGTGCTGAAGTCCAGCTAAAGATATGCTAAAGTATATTTGATTGCTTTAAATATCTTGCATTTAAAGACCAATATTATTCAAAGATCACACAATCCTCATCAATAGTGACATTAAAGCAAATTTTAGGCTTAATATTCAGAAATATGCATTGTGCACAAGTAGTACTCCAAATAAAGTTTAATAAGAATTTTTATATCAGTAAGTCTCGAGCGATATCAGTAAATATGTTAATAGATTTGACATATACTTAGTATGAAATGAATGCATTCCCAATATATGACTTTATTGGGCAGTTTAAAAAAAGTCTTTATTTTTCTTAGTTTACTTTTCTTAGTACATTTACAAAAGTTACATCTAAATAACTTTTTTTTTTTTTTTTTAAGTGTAGAGTAACTAAATCCTTTGCTATCTTTAGGAGTTCGGGTTGAGTTAAGGTCTCACAAATACCTCAGTATAAAGGTGGTTAAAACTACTTCTGTATGTTGCTTTCAAACATTTGATATTTTCCCTGAATTATTTAACATATGATAACATCTGAAGATTGTCACGGCTTGAGAGAATCCACTTAACTGAGGAAATTTTGATAAAGCAGGATAAGTCGCCCTTGTGTGACTGCCCAAATGCCATGATGATTTCTGAATAACCCAGTACATTCAGTACATTTTTTAATGTCCCCTTAGTACAAGTGCACTCACAAACCTGCGCCCATTTGGCATTACATCCTATCCAAGCTGTGATTTACTCCTGACTCTTTACAGATGCCTTGCTGAGCTCGTATGAAGCATTTAGGGAAATGTCAAACGCTGCAGTATTTTTCCTCCTCCCTCAGCCAGCCCAGCAATGGGAAGATGTTAGCCTATGGAACAGAACAGACCAAGAGGATGCCAATTATTTTGCAGCAAGAACTTGTACTGATAAATAAGGATTCTAAAAGACAATCCATCTCATTGTTTGCCATCTTGGAGAGAGGACATGAGAAGAGCAAGTAAAAACAGGAAACAGTGTGCAGTAATGGAAAAGTCTGTGTTTTGCGCTGAGCCAGAGTTGTTATTAATGAACCACTGTCAGATCAGCATGTTTATTCACAGAGTGGACACTATGTGCATTTGAAAGCCATTGAAGGAATGCTCAGCTGCTTCAGAGCCCAGCCCTGCTAGCTTCAGGGCCTCTCGCACGTAATAGGAGTCTGAAATATAAAAAACAACATCCTTTGATTTACCCTCTGGGAGGAAAGTTGGAGAAAGTGTAAATAAAAGCTAGCCATACGCTCATACATAAGCCTGAGAAACATCACGGGGATCAAAGAGAGAATAAGGAAGAAATTCTTCTGTTAGAAGAGAATTATAAAGTAGATTCATGTTCCGTCTTCCTCTCTTCATGTGTTGAACAATATTTATTTCTAGACCATGTACAGTTCAAATCAAGTAGAAAACCAAAACAGGCCAGTTCTGTAAACAGCAGATGCTATTTTAAACGTGCATATGTTGGTTTGCATACTACTATACTATGCAGTATGCAAACCGTTTATATATGCATTAAATACCTGGATGATGTAGGCTATAACATAAAAAAGAAAGTTCTGCAAAAAATCCTGCAATTCTATGTATTCAACATGGCCTTCCATTTCTAATGTGACAAATGAACTAGAAGTAATATTATCCATGATTTTAAAATCTCGACCCGGAACGACTCGACCCGAAAGACTCATGAGATGAACTAATCAATTCTCTTTCTGGCTCAGACAGCATTGGTTTAGCGTACGGGGCTGTCATGTGATTAAGGAATGACTTGAACCCGAAGACTCGTCAGACAAGAGGTGAGGTGAGCTAATCAAAGACCCTGGTAAAAAAAATGAATTAATCTTTTCTGTATCTTATAGCATTTTAGTTTTGTATTGTTTGTGTACAAGAGGTAAAAACGATATAAATACTGTTCGTTTTCTTACACAAACCACTCGTTTCGAGTCTTAGGTCATCAGTGTGTACTTATGATGGGGAATTGTTTAAACGTACAGTATGGAATTTTTGGCCACCAGGGGTCACTCAATCAAAATAATAACATAAGACGTACTTTGATGACGTCGGGAAAGAGCGTAGGCTCATGGGAGTTGTTGTTCATTGGAACGCGCGCTCTGTCGCTCCCCACATTCCTCACTCATTTTAACTGAGGCCGGCGACACACTGGATGCGTGGCGCATTGTTTAAACGTACAGTATGGAATTTTTGGCCACCAGGGGTCACTCAATCAAAATAATAACATAAGACGTACTTTGATGACGTCGGGAAAGAGCGTAGGCTCATGGGAGTTGTTGTTCATTGGAACGCGCGCTCTGTCGCTCCCCACATTCCTCACTCATTTTAACTGAGGCCGGCGACACACTGGATGCGTGGCGCAAGCGTCTCAGCTGCGTGGCGTGTCAGTTTTTAATTCGGCTCCCATGTTAATAGGTTAGAGCTTGCAGACTGCCTGTGTGAGCCGCGCGTCTCAGGCGCAGCTCAAGGCGAGCGGAAAACGCGTGCTTGCTAGAAATAGAACCGACACCTATTTTTCACGCGACACGCGCGCGTGTTGGAAACATTTCCAGGCAAAATATAATAGGAAAATATGTTTAAATGTAATTTTGTACACAAATACATATTAATTCATGACATTTTGATGTTTGAAAGTCTATAGGTTGACATAAATTCAGATATAAATGTAATTTAAAAAATAAATAAATAATTATCGATTTTCAAATATTGCACCTGTCAAACATAGTCTATTTTGCCGTCAATACTATTGACGGTGTCCTTTATCAGTAGGCTTTATATTTATGTTCAACATGAAGTATAGATATTGTTGTCATGAAGACAAGAGCCTGGTCTGTCAGCGGTCTCCCTTCACCTACAGCAGCAGCAGCCTAGTATTTTGACAATCACGTCTTTTCGAACGGAGAGATATATGAATTATCAGACCCCTATCAAATCAATATTCCATCTAGCTAGTAGTAATATATGTTTAAAAAAACACGGTTGCCTTTCGTTAATAATTATAATTACGTTTATACTATGATATCGAACAAGATAGTGAACTGCATTTGAAGCTACTTTATACAGCTAGATATAGAACGCATGTAGATTTACATTATACTCTACATGAGAGCTAGTCCGTCTGCGTTTTACACAAGACATCATCGTTTCACAAAATATACGGATAGATACAGTTAGCTGAATGGATGCATACCTGTTTATTAGAATGCAAGCATCTCTCTGTAGTTTCAGCTTGTCACGAAGCTCTCTCTATCTTGGAAATGCAACTCCAATATTTACCCGTGTCTTGTTTGTTCTCTTGTCCCAAAACCTTCTCAGGTCATTTATTTCACCCGTACGTTTGACTGCGCTTCACAGAACGTGCAGGCAAAGCATAATCATGATCCATAACTAAGTTATTGATTGAGGTATAAATACGAATATAAACAATATAAATATAAAATATAATAGTCTCGATCAAGGCAAGCTACTACTTTTTCTTCTTCGTCTCGTCTTTGCTTCTGTTCACCTTTGTATTTGGCGGTTCCGCAGGAAGTTAGATAAACTAGAGGGGTCAAAGTTTATATGACGCCATAGACGGGCGACAAAACGGAAATAAAGAAACGTGCCGTGTCTTCTAATTAAACTATAATTTTCTCTGGATTTGAAAGTTCGTGGAAACTTTCGGGATAATGTAAGTACACAACTAAAAATATATATAACATAGATATAGTGATATCTGCTATTTTTAAAGCAGAAAGATTACATATTGCGCCTTTAATTTGGACTCCTCTGTGCCTGCTCTTTGAGGTGGTGACCATAGACCTCCTTTATATGAGTCACATACAAGAACGTTTTGACCTAAAAATATCAAAATGGGAAATACTGCGGAAACAAAGAAACCTACATCTTGGATGTCCTTGAGGTAAGCTAAAACATACCAAAATTTAATTTGAGAGTGAACTATCCCTTTAATGATTAATGAATCAGTGTGTTTGAACAAATGGTTGATTGAATGATTCAATGACTCACTCGCAATAATAGTCACTTGTCGCCACCTACTGGTGTAACAGTAATCAGCTGACAAAAGTCATTTTAAATTCCCCACCTGTCGAGCAAACCGTACAAAAAGTCCTAGATCTGTTATACAGAATGTTTGATCATATTTGATGCAATTTATGCACACACTATAACAAGAACTGCATTCACACCCTATGGGAAATAAAACAGATGGTGCTGCAGTGGGGTTGAAAAGGAGACGGAAGTCTGTGGGGGTTAGAGTTTAATACATGCCAAAAGCAAGTGACCCCCTGTGATCTCCCACTTCCTGGTCAGATTTAACCCCATCACCACCTTGCATGCTTTCTCTATATTAGACTACAAACCACAACCCCAATGTAGAACAAGGCCTGCATTATGTGGATTTTGTAAAGAGGAAAGCATGCATGCATTGGGTTTTGTCTGTTAATTGGTGGGAACTTGTTCAAGTTCATGAAGGAGATTCCGCAAATCATAAAGTACACCACATAAAATAATAAGAAATGAATGAGAGAAAGGGTGAAAACTTTGGAGTAACACATACATTGGGTGTTGGCATGTGTATTCTCACATGGCTCAATGCATGGCTAAATGCATTTAGCACACAGTGAAGCTTAGTCTGAGGGGAGGGAGATATGAATGAAAGAAAGGGAAAGGGGAAGCATTTAATGGGCCCTATCAGCAATATCTGTGGGAGGAGACGAATATCAATACCCAGAACGTCAAACAAATGTGGAAATCCTGGAAAACATTTGATTAAGGAGTCTTAAGAGATTTTGGGGTGCTTTTGAGTCCAAATGATGTCATATTTTAATTTCCTTCAGGTTAATGTGGAAGTAGTTTTCCAAACTCAAGACCAAGCAGGAGTCACAATCACATGTCACCACAGCACTGCTTTTCCATACTTTTTGTATGCATACATTCACTAGATGGATGTTTTTGACTCATGTTGCACTCATGTTTCAAGCATCCTACGGTGTAAAAAAGTTAAAAAGTGAAACTTTTAAAACCGTGTCTCAAGACTTTGCAAACTGTTTTTTTCACTGCCCCGTGCCTAGAGTTTTTGCATTCCACTGTGCTGCTCTTCCATTGTTTTTATATGTAAACATGTTCTAGAGTCTAGACAGATATTTCATTTATGCACTTTTGCAGCCCATGACACTGCATTCTAATGAAAGTTACAAGTTCAACCTTAAAAAAAAAAGTTTGCCTTTTCTTTTCTTTGCTTCTGACAAAATAAATTGTGAACAATTATGAATTTTATTATTATTAATATTTTTTGTTTGCTAAACTGAAAAATATGATCAAAAATTCTGACAAATTCAGTTTAACGTTTTATAGTTTACTCTGATAAACTTCACAGAAATAACATATATTTATATATTTATTGTGGCCAAAATGCATTTTAAATAAATGCTAAATTTATTCATTCATATCAACATCTCATGTTTTTAAATGCAAAAAAGCACTCTGTGTAAATGGCCTTTAGTGAGCGCAGAGTAGATGGAGTACGCTAGTATGTCACTAAATTATGTTTTGTCTCCAAGGCTGTTATTAACGCACATTAAATAGCTTTTCATTTTACGGTTGAAGTTTACAGTTCCTCTAAAGTGGCAAATGCGTCTGGAGCGAGTGTAGGATTTAGGAGTGAGCTGACTCCAGTGGGGTGTCATTTATACAAGAAACTGCTTATTGCAACAGACAGACACTCTGAAGGAAAGAGAGAAAGAATTACAATGCGAACATAAAAAACAATCTTTACCGCAATCATACATATAAACTGTAGACATAAAGCACGGTTACAAGGGGGAGATCCGAACGCCTTGTGCTTTTTGCTCTGATCCATTGTGATTTTAAAACCCTTAAACATCACTTCAAACATTCATCTCAAGCAAACTGTTCCTCGTCCATGTGTGTGGTCCCATGGGCCCAGGGTCAGAGGTCACTGCCAGACTGCCGTATGTTTACATTTTCCAGTCCTTCTCAGACCACAAGTTGGAGCCGTTGTACTCAAGAGCGGCTGCACTCTCAGCTAAAAAATACTTTTGGAAAATGCTTGATGGAAAAAGCAGTTCTACTGTTATATGACTTTCAAGTGCAGTCGAGTGCAGTCGAGTATTCTTTCCATTTGGGTTTTATTATATATATATATATATATATATATATATATATATGCTTTCCAAAGTAAAATTTAAAGCCCTTTGCTCATAGCGGTTAAATCCGCAAACAAACGAAAGACAAGAGCAAAACTGTTTCTGCAGCAGTGGATATTATGGCCTGGCTTCCCTGCTCAGAAATGTTGGATAAAACTATGGATATTGAGCTCAGTGTATTACACCAATAACATGCAAACATACATACAAAGCCCAAGAAGTTCAGCTGATCCACTTTATAGACCATCTGCATATCATCAGCGGTGAACTGTATTTTGGCGAGGGAGTGGAACAGAGAATCCTGACTCTAGGGTTCAGCCTTACTTTTTATTGTCTTGATTTATGCTATAACATATTGGCGCTAGACTAAAACCAGTGTTTCCCAACCTTCTAACCTTTATGTTTTATACCACCACAGACGCATCAGTAAGACCCTCTTAAAATGTAGTAAAGAAATTTATAGTTTTATCATGCATGGATGCAAGAAGAAAAAAAAAATTCTAAAGTGATAGGTAAGAAGACATTTATAAAGTTGTAAAATATTTCTATTTCAACCATTTTACATTTTTATCAAAGAATCACAAAATAAAATATGTCACCGTTTCCACAAAAATATTAAGCAGCACAACTGTTTTCAGCATTGATAATGATGCATCTTGAGCAGCAAATCAGCATATTAAAATGATTTCTGAACTAAACTAATGATGCTGAAAATACAACTTTAACATCACAAGAATAAATGACATTTTAAAATATACTGCAATAGAAAACATTTCTTTTAAATTTTACTAATATTTTATAATATTACCGTTTTACTGTATTGTTGGTCAAATAAATGTAACCTTTGTTGAGCATAAAAAAAATTGCAAATATATGAAAAAAATACTACAGACCCATTTTTTTTTTTAGAGAAAGCCCTATTGTTCTTTTGTTTTTGATTTTATAATAAGTTTCTGTGCTTTATAGGTATAATCTAAATCTAAATAGATAGTCCTGCCTCAAACAAGCCAATGTTGCAGTTGTGGGATTGAAACAGAACAATGTTTTTACTGTGCCACAAAACCACAGTATTTACACTTTGTTTGGAAATGAACCTACAAATATTGCACTTACAATCGTTCGTTTTATATTAAGTTGGGGTAGTAGAAAAGTATCTAACATCGAAAAATCCCACACAGCACTTTTAATCGGTATGTTTTTGAGATGGACCGGAAAGGAACTGTCCCAAGTGTTTTATTGTTTCTGCAGGGAAGCCTCGGACATGTGTCGCGCCATGAATGTGGTCATTATTTACTGGAGATGACAGGCTGAAAGGACATGCTGTCTGGTTACTGTCCGTTCAAGCTTTCAAACCAAGTGTGTCGCCCATCTATGATCATGACAGAAGGGTGGACCACAGCTGCAGCCCATGGGCGAGTTTCCCTCCCGTTCACTTGCAGCATGTCCCACCCTTTCTAGTAATCGAGAAATGAGACAAACCAGTTTGTGAAGACAAAGGAAAACCCCTGCATGTGCTGCGTTTAGAGACACGGGAATAAATGATGGGAGGGGTCATACTGGAATCCTGAGAAGGCTGAATTGTGTACGTGTGTCTGTCTATAGACAGACTGAAGTCAAGGAAGAAAAGAAGTTGTTCCACTCCCAGTTTAAACCCATCCCCCTTTCTTCCCCTCCCGTCCTCTATCTCTCGCTCGTTCAAAACTCAGCTCTAGCAGGTTGCTTAATGGTTTCCAGATTTCTTCGTGCTGGTTTCCTCCTGGAAGCCTATGACTCCTGTCATGAGATTCAGCAGAGGAGGCCTCAGTTCTGGCAGCTCACGATGATAATGATTTAAATATTCACAAACAGCGACCTCCTCTGGTTATACAGTAGGACAGCAACTAAATACGCGGTCTGGACCAGCTGATAAGACATTTCAAGCAGGACAGCACAAGGGCTAATTCATTGAATATTTATATAAATGCAGACTTAATTAGGTGATCAGGAACCATGGGCATCTTTCTTCTGGTGTCTTTTCAGAGTCAGTAGAAAGGTCCCTTTAATTGTCTTAAATGTCTTGTAATATGTTTCTTAAGGACTGTTCCACAGGAGCATGTGCAAGAATTGTTTATGGATTATGTGGCAAGTAGGAAAAACATTGCTTAAACACTTTCTAAAAAAGATCTGTAAAGCTTAAAATTATCTTAAAAAAATATAGTATCCTAAACAAAAATAAATTAATTAATGATAAAGAATTCATGTGTATATATTATTAAAATGAATGAATAAATGAACCAAAAATTTCAAACAAATGCAAGCTAAATAAAATAGTTGTATAATGGCTTGAAATTAAAAGGTTTAAAAATATTTAAAAACTCAGTCATTTTTGAAAATGCATTTGAAAATACCCCCATATTCAATATTCAAAGAGCCACAGTCTATATACAGCAGGATATGTCCAGTATTTTTGCAGCAATTATAATAAAGCTGTTTTATATTATTATAATTAATTTACTGAATAAAAAAAAATTAATTAATCTGATAATTTAAATACACTAACCACTCATTATAGTTATTGAGGGGAAAATTAAAAGAAAAATTATTTATGTTTACACTGTGCTTTTATGTGATTTATTTTATTTTAGATTATTTGAACATTTAATTATGATTTATAAATTTATTAAATAACATTTTAGGCCCCGGGGTGAGAACCACTTCTAACCGGTTCTTAATGCAATGCATTTGCAAAGCACATTTATTTCGTGTCACAAACAAAACACTAAAATACTGTGCTGAAGAAAGACCCTGGCATGGAATGAGAAAAAGTGATGTTGCATATGTAGCTGACCACTAGGTGGCAGGATGTAGCCACATTTTACACAAGCAGCGTGTATATATGAAATTGATTTTTTTTTTTTTTTGTCAAGCCAAGGTTCATAAAATTCTCTTTTATCTGAACCGAAGGAACATTAACACCTAACAAACTTTGTAAGGCAGCAGGGAGATCAATCAAAACACTTTGCTTTTAACACTCAGATCAATACATATTCACTCGTAAATTTGAGCTGGGAATAAGGGGCTTTTGATTTTCACCTGCAGACTACACGCTGCTTCCGTATGTGAGAAAAGAGCTAAATGTGAGCGCTGATATCAGTTTAATGAGTGAGTGTGAATTCTCTTTACTCACATGAAACTTTCATGTAGGTCTGCAGTCCCAGTGATCCGATTAAAAGAGCTGCACGTGGTCCGTCATCACAGGAGGTCTTTAGCAGCATGTTGACAAACTTTGTTGAGCTTCGCTCAGCCTCAGGTAGGTTTATTGAATTAGTCAACGAATATGTGCCCATCTATGGTGAGATCGAAAATCTAGAACTCATAGCAACTTCAAGGTTAAAATTCAATGTTTATCGTCGATTCCACTGAACCCAATGGTCACTTTTGTATTGTCTTCTTGATAACTTCAAACTTAAAGGAATAGTTCAACCAAAAATGACAATTCTGTCAAGTCATTCCAAACCTCTGAGACCCTCGTTCATCTTCAGAACACACATTTATATTTTTAATGCAAATACGAGAGCTTTCTAATCAGGCATGGACAGCAAGGGTACTACCACGTTCAAGGCCTAGAAGCATAGGTAAAGACTTAGGCCTGTGACATCAGTAGTTCACTTCAACCATAATTTTATGAAGCTACAAGAATACCTTTTGTTCTCACAGACCACTAATGCCATGGAACATTTTAACAATGTCCATCTGGGTCTTGAATGTGGTAGTTAATCCGTTGCTATCTGTGGAGGGTCCAAAAAATATAAAATAATGTATTTCAAAGGTCTTACGGTCCGAAGGTCTTGGGGTCTTGAATTAATGACAGCATTTTCATTTTTGGATGAAATAGCCTTTTAGGGATCTTACACAATAATACATCATGAAATAGCCTAATGTTACACTGAAAACATTTCTGAAATGAAGAAAAGACACTTTTGTGGACTTTTTCTTTTATTTAAAAATATAGCAGTTATAACCTCGAAATTGTAGCAAAGATAGGAAAGACAAACATCACCGTTATCACATAGAGGGAAAACATGAAGATAAACTTTGCTTAATCCACCTCACACACAGCCACACAATTTCAAATATAAACAGACTTCTCTTTTTTTTTGCTTGTTTTTATCTTGCTGAATTTAAAATGGACTGCTAGCACAAGGCTATGCAAATTAAACAGAATGCTAACCTCGTGTCTTTTTCTCTCTCCCTGAGGTTTATCTTGAAGCAAATTAGGTAAATTCTTACTAAGCATTTCTTTTTACAGTAATCAAATCAAGATGGATCATTTGGCCCATATCTGAAATGGTAGATTAAGGCAAAGCCCAATTTATTCACCATGTTAAATGATATTCAAAGGTCAGGCTTACTAGGCAGTACATGCTAGATTAGATTTGGCACTTTTCTGCTTAAGGCTGATGTGACCCCAATTGTGAAGCAGCTGAGAATTCCCGGTAAGTCTCGTCTTACTGTAGTCTTGATGTCGAATTCAGAGACTGTAATCTTGCAGACTACTGATGTTAATTTACACATGAAGGTCTGCAGTAATAAAGGCCTCATTTTAGTCATGATCATCTGCTATACTGTATGTAGACATATGTACACAATGAAAAAGTCAAAAGATCAAACAGAAACATAGATTATTAGTGTCTTTGCTCATAAGTGTATTAAAGCACCCCAGTGAATTTACTGAGGAGCAATGCCAGTGCCATAACTTGCTAATGTCAGAGTTAACACAATTAATAAAGCCGACATGTTCATGTTTACTAGAAGACGTGACTTAACAACTGACTTTTTAGTTGTGCTTGACATGACACATATTGTTTTACCAATGGTTTAAATGTTTAAATGACGGCGACAATCAAACTGATCAAAAACTCCAGCAATAAACACCAGTAGTTCCCCTCGCACGCCATGAAGTGCAGGAAGGAAGTGGTGAGATATGCAAGATACTTAGCAAACAACTACTATGCAAAACACGTACAGACTGAAAAATTAGATCTGATGGAGGGACACCCATTGCCACTCTTCCCAAAAGTGGACTATGATCAGTCTCTGGAGAGGTTTTCAAACTTCCACCACCTTCAAATCGTCAGTATTCGAGCTCAGTGCAGTGTGTAATCAACTGCACAAGGACGTTTCCTGAGCTTCACAGTAGCTCTTAAAATGAATTATATGTAATCTAGAGATAAAGTATTTGTCTCACTCATTATATCACTGAACAAATCATATTATTTACTTGAATACTCTAGTGCTCTAAATCAAAAGAACAATTATCTTTAGGCACCAAGTCATGGGCAGGGTTCCCACATATTTTGACCAATGAATTTACAAGAGCATTCCAGTTGCTTGTGAGTTGCTTTTTTTTTTTTTTTTTACAATTTCTTTGAGAATACAAAACACAATTGTTCACAAACAAAGTATTTTGGAGCTGAGAATAACTTGGAAAGAATCCATGGTCTTGAATTTCTTTTCAAAATCCCTGATATTTTCATTTTACAACTGTGGGAACCCTGCATGGGACTATGGGAAAATGGCTTAAAACAGCATCTGCTTGCGCAATCCGTTTACGGTTTTGGTGATGTATGTATCCCCTATGCATGTCTTTCCTTTAGTAGAGCTATCAGTGGAACTTGTAGCAGGTATCTTTTGGACTCAACACATCCAGCTTCTCATCTTAGCATGGGTCAGTAGTGTGACAGATGACTTTGGTGTCTGAGCTAATGCATTCTCCCCAACTTATCTCTACAGGGACACAGGAACCTGGGACACGAGCTTTGACGTGCATACATCTACACTGCATTTCTCCTCTTTACACATTGTTAAATTCTAGTCTTAGATATTCATCTCTCCATCCCCAGAAAGGTTTACTGATAGGGTTTCATACATGGATCTCATCATCCTCATCTTCCATGAAGGAGGAGAAGGCTGGTTCATTGTCTGGGTTGCAGATGTTATTGGTAACTCGAATATCTTCCTCGTAAGGCTCACTGGTTGGTTTCTCCTCCAAGGCAGCTGAACCTGAGCTGGAAACTGAGCAGCTGTCGAGGTGATGCAGGTGTTTGTGGTGTGGTTCTGGGGTGCTGGTGCCTTCACTCTGTATCTCCAAGTCAACAGAGCTGGGAGCCCTCATGGGACCCTCGTTGTGAGCAACTAACGCCTCTGGTTCCTCTTCTTTCACAACAACCTCCCTCATTTCCTCATCCATTTCCACTCCTCCCAGGTTGAAGTGAAGAGGAGATGCATGTCCCTCGCTGCTCTTGCCTTCTTCAAACCCCTGGTCGTCATCTTCCTTCTCCATGACCCCTAGAATGTCCCCCAGCATCGAGGGCCCAAGATCAACATGGAATGACATCACAGATTCAGCTTTCTTCAACCCTCCCCCGTTGTAAGACGGGGAAGGTCGTAGGTCGGTCAACACCCCAAAATGCTTCTCATGTAACTCCAAGTCCAATGCTTCAGCAGAGGCCCCATTGGAGGGGCTGGAGGTCAAGCTCTTGAGCACCCTCTTGTCCGCCTCCTGTCCTTCTTCATTGTTCAGAAAGGGCAAGGACATGGCATTCTTCACAAAGGTAGGTGACTCGCTGGGAGGATGGAGGTTATTGTCTCGCTGGTCTACTCTAGTGACCGACTGAGAGCGCTTGCTGCTCCGGAAGGTACGAGACAACAGTCCCGGTCTTGGAGAGCGAGGATGGGTGTGGACTTCTTTGGATGGCTCTCCAGATCGAGTGCTGAGGAAAGAGGTGTCTCCAAAAGCTTCCCCGCTGCGCCCTACATGCATAGTGTGCCGGAAGTCACCCAAGGGAGCGCTGATCATCTCAGTAGTGAGGTCCATACGAGAGCGCCGTTTGGTCTGAGACCCCGACACCAGCTGCTTTAAGATGGGCATCTTCGTTTGACTGGTGCTGTTGTGGTTTCAAGAATAATTGGTTTTCTTCTAACGAGTCCTAAGAGGTTCCTGGTTCAACCAGATATTGCTCAGATTCAGCCCGACTCTGTCCAGTCTTGATGGCAGTCACTTCAGTTGCCAAACAGGAGATAATCTGCAATTGGGAACAAACCAGATTAAAATCAACTTTTATAGTTAACTGGAGATGACAATTTGACTAAGCAAAACCACAGTGCAAAGCCAAGGAGTTAAGTTAATTATAGTGCTGTGTTGTTTGAATTTCTGCATGTGAGATCAATACAGACAGAAGAAATTGGCAGTCCAGGCAGAACACAGGCAGTTCCAGGATGTGTTGTCAATGTGTCTGGCCAGAATACCAGCCGAAGCTGCAGTGTCATTCTTTTCCCTGAGCTAAACTCCAGAAGTGTTTCTGGCATTCAGATGAGGTAAGGGTCAAGATTCTTGTGATCAGGCAGCTGGAGTTTCAGTCATTAAAAGATAAGCAGAGATTGATAAAATAACTTAGTTGAGAGTTTAACTACTTAGTGAAATACTTATGGTGTCATGAGTAATATCCTTATAAGATGAATTTTATGAAACCTGCCACAAACTATATTTTACCCAAAATAAAAATGGTCATTGGGATCATTAAAGGTGACTTTTTCTTTGGTAAGTGCTATAATCAGATCTCCAGTGCATCTACCAACCCAGAAAATGTGAAAAAGAACAACTCAGTAAATTGTTTTTGGTAAGCCTTTCTCTGCAAGGTTGTGAAAAAATGACTCACTCAGATTTCTCTCCTCCCATGATGTGATAAAGGGATCTTATTATAATATAACTGTCCTTTTATCTGCAAGTTTCCACCCATGGCACCACCATTATGTTTTTGCAAGTGACAACGGTGTGTTTCGGCATGTCAAAAGTTCAGTCAAAGTGTGCTAACCGTTCTGTCTATGGCTGCACTCTTGAAGACATAACACTATTGAGAGTCCCACCCTTAGAGGAGACGAGGGCAGTGAATTTATTGATTTATTTACTGAATATTAAACTGCTGCCACACAGATCTAATATAAACATGCAGTTTCTTACCCAGCTGTTTCACCTACATAACTGTTTTTGTAACCTGTGTGTTTTTAACTATAAATTTGTGTGTGTATTTGACAGTTTAAGCGCAATAAGACAGGAAAGAAAACGAGTTTATTACTCACATGCCGTGTGACAGCCACTTTCTGTGCGCTTGTTTCAATGTGCGCGATCAGAAAACCGTACATAAGTGTAAATGAATATGTCCACTTTAACATTTCAATTTTTACAACTTTTTTGAAATAGGAAATTCTCAAATAAATGGGAATTAACTAAAAACATGTTATTGATCCTACAAGAATAAACAAGTACATCGTCACAAATTGCGACCAGCTGCCACTGATACTTAGTCTGGAATATCATCTCATCAAACACCATTGCTCTGCACTAGATAAGACTGTTAAGCAAGTGACAGCTACTTCCTCTGTAATCATCCATGACTGTATAAATGGCAAAGACAGGAACGTGGTAAGCCATGACCCTATTGATGGCTCAGGTAACATTATTTCACTCGACTTTACACTTCACCTTTACTCTCTGAATGAATCAGGGACAACCACAATTAACATTAAATTAAGTGTGAACACATTTACACAAAAGGCAAACAAGTGCAAACCTCAGACTCGAAACACAACAACACGCTCACCTAACTTTGAAAGAATAAAATGCTTACCCTCACCGGAGAGTCTTGTGGCATTACTCCCAGGTCTGTAAATTAACACTAAGTGTGAGAGATGTGTCTTTCCTGTCACTGATCTACTGTAATATTCATACAGTCTTTTCTTTGAAAACAAACAGCAAGAGGTGTCCAACTCATGACTTCTTTCTGGCAGAATCTTCCTCTACCAGCTTCGTCTGCACTTCCTCAATGTCCTTACCTGCCTGTGTCTCTATAGCAACACCCCTCCGCACACAAACAGATGTTAGCATTTCCTGTCAGCATGCATGCATTTTCCTCCTTTTAGCATTAACCAAGCAGTTTCTCTCAAACTCTACTGTTCGCTGATCAAAATATATCTGCATGGTTAATGACTAAATTAAAAACCTAAAATTACATACAATGATTTGATCAATTATGCACAACCTCAATGACTAGAATAGTATTATCACTCTCTTTGGCATTAAAGATTAATTACACAGAACAAATTACATACCATGTCTCAGAACCACTGAATATCAGAAATCACTGGTTAAATAAAGAATAATGAAAATCTTCTATTGTGTCTGTTAGAGACTGACTGAACACATGCAGCCAGCACCCTCCCTGGAGTCAAGAGAGCGCGGACAAGGCTCAGGCTCAGCCAATGAGAGAAGGAGTCCTGCGGCTCTCCGCTGTGCACACCCGTTTCCATGACATCATTTCATGGATGCCTTGAGTAGGGGACGACGAGCCCACCTGAAAATAGAGATGTTCCGATACCCTTTTTCTCTTCCCGATACAGATTCCGATACCTGGGCCCAGGATATCGGCCGAAACCGAGTACTGATCCGATACCTGGGTGTGTATCTGAAAATACAGCTGTATATACTACTAGCCCTGTGTAAATTGCTAGAATTATTTTATGGTTTGCTTCAGACTTATCCCTTAATAAAACATGAACAAATACATGGAGAACTACTGTATTTATTACAGTATTTTTATTATCTGAGATGAATTTGACTAATATTATTTATTTTCTTAAGCGAAAAAGAACTTCAAATTCAGCCAAAAATCTAACACCGCAAACTAAAAAAAGGTATTTCAGTTTTACAATATAACTGTATAAAAAAACTGCAATAAGTCTAGGAATATAAAAAATTATATATTAATCAGTTAATCTCTTTACAACAAAACAAGTAAAAAACAAGCAACCGTCTAGGCATAATTATTATTATTAATAGAGACGTATTATTATTAGAGACATAGCTAAATCTACTGTAGGCTACAACAGTAGCTTAATTTACTCACGTTAAACCGAACATTTATTTTGACGGGTTGCCATGAAGATCGTTGAGTGTCTATGTGTATGATATGACAGTTTTCTCAAATGAAGCGGTAAATTCTCATGAAGTGACGGTTTATGCGTTTGTGTCCTCAGATAGTGACACACGGCAGAGACTACAAAACAGCGAGCTCCCGCGGATCTGTGCCCATCACCCACAGAGATGTAGAATTTGCAGGAGTAATATTTAAATAGTATTTTGCAGTTTAATATTCACATACACTGGTATATATTCGGCTACAGTCTGAAGCCCTGCGCTAACATGGAAGCGACTGAATGCAGCTGCGGGTAACGAATATACTCGGGAGTCGGTAACTTACTTCCGGTACTACAGAGATGCATCATACAAGAGCTATTGATATCTGCCGTTGCCAGGTTTGTAGACAAGTCCAGAAGCAAAAAATACAGAGAGAAAACGAGAACAATAAATTATTTAAACCTGAATCTTGTAAATTCTGAAATGTCTAATGTAAACAATTTAGACAGAACAAAACAAAAAACTGTATATATTTATCATTCACTACTGTTCAAAGGTTTGGGGTCAGGTCAGCACTGATAGCCACTGATGGCCAGTTAGCTAACATATAGCGTGCCGTCCTGAGTTTGAATCCAAGCTTGAGGACCTTTCCCAATTCCACCCCCCTCCCACTTTGCTTCCTGACACTTTTACAGCTGTCCTACACTGTCCAAAAATAAATGTACAAATGTTTAAGTAAAATTCAACAAAAAAAAACAGGGGGTCATTAAATATTTTAATTTCTTTGACAGAAATTTCATGCAAGGTTGAATTTACTTGATCAAAAATACAGTAAAAACTGTAATATTGTAAAATATTATTACAACATTTAAAATAACTGTTTTTCTATTTAAATATATTATAAAATGTAATTTGCGATACAAAGCAACATTTTCAGCATCCTTACTCAAGTCTTCAATGTCACATGATCCTTCAGAAATCATTCTAATATGCTGATTTGCTACTCAAAAAACATTATTATGATTATTAATATCATCAATGTTTGAAATTGATTTTTTTCCCAGATTGTATGATAAATAGAAATAGAAAATAGCATTTATGAAGAAAAATTACAGTCACTGCATTTAATACATCATTTCTGATGCAAGTATTAATATGAAAAAACTCCCTAGTAGTGCATAAACGTTTTGTATATATATTTTGTATATATTGATCATAACAAACTATCTAAACATTAATCTAATAGTCCAAACTCATAAGCACAGATAAATCATGTTAGCCATAGTAGGTTACCACTTACCCATGTGTGTTAGTTCAGATCTCTGCCGATGCAATGCAATTGGTTAGCTTCTGCTTAAAGTTGTTCTTTTATACAGCTAGCTACAATGTTTCCCCCCCACCACAACCAAGAAAAAAAAAACTTTATATATAATGATTAGCATTTCCCAAAAGGGGCATAGTCTGTTTTTCCCCACTAATTTGAAAATAACCTAAATAGAAATTTTTAAATAGAAATATGGAAGTCTAATAAGACTAACAAATTGCTTCCCATAAAAAGGGCACAAACAGAAGGCCAAAAGGGGATAATGAGTAATCAATATGCAAAATTATTCAGTTACGACACAAATTACAATGCAGAACAACAGTTCACAGCATTCTGGACAAAGACAGCAGTGTTTATATGAGGTGTTGCAACTGGGTGGCATGAGCTGGAAGAAAAACAAGCAGTAGATGAAAGACATGAAGCCCTAAATCCCCTCCACACACAATTCCACTCCATTTTTGTCCTGTACCACATACACCAAAGCCCCAAGCATACACAAGTATTTCAACACACACACACACACACACACACACACACACAGAAGTCTAGCTAGCTAAGCAAGCTCGATTTTGTGTATGACATGAAATGTATTGAATTACTGAAATGTAACATTCATTGTTGAAGTACTCACATAGTTCTAATTTGAATAAAATATATTTCTGGCACAACACTTCTATATAGACACACTGTAATCTTAATTTTTCCAATAGTGTCCTACTATGCTCTATTAGCACATATTGCGGGAAAGGCTACCAACCTTTGGTTAACAGCAGTCCATGTGCATCTCTGGACCAGTTTATCAAACGCTTCTGGTTGGGAGGAGCTTTATTTATAGACGTGCAAATATGAAGTAAGTACGGGGAGCATGGGAAGGCAGCGTGGGAAACAACAGGCCTCTGAGGGGGTGAGTGACTTTCCAAATACCCTTACAACGTCTGTGATAGTAATGCAGTTCATAGCATGTTCATGATGCAGTTGGACTTCCTCTGTACAGACTAAACACATCTCCCTCTCTCCAACTATCAGCTCCTCCTCCTCTACATCCCTGCGACCCTATAGATACTAACCTCTGACCCCTGTGTGAGTTTAGGAGGATTAGCAAATCTCATAGAAAAACATACACACAATGCACTCGCGATGACTTCGGTTTCAACAAGCATCTCAGAGCGAGCAACAAATAAATTCATAAATTAAAAAAAGAAGAAAGTGTGTATTTCTGCCCCACTAGCAGCAAATCAGAAATGCAAACTCTAGGTCGACCCTACACAAAAATAAAATCAAATATATGAATTCCTTTTCCGTTGAAAGTACGCAGTGCGCAACTTGGCAGCCTTGGCATCGTGATAAATCGCATTATCCACAAAATTCAATAATGAATTAAAAAGTAGTTCATTGTGCACATTTACATTTAAAAGCAATGCTATGTGAACAAAAGTTTGCAAACTCTAAACAAATAAGGTGCTTTTTTTACAGCAGTATTCCTTTTACATGGTAGCAGTTGAAATATTTATTGTAAATTTCTACCTATAACATTAATGTAACCAAAGCTATTTGCCACTGCCAGGGAATTAAAGTTTTTATAGAAAATATTTTATAGTCGGCCATACTAGCCTGCTAACCTTTGCCCTGCTTGGAGGCCGGCTGCCTTTAGTTTTTCAGAAATTACATACTTCACATCTAAACGTGAAGAATGGGTAAATTAGTCTCGTTTAATGACAACATTAAGAAAACATGCTGTTTAAGTCTGAAGCACACTGGCGTGTCACATGCACTTCAAGTTGTCTTTGGTCTTTGCAGTGGACAAACAGAAAGCTCACTCTCTGTGAGCAAGTGTCTCTGTGGGAATCAAACAAAAGTGCTGAGTGCATCCTAGCACTCAGACAGTGAATGATCTACTGTTGATCCGTGGAAGTTTTTCTTTGCCTGCATGAGCAGAGGCACCCAGAGCCATGTGAGCCGTCTTCTTTTATTATACATCTTAACCATAAATAATTGATCACATGCATTCTGCTCAATACCAGAATCCTCATACCTACTTTAAAAAAAAAGACTACAGTTGAAGCAGAAAAGATAGACTCATTTTGCTTTAATTCAATTATAGTGTCACTATGCTGTGAAAGGCCTGCAAAAAAAAAAAAAAACTTATATACTTGCATCACCTTGCAGTAGTAAACGGAATGAACTGCAAGTCACTCAGTTCATTAATTATTGAGTGAATAGATCTCTAGAAGTGAGTAGTGATTCCTACTGGACATAAATCTGTTAGCGGCGATGCGACGCGATGCGATGAGGTGTGTGCATCCAGCTGGGACAGATCCGTCTGCCTGGGTCCATTAAGAGCCAGTGACCTTGACAGAGGCCCTCGTGACCCCGGAGCCATGCTAACAGAGACCCATATGGTACAAGCTACCTTACATTATCACAGATCTTTACACAGCAAGGGACACCAAGACTGGTAAATAACTAATGGCTTTGATTAATTTGAAGGTGTCCTTGTTACAGTGCAATTATATACAAGTACGGAGTCATCTTGATTAAAAATACTTACTATGGTTAAGAATAGACTTTGGTTTAGTGTCAGTTTAGTTGTAATATGTTTAGTTGCCTTTACAGTAGAATTTGCACATATTTAATGGAGTTTGCATCATAAAGTGAAATAATAGACTCATTTACTTATTATGCATAAAATACTGTTATTAGTATTGTAGCTAAATGCATGAACGTGTGACAAGGACACTATACAAAGCAGTGTTTTAAATACAAACCCTACAGAAACTGGTGTTAAAGGCCTATTTGCATCAAAATTTTATGTGGGGGGGGGGGGGGGGGCACTCAAGATGGTCTAAAAAGATTTGGTTCACAAGTTGATATTGCTTACTACAACTAAAACAAGCTTTTTCTTTATTATTATTATTGAAATAAAGTTAAAAATATAAATATTATGTCATGATCCGGTCACTGCACATCCGTCTATTCACCACACAGACTTTCACACGACACATACACCTGGACTTCATTTCCCATAAACCCCTGCCTAGGAACTCATTATTGAACCACGCCTGTTTCCACTCAGTGACACTATAAAGGTTGCACTCATCCACACTAACATTGCAAAGTCTTGTTTAGTTCTGTCTGGCATTTCTGAGCGTTTTTCCTTTGTTTGTTCTTTCCGTGTCTGACTTTATGTTGTATATACCTCCTGTGATACTCTGCCGCCTGCCCCGACCTCTGCCTGGTATTGTTTTTTTGTTTCTGGATATCCCTTGACACACTTGATGCTGTTAACCTGAATTCTGCCTGTCTGACCATTCTTATTAAACATACTGCATATGGATCCAAACGCCTCCGACTCCATGCTACAGAAAGTCAGACACAGAGAGAACAAACACAGGGAAAATGCTTGGAAATGCCAGACAGAACTAAACAAGACTTTGCAGTGAGCTGTCATGACTGTGCTGCTTATATGCATGTGTATATTAGCTGCAGGTGTAAGTAATTAGATGCAGGTGTGTGTGTGTGTGTGTGTGTGTGTGTGTGTGCGCGCAATCAGTCCCAGGTATGAGGCAGGATGGGAATTGGAGTTCGAAAATGGGAATGCAAGATGCCAGGGTACTGAGTGGAGTGCCCTCTATAGGAGTTCATGGGGACTCCAGCTGATGATCGTGACATATTAGATAGAAAACTTTACATTAAAACTATTTTCAATTGACTTGAATACAATTAACATGAATACAATGCAAGTCGTTATGCAAAAAAGCATTACCATATAAATAAATGTAAAACCGCACTGAAAAAAAAAAAAATATATATATATATTTATATATATATTAAATACACTCACTTTAAAGCAGTGAGACCAAGATTCCCACACAGAAGATAAAAAACAAAAAAACTTATTTTCAGCTTTTCTTGTGTTCTGTTTTCATGCCCTGTAATGTGAACAGACCTTTAAAGAGAGTGTTGAAAACATCAACATCTGACAGTTTTTAATTGCAGCAGCACAGTTACGGATTTTGATGTAAGTGTCAAGCGCCCGTGAAACATCTTCCATCTGTGGAACCAGAAATAGCCTAAATATTTGATTTGGAGAGCAGATATTGACCAGAGCTGATTCAATTACCTAAGCACCTACAGCATCTTCTCAGCCCATTTGTCCACCCACATGCCGATAACCCTAAAAACCAAATCAAACCAGCTCTGAGAAGCCAGCTAATCTATTAATGCTGCTCAAACAGGCCTTAGATAATGCTAAGCCTGCCATTACTAGTAGAGATCTGAAGCTGCATGCCGAAAGGATGAGGGGAAGGCCGAGTAAATATTATTCACCTGAGATAAAATAATCTTCACACAATGGTCCCTCGTTAACTTCTCTTCCTCCCGTCACACATTGTGCAACAGCTCAGCATGATGCCTCCTTCCCTGAGGTGTCATCTGCATTTGCTCACAAAGGCTACTGGGCTGGATGTGGCAGGCCTCTTATACAGAGCCAAAACAGCATGACAACAGTCAGGAGGGGGCTTTCAAACAGATCAGTCAAAAGGTCCAAGCCGGCATTATCTTGGGTGTCAATATCTTGATTGCTTTGTGGTGATTTAGATGATGTAAACATATTGGCTGCAACTAAAAATGGTGTCTTGCCTTGCCATGTACCATTATAAATGTGCTACAGTCAGACTGAAAGATGTCTGCTGTAGTTGTATGTCACAGAAGGGACCAGAGGCGATTGTAACTGGAGGAGAAAAGCAAGAGTGATGAGACTTCAGCACAGAATCTCTCTCTGTCTGAGAAAATGAGTGCCAAGATTTGACCATACTAGCTTGTGAGAATGAGAGGAGTTGTAACCTTATTTATGAAGTGACTGAATATTTTTTGGAATTTATGAGCAATTTTTAATGATACAATCAAAATGATGAGTCGAATGAATATGCAAAATATGCAACAAACTTCAAAGCGTTACATTGTCTTTTCAACTCAAAACAGAATTAAATAATTTCAAATTATTATAATTTAGGTGCTTCAACTATTTTAGTAATACTATTTTATATTTATTTGTATTAATTTCTAAATTTAATACATTTTCATATTTATTTATATTTTTATCTCTTATTATTTAATATTTAATAAATGTTTATGTTTTACATTTGCATTTCTCAGTATTTTGTGTTATTTTTGTTTTGATATTTATTTTCATTTTAATATTTTGATTTATATTTATTTTTATATTTAATGTATTTTCATGGTTATTTATGTTTTTTTATTTCTTATTTTCATGGTTATTTATGTTTTTTTATTTCTTATTTTTCAATGCTTATTTATCTTCATATGCATTTATTTTTTTATATTATACGTTTTTATATTTACATTAAAGCATATTTGTTTTATATTTAATACATTTAATATGTATATTTTATTCCTTGTTTTTTACATATATATTTATTTATTTTTGTTCTTATATTTAAATTTATATATCTAACACATTTTCATATTTATTTACATCTTTTTTCATATTTATTCCATTTATATTTATTTGTATTCTTAAATTCTTAAATTTTCAGAATTAGATTTAGTTATTTTTTTATTGTCATATAATTGTGTTTATATTTTTCTTTATTCCTTTCCTTCTTTGTCGTCAGTCTCTCCAAATCCATCATCTTGACTTTAATTTTAATGCGTCTTCAAATGGTGGGGACAAAACAAAGTACTTGATATAAATGTACAATCCTAAAATAACTATGCAATGATTTTCACTAGACTAACTGCACTGTATTTTTTCTGGACGTTGTTTTTGAGCAAAGAACAATAAAGCCAAGTACAGGATTATTCACACAGTAGAAATGTTGCCGTTTACACACACAATCCATTGTTATTGGCAGGAATAATCACGTCAGCACATCTATATTCATTCTGCTCCAAAGTAAAATATTTTCAAAGCTGCATATTCACAGAGGACGGCCCTCTGATACAGCTCCCAAAACACCGGCAGACAGATGACAGACAGACAAACACACACACGGCTAACAGAACAAATGACTGTAAGAACTGTATCCTCATGTAGACTCACTATCTGGCATCAAGTACTCATTCACACAGGAAGTGACCATCTGAGGCACTTTGAAGAGAAAACCACAGTTTATTTTGTATTTAGGTGCAGTTTGGGGTCTGGTTAACCTAAAATAGATGAAACCACAACAACAGACCAGTGTGAAACAATTTTAATACTGGTGCTTCAGTCTTCATGAAGTGTTTACTTGCTATTAAGTGCCTTTGTATCTTTTAAAAGTTTGATTTCATTAAATTGACTATTTAGTAAATACACTTCGTTCTTTTTTGTATCGATCCTGTAAACATAATTTGATATGTATTGCTTATATATCAAAGTTTTGTTTGCAAAACACACTTGTGAGAGGACCAGGCCAAACTTTAAGTAATAACATTAAATTCATTGTTAATGTATTTATACACAATAATAGGAATATGTATAGTTATTCATATGGATGATATTTGTAACTATAGTTTTGATAATCGCTTAAATTCTATAAGAATAGGGAGCTAAGAGAAACAGTTTCTTTGGAATCATTTTCAGAATGATTTTTCATCTGAGGAACAATAAAAACATCGACATTCAATCAAAATTAATCTTGCTTTCAAGAGCTTGAGCATTTAAAGTGGCAGACGACAAAACTGCTAATAACAAACAGAATGTTATGATTTGCTGATTTGGACATTTTTTATGTATATATAGTTATCATTTTTGTGTGAACAGGATGCATTTATCTTAAACTGGCACTTGCTAAACGAGCAAGTCATTCAACTTTAGGGGCTGTGAGTAAAAGAATGAATATGTACTTAACCCTTAAAGAACCCTTTCAAACCAGAACATGAAGTCTGGCTTATAAAGTGAAACACAGTTGATTCCTGGTGCAGCCACAGAATGATGTTAAACAGATAGAGATTGTAGACGAGGGTTATGGACAGGAAGGGCAAAGTGTCCACGCCCTCCCATCCCAACTGAAATCAACTCCCTGCCCTTCCGTAACAGCATAAACACACCATAAACTCAATTCCCCATCACACTAAACAAACAAACAGCCCAGCAGGCCTCCATAAACACCACTGTTATTGGTGCTCCAGTGACGTTTAGGATTGACTTCATACAACTTCATATAGTTACATTATGTTCAACTGTGTTTCCATACAAATTGCATCCATCTTACTGTAAATCAAAGTGAAAAACACTTTATGCATACAACATGTGTACAACTAATAAAACCAACGTCAATCCCTTAATTGCATGTAAACCTTTAGAGGTGTAATTTGATGCAGATGTTTACAAATCATGTCAGCTTCATAGAATATTGAATTCATTGAATTACATTGTTTGACTTAAATTACATCCTTGGTATGCTTCAACGATAATGCAAATTCATCTAGATTTGCATCCGTATATACAGTACATGAAGCCACAAACACAAATGCGATCACCCCCACTGCATTAGAACTTTCCTTTGCACTCCTCACTTTAATGAGAGTCTATTTCACCTAAAGGCAGATTTGACACCCAGCTGTGAACATTACAACCACTCTCATCCTGACCAGGTGTGATGTTACTGCCAACAAGTGTCTTTAAAAACACATGCTCTGCAGTCATAAATCATGTCCGGAATATCCAGTGATAGGATCCATGAAAGGCATCATTTTAAATAGCTGAAATGCTGCCTTGACACTCAGAGAGGTGATCTGTGTTTTTTTTTTTTGCTTTTATGTTGATACGTCATGGAAAAAAGAAAAGAGTTACAAAGCCACACTCAGATACTCAAACAATGCCATATTACTACTTCCAGGGAACTTTTTATAGTATCAACATTGTAACAACTAGAGCCCGACCAACATTGTTTTTTTTTGGAGGCTGATGCCAATATTGGGGAGTAAAAAAATCTGATATCAATATATCAGCCGATATTCTTTATGTGTATGTTATAGTAGAGTACCAGTTAAAAGTGTGGACACACTGACATTTACATTTATTCATTTAGCAGATGCTTTTATCCAAAGTGACTTACAATTGACCTATTGGTAAGCCCCACCCCCCTTAGTTACTGTTGCTCCCTCATATACCTGGAATCAGTGTTACAAGTACCATAGGCACATAATTTTTCCATTTTGTAGCATAAACACCATCAAACCGATGAGCGCTTTGGTCTTCCAATGTTTTTCTATGGCGCTGAAACCTAAAGATGTCTGAGTTCCGCTGCTTGTGTAACTGATATTCAACTGCCATTGGCTCATCTGTGTTCCAGGTGAGGGGCTTACCGATAGGTCATTTGGGGAATACTGTACATCAAGTAATTCATCTTAAATTATTTGTTTTAAGTGTACTGATCTGTTTTCTATTTATTCATCAAAAATGTCAAATTCCATGAAATTCCATGTTATACAGTAAATTCCGATTTTATGACTGGATTAAAACAGAACGGATGCAGAGAGAGGCATCACTGCACTGGAACAGTCAGACCTTGCACTTGCAGGCCAGCACTGCCGAAATCTTCCAACTGAACCATTGTTTAGGTTTATCCAAAAAGGTCACTGGGTTTATCAGTACATACCTTTTATGGAAAAAAAGCTGCTAAAAGTGGTTAAATATAGTGTTAAAGTTGCGCTTGTGTGTGTGAGACATGGAAACTGATGGCAGGGGTGGTGGTCAAGGTGGATAAAGGGAACTGAGTCGCTTGTAGGTCAGCAGAGACGCATTAGCATTTACAGCTGGTCTTAATATGCATTTTAAATGCATCTCCTGTGAACACTTGCGTTCAGATTTCGTCTAGACACTAGACACACTGAGTGTGGCAAATGCAAATACAACTGAATTAATGAAGTCATTACACTGCATTTAAGCAGGAAAGAAACCAAATGAAAAGAATACAAACAGTAAAAATCCACAGGTTTAGGCAAAATATAGTAAAGTTTAAATTGAGTATTTTGTTGCAGTTTTTTTAAGGTCTGCAGTTCAGTGGTTGTCATTCCTGCATTTTTTACCAAATCATCCATTATAATCAGTGACAAAGTTTACATTGCTCAACAAGTGTTTTCACTGTGTTATTTCTGATGAAAGCATTTGTAAGATTGCATAAATCATATTGCAATACAGAGATCATTGCATAGTATGCTCTGTAAACATGACTGTTTGGCTGTAGGGGTGTGCTGCAACCTTTAATTCTCCTTGAGTAATTCTAAATATAATGCAGTAGTCAGCACTTTTCATGATTAGCTAATTAGTGGCTATTACATAGTTATGATCGACAAAGGACTAAAAAGCAGGAACCCCCCCCCCCCCACCACACGCACACAGTGACATAATTTATATAGTATAATAATAAATTAATAAAAAATATTGTACTTGTTTTTTGTTTAAATGAATTTATAAATTAAATAATTAAAAAAAGGGAAGAAAAATTTAAATACACATCTAATTTAAATGATTGAACAAAAAAAAATCATAAAAGGAGTAATGTGGGAAATATGCTTCAAAGACTGGACAAAATAGGGATGAAATCCAAAAAATCTGTCAATAACTTGCTGCTGACGTGCACGAAAAGTAGCCATTTATTGGGCATTTCTTGTCCTCCCAGATGTTTTGTTTTTCCTTATTACTATGGTGTCCTTTACATCTATTAAAAATAACATCTTTATTTACCTCTATATTTTCGAAAGGTATCTTTTTTTGTGTTTTTGTTCAGCCATTTTGTCAGTGCTTTATTATAGACTTCTATGATTGCTAATTCACAACAGAAGACGATTATTAGGTTGAACGTTCAGAATTCGATTCCATAGGTCATATTTCAGCACGAATTTCGCGAATGGACAGCGACTCTTAAGTAGCACGTAGAACGCGTTCATGTCAAGTAAAGTTTTCGAGAAAAGCGCGTGGAATTGCGGCGAGCGTTTATAACCTTGCACTTTGAGAGCGCTCTACAGAGCTAAGATACATCTTTATCGGGAAACTCGACCCAGATCAGATTTAAGCATTCATTAAAGTGAATTGGTTCAAAGGAGTCATTAGTTCGCAGATATGCTCCGCGCATATAACGTTACTCACAAATATATTTTTAGGTCGCACAGATTAAATTTCGGGAGCATATGCGACAAATATTTTGGCAATTTCGAGCCTTGTAGAAGCTGCTTAACTTTCTAGCTAGAAGTAAGCAATAACCAACATGGCGTTAGCCTACTTTGCAAAGTTAGACCAGAATCGTTTAAAATTAATGTTATGGAATCATAACACACCCCTGGTATTATAGTAAAAACACAGTAAAATTTCTGAAAGAGTTCCACATGTAATGCTCATTTCATATGCAAAGATGATAGCCAATCATAGCAGTGGCCGTTTACATTGAGGTCTCACAGCAGACACACCCCTTCCAACACACTGTTCAAATAAGAGAGCTAAAATCACGGAAGGAAATTACAATTTATATCTCAATTATGTCCGTTTTTGATGGAAAAAGTGGTCACGTGTTATTTTAAGATCCAACACTTGCTATTAACAAACCTTTAACTATGACTTTTGCTTTAACTATGAAAATATATATCTAAAGAATATATCTAAATTACGGCCTATGCTCTCAATGTCAAATGCAGAAATGTAAATCCATGCATTTATGACCTCAAGGTTAGATTATTGTAATGCTTTATTGGGTGGTTGTTCTGCACGGTTGGTAAACAAACTCCAGCTAGTCCAAAATGCAGCAGCTAGAGTTCTTACTAGAACCAGGTAGTATGACCATATTAGCCCGGTCCTGTCAACACTGCACTGGCTCCCTATTAAACATTGTATAGATTTTTAAATCTTTCTTATTACTTATAAAGCCCTGAATGGTTTAGCACCTCAGTACTTGAATGAACTCTTGTTACATTATAATCCCCCACGAATGTTGCGTTCTCAAAACTCTGGCAATTTGATTATACCTAGAATATCAAAATCAATGGCGGGCGGCAGATATTTTTCATATTTGGCGCCTAAACTCTGGAATAACCTACCTAACATTGTTCGGGAGGCAGACACACTCTTGCAGTTTAAATCTAGATTAAAGACCCATCTCTTTAACCTGACATCACATAACATACTATACTTTTCTATATGCTTTAATATCCAAATCCATTAAAGGAATTTTAGGCTGCATTAATTAGGTAAACCAGAACCGGGAACACTTCCCATAACACGCTATGTACTTGCTACATCATAAGAAGAATGGCATCTGTGCTAATATTAGTCCGTTTCTCTCTTATTCCGAGATCACCGTAGCCACCAGATCCAGTACGTATCCAGAACAGATGGTGGATCAGCACCTAGAAAGGACCTCTACAGCCCTAGACAAAGACAGCGGAGACCAGGACAAGTAGAGCCCCAGATGCAGATCCCCTGTAAAGACCTTGTCTCAGACGACCACCAGGACAAGACCACAGGAAACAGATGATTCTTCTGCACAATCTGACTTTGCTGCAGCCTGGAATTGAACTACTGGTTTCGTCTGGTCAGAGGAGAACTGGCCCCACGACTGAGCCTGGTTTCTCACAAGGTTTTTTCTCCATTCTGTCACCGATGGAGTTTCGGTTCCTTGCCACTGTCGCCTCTGGCTTGCGTAGTTGTGGTCACTTCATTTACAGTGATATCGTTGACTTGACTGCAAATGATTGCACAGATACTATTTAAACTGAACTGATATGATGACATTACTGAATTCAATGATGAACTGCCTTTAACTGTCATTTTGCATTATTGACACACTGTTTTCCTAATGAATGTTGTTCGGTTGCTTTGACGCAATCCTTTTTGTTTAAAGCGCTATATAAATAAAGGTGACTTGACTTGATTTTTGCCTCCATAAACTCCCAATTTCAACCTGTCCTCCAACCAATACGCCCGTATAGGTCGTTTGTCCAAATCCCTGAAATACGACCCATCAGAGCGTATACTACAAGGTCGTTTTCATATTAATGTTTTGTACTCTTTTATGTGCGCTCTGATTTGCGTCTCGTGTAGCTCAGTTGGTAGATTATTGCGCTATACATTGATAGGTAATCATGCTATCATGGGTTCGATCCCAGGGAACGGATGTGCACGAAAATGTATATGCTCAATAAATCATAATTTAGCATGATTTCTGTGAGGGTTAGGTTTAGGGGTGGGGTTAGGTGTGGTCATTCGAACAATAAGCCACCTAGTAAAATATGTACGAATTACTGTGAGATCGGTGTAAAAACTCCACACATTGCATTTAAATAAACGTGCGTTTTGATTGGTAATGACGTTATACGTCATTTCATGACGACAGATGCAACGCGATACTGTCATTATTTTTACGCCCGCTAGAGGGCGCTTAACTTTAAAACGTAAATATAGGTCGTAATAAGGTGCTTGCACAAACGACCTATATGGTCGTTTTTTGTTGGAGGACAGGCTCCCCAATTTGCTGCTTATTAATAGTTAGTAAGGTAGTTGTTAAGTTTAGGTATTGGGTAGGATTAGAATATGGTCATGCAAAATATGTGCTTTATAAGTACTAATAAACAGCCAATATGTTATTTATAGGCATGCTAATAAGCAACTAGTTAATAGTGAGTACTGGTCCATATGCTGAAAAGTTACCAAAAAAAAAAAAAAAACATTTTCAAAGATTAAAAATACACTTCAAGGTACACAATTGCATGACCATTTACAATGTAAAATCCCAAAACAGGTATTAAAAGAAGATAAAACAACTGACTACATTTTACAACTACTTTTTTTAATTAATTCAACTGCTGGTTTTGTTTTGAACCAGGAATTGCATCACATTGGAAAAACCTTGATACGTGAGGCAGTCTAATTATAAAAGTGTGATTTCAAAAACTGGAAAGTTGTGTATTTAATTGAAAAAATCCATAATCCCTTAAACCAATAAGCATTTTAAGAATGAATATATATATATGTTTTCTAGTTACACAAATCAAAAAAATATTTTATTGGGTAGAAATTGTGACTAAATATTTAAAAACAAAATACTTATCCTTAATGTACTACATCAAGTGAGACTGGAACAACTGGAAAAGTTGAGCTAATTAAATGGTTTAAAAGACCAGCAAGAAAATTAACCTTGTTTGACTTATGGCATCCAGAAATCTAATGTACAGCTGAGTGGTTCCCTCAGGAAGCTGCATGATTTGAGGTATCATGTCTATAGCACAACTGATGAAGGATAAGTAACAAGGTGAAGTTTTATATTTAGGCTTTATTATGAGATTCTGATGCTTCCCCTATCAAATGCCACTAATTAAACAGTGCAAGATTCTGATTCTGGAGAGGTTACATAAAGTTTAATGCGGTCAGTGAACTGGCAGTGGATCAGAGAGAATGATTGTGGATTTGGATTAGGTTGAATTCAAATAGATTTACCCTGTCCACTGTATCATGTCAAATAAACCTCATGTGATATCTACATCTGCAATTGGTTTCATCAAGCATGTTATTTTACACCTAATCTCATTCCCATCTATGATGATTCAGTACATACTAACATCGCTTTCAGCCATTTTTCAGCCTCCGACGCTTGACGTAGCTTCCCTGTTCTGCGGAAAAATACAGTTTATGTGGAATTTCCTGAAACGTGAAAAGGCTGGACACACATTCAGCCACACATAGACATGCATAACTGTCAAGGTTGAGGGCATGCTCACACACAGCACGGAGACAAATGCCACTTTGAAAACATACTATGGTCTTCTTTTTACTGTATATCTTGTGCTATTTTACTGGGAAACTAATAGCATCCTTTTAACACCATATGATCTTATTTTTCCATTAGAAAACAAACCGAAACAAATTAAATAGTCCAAAACACCCTCCAGGAAATCAGTCTATTGAAAATAGGGTGTTATGTACTACAAAATCCTAAATTGAATCTAATTCATTAGCTTTTTATAAAAATAGAAGACATGGAACAAACTAGCAATGTACATGCATTCAAAGCCATTGAGGCTGAAAAAAGTTCTCATAATTAAGACACTTTGAAAAATGCCCAGGGCAGCTGTTGAACAGTACAGTAATGAGGTTCATGGCATGCTATTCAAGTGCAAATGAAAAAGCTAAAACACTAAAAGTGCTAACAGCACTGACTTCCAGAGGTAAACACACACACACTTCTGCTTATTCTGATATAAATGGGCTACAGGTAAAATTGAGATACTGTTCTCCCAAAAGTTTGAGGAACAGATTTTCTCAACAAATTAGTGGAAGTCATGTCAAGCAAACTAACAGAAAGAAAACATATGCGAGCAATGTGTACACAAACTTGTACATCTGCTCCTGGCGGTCGGTTTACTGAGAGGGGAGTGATGTGAAACACATTAACCTGGGTACCAGAATGACCAGCAAGTGCTGAACTTCTCTAACTAAACAAACACATTTCTCCACTGGTACACTTGGGCATGTGTGGACACACGTGTGTAAACACAGACCTTTAGACTCACTTGAGTGATGCTCCATATGCCAGTCAACCATGAATTCAGATGGTGAGGCCTTTAAAGTAACTTACCACAGTAACAACAATAGTTACCATCGACAAACTATAGCTATTACAGCTGTTGATTCTAATGTGAAAATTTAATAAGAGATCTCCTTCAGCTGCATAAGATGTTTTATGAAGGATTTCAATCTGTGATTCATGAATTTCATTACATAATAACAAAATATGGTCAAAGTGACATCTTTAATCAAACAATGCTATATTTTTTTTTAAATCTTCTGATTTCAAAGTGATTCCAGTGGATTTATATGCACTCTGTATATGAAAATGAATATCTACGTGATCCACTAACATTTAAAAAAAATAGAAAGAATCTAAATACTGCAGTCTTAATTTGGAATGAAAAATGTATAGTTTTATAACAATTGTGGGTGTTTGGCTTTGTGCTATTTTATCAAATAAAGTATCATATTAATATTATTAGTAATGGTTAGTAGTTCTTTTTTTAAATACCTTGTAATATATAGGCTAGTATTTAGTGTGTGTGTGTGTGTATGTATGTATGTATGTAAATCTACACACATCCTTGCACTTATAGCCAAATGTTTTTAACATAAATTTAACCTTTTAACTCCCTCGATTAAGACATTGGTTTTACAATGTAGGTCAGGACATTCAAGTTCATTACATCCATCCATTTGCCATGGGCACCATTGCCATTCTCAATCCCCCTGCACTGGATCTTCCCTTTGTGACAGACCTCTTAGTGGTTTCTCTCAGTAACGTTTGTAAACCTACATTCAATTCACAACAAAAGAAAGATAGTGCACATGCTGTGCGCCAATTATACCCAGGCAATATTTCATAGCAGTCATGCACATGGACATCAGCACAGTGACCGAGAAGTGACGGTGTCGCAACACAAATGACGTGTGTTGATTGAGCAAATGTGAGCTCTCGATAGGGAACAAGAGGGAGAAAATCAATATTTAAGAGCCTCTGACTCGCGAGTGTAGCGTGAAGCGCACGAGCGCATAAAGAACAATGACCCAGCTGACCATGTGGAGCAGTGATGATGATGACGGATCGTCATAGAAATAAACAATGAACACACAGAACGCGCTTCTATCAACGGAAAGGAAACGTTTTTATGCAAATGTTTAACGGCTGCATTATTTAATTCTATATTTTAAGAAAAACCATTTATTCTCATAATGATAAACAGCTTTCCAGGAAGGGACTGGTGACCCTCCCTTATTCGACCATGGCTTACGACTGATGGAGGTCTCATGCTGGTAACGTTACAGTGCAAACTAATGAGTGGTTTGTCTCAACAAACTAAACAAAAAAAACTTTGACCTAGATCAGTGGATAGCTAACTTTACTAACACGAATGGCTACATTTGATTTTACCTTGTTTTAACCAAATTTACGTTCACAAAAGTGCTGAAATAATTGCTACCCATTCATGTTTTAATTGTGTTCAAATTAACTTAGAAACTTACTGTTTGTAATGGTGTAATCCATGCACTGTGCAGCCTGTGGTTTATCCCCCGGATGTATTAAATAGCCTTTCCGTTTGTTTGAGTTTGATATGCTCTTTTCTGTTGTTTCTTTATAGGTAACACATGTATCTCTCAGTAGTGATAATACACACAGACAGCCGCCCGCATCCTTCCTGTGTCAAGCTCTGCTGTAAACCCCTCTGTGCAATAATTAATTCAACCCCGCCCCCTTCACGCCACAGACACGCCGCTTCTTTGTATTAGGCACGCCCCTATACACGCTGCTCTTAAAGAAACCGCACAATTGATACATAGAATATTATTATAGAATGGCTGTATTGCCATTTTCAACTTCACTGTTTTGTTACATTTCACAAAAAATGATCAAGAGCATTTACGTGGGGGCTGTTTCACAAAGGACAATAAGAAAAGTGGGGCTTAAAGTCCAAAACCTGACTTGAAATAACCTAACAAATCAATCAGGACTTAAGCAGTTTCATAAATGACAATTTAATTTCAGGAAATCTAACTAATTCGATCCAGGTTCAGTGAGTCAAGATAATTTGATATGCACACTTATTTTTATGCAGCCCTTAATGTCGATCACGGATCAAATTGATCCGCCATGGAAAACAGCAAATATTTGTGTTGTGTTAGCCTGACAGTTAGCCTGCCCTGGAGCAGGTTAGTTTCCAGCATAAGTTGCCAGAGTGACTGAGTTTGGGTTATGTTACATTTTGCTTTATGAAACCAAATCAAGTGAAAAGAAATCAGACTAACTGAAATAAGCCTAGCTTATTTGGTAAACTTGTTTTATGAAACATCCCCCGGGCTATATTTCAGCATGTGTGTGTGTGCTTAGTTTTCTTCACAATTACAATTTAATATAATTTACAACATTAACAAACTGTTTATAGTTACATGTAAGTGTACAGACACACACACACACACATATGTATACAATTGTACAATGTTTTCTATATTTAGAGTATTCGTTTTTTATTTTAAAAATATGTGACCTAGACATGCTAACATCCGATTTACCCCATAATTAAACTTGAGCATTGCCATTATTTTGTAAATGGTTTCAGATTGTTCTGAGCTTTAGGAAAGCTATTAAAGATGAACATCCTGTTCAGATTAATTTCTGTCCGGCTGAATTTATTTTTTTAACAATTAATCCTTAAACAGTCCTTATTGCGTGCAAAAAGGGTGTTACTGTGCCCTCCCAATGGCCCTGCCTTTGTCTTTGGATGTGTCTTTGAAAGGCAGTTAACTTGATAGGGATCTTGGAGGAACAATTGTTAGTCATTGTGCCATTGAAGGTCTAGTCAGTGCCCGCAGGGTTTAACTGTTGTTTGTATATTCACATAAGTCAATTTGCAAAAGGCCATTATGTGTAATTTGCACCTCATGCATGTGCCTAAAGAGGAGTATCCTCTTGCAGTTCAAGGCCTCTGGCACTGTGTGAACAAAAGAAAGGCATGTTTGAACAGTGAGATCACTATCTGCTCTCAACAGGCAAACAGTATGGTCATATATCACTGTTTTTTGTTTTTCAACCTGAACCATCAGTGGCAGTTACACAGTAAAATATGCATCCATTCAAATGTTAAATTACATGAATGGAGCAGAACATTATTACTAGAAGTCTCATTGAGAAAGTCTGTTAAGTCACAATCTTGCATCATGTAATTACAATCCTTAACATTATACTGTATATTTGTTGATTTATTTTCTTATACTGATAAAGCATACTTGTAATGTTTGTATGCATGGTTATTGATAGTTTTTTCTGTGTAGGCCACACTATAAACTTAGTCTCTCCTCCTTTACTGGGTTATTATTTCTCATCTCTCTTGTGACATCTCTGCTCTTAGCCCCTGATGTCCAGATCGATGCTTTCCAGCCTGGAATAAAGAGATTATCTCAATGCTGGCAAACTCTCCCACATCTAAGCTCAGTTTCTTCAGATGTTGAATGATTCAGCTCTCACTTACCCATTCTCATCTGGCCCAAATCTATCTCCACTGTATCTGCAGGGGAATGAGGCAAGAGTTGCTGAAACGTCTCGCTTCTTTATGAATTTTTCTTTTTTTTCTTTTCAATGTCAAACCAAGTAGAGTCATGCAGTAAATGTGAATAAAATATACACCCTAGTTACGTACTAGAACTATAATAGCCAAAAATGTACATAGAATAAAATAATTACATTATTGTGTTTTAAAAATATATAATTATATACTATATATAATACATCCTTTGTAACAGTAACAACTATTATATTGTTACAAAAGATTTCTATTTCAAATAAATGCATTTCCTTTAAACCTTCTGTTCATCTAAGAATTCTGAAAATATTAAGGTTTCGGACAAAAATATTTAGCAACACAACTGTTTTACATATTGAAAATGATAGGAAATGTTTCTTGAGCAGAAAAGCATATTATAACGATTTTTGAAGGATCGTGTGACTCTGAAGACTGGAGTATTGTGCTGAAAATTCAGCTTTACATAAAAATAAATACAATTTGAAAATATATGCAAATATAAAGCACTTATTTTAAATTGTAATAATATTTCACACTATTGTTGTTTTTACTGTATTTTCTATCAAATCAATTCAGCTTTGAATACGCGTAATATACTTTCAAAAATATTTTTCAATTCTTTGGTAAATGTGGTAAATTTTACTATACGGACATTTTTCCTTAAGAAAATGACAACAACAGCAAAAAGTCATTTTTCTGAACCTTCAAAAGCCAAAGCAAGACATCAACAAAAACACTGAAAAATAGAGTAATTTATTTTAGATATGAACCATGCCTTGGTCCAATATAATTCATCAAGTTTTGTACAGTGATAGTAACCTCACAGAGAACAAGACAGGAGATATCGTGAATCATGATCATCGTAGTTTTCAAGTCCTTTAAAATAGTTTCCACATAAGACTGCTGCTGTTCTTCTTAAGTTAGAGTATAAAACCAATCAATTATAAATAAATTAAGCGTATCTGCTGACATACACGTAAGCATACTGTATGTGTACACTATGTCAAACTGTGAACCGTAAAAACACATTCTACAATATATTCAGAGAAATACATACAATGTCATTTGTAAGAGCAGACATTTTTATCAGTCTCTGAGCAACAGATCCCGAACGTGAGACTGACTTGATGATGTTTTTGACTCGTTTGTACAAAATCAACTGACACAGTGTGGAGCTCGTATGCTAATGATGAAGGTTTCATGTGCACTACCTATGGAAGATATTGACCCACACAATATCTTTATACCGCTGCGTACAGATTTGCATGTGCGCATACATTTTGAGTGATCAATCTTAATCGCATGAGTGTTATTAAAGAGATAGTTCAAAATGCAAATTCTGTCATCATTTACTCATTTTTTTCATTGGTGAACACAAAAGAAGATATTTCGAAGAATGTTGACGGTAGCTACTGACTTCCATAGTATGGGAAAAAAAATACTATGGAAGTCAATGGCTACCGTCCATTGTGATTCCCAAAATTCTTCAAAATATCTTATTTTGTGTTCAACAGAAGAAAGAAACTCATGGAGGATTGGAACAATTCGAGGGTGAGTAAAAGACAACATTTTTGCGTAAACTATTTCTTTGAGATACTCATTATTTGCTTTTCTTTTTCCAAAGGCATTATTATATCCTTGAAGCCATTACAGACGAGACATCATTTGCTAATATAAATGCAAGTGGCCTTGTATTAAAATTCCATATCGCTATAAAAATTATGTTTCCTTTTCTTCTCCTCAGCGTTTGGTTGGTTTCAGAAGTAGAAAAAGTTTCTTAGAGACTGATATTGGCACAAATTCACATTTGTTCGACTTTGCTTAATGCAAATGCATGATTAATACATCAATATATTTTGCATTGTTTGATTATATCTTGGGAATAGGTTATTTTCCATGAAACAGAACCCATTCTTTTTTGTCCATGGGTTTGAAAACTGAAGTTTGATGATGGTAGCACCAACTAATGGGTGGCGATCCTCAACAAACTGTTCAAAAACATGGACCCAATACTGACGATAAATCATGTAGAATAAAACGCATTTAGTCACATAATGAGTCAAATTTCATTCCAAATATATCAAAATGGAATGAAAATTATGACACAGGCCTTTTCCTTTGCAGCCTCTCCTTGGCTGCACATAAGCAAATAATAAGCAAAAAAAAAGAGAGAAAAGAAATAAAAATAATCCTGTATGAATTCTACAGAAATTCCATATTGTGCTGCGTTTGTCTAATCAGTGACACTGATAGTGATATTAACCCAGGGTTTAGGAATGCACCGTATGAAATGTCAGTTTATGAATACCTAGGATTAATTTTTTAACCCAGGGTAAATTATGAACAATGTAAAATGTGAAACATATAACCCAGGTTATGGTTAAATATTTTAAGTGTGAGTAAGTCTGTTGTCTAAGGAGCTGAAAATTCTCTCTTTTTTTCAGTTTAAAGAAACTGACACTAACTTGCAATATTTTAGCTTTTTATAAATATTCTGTCATTGATTTCTACGTGAAAGACATCAGAGCGATATCACAGAAACAGAATGATAGAGATGAGCTCTGGAAATCTGGAGCATTATGTGAAATGCAGTTTGTTTAAACATTTACAGTGGGGTCCAACAGTATGAGGCCTTGTCTTTTCTTTATCTTAAATATTTCAAAGTACTAAAACTTACATGAAACTTGAAAAATTCAAAAGAAAAAAGAAAACTCCAGATGGTCTCAAAAAACTTTTGGACTCCATTTTATATGCGGTCAAGTCATATTTGTCGGTTTTTTTTTTTAAACATTTTGGGCACAAAATTTATTTTTCAGTGAATGATGAAGTTAATGTATTTTAAAATGTACAATCAACGAACGATTCCCTTCAGAATGATTGTCTACGTTTCGATACTCTTGCACGCACATAAAAACACACAGTACACCTGCACACCTGGAAAAATTAAATCCAAAAGCAGATCTTGATGTCCAACAAGGTGTAGCGGAAAAAGGAATTACAGACCAATAATACTGCAGGAGTCCCTCCCAGGTGTGTTGTCATTGGAATGAGAGTCTGGTATCAAACAAATGAGGAGAATCCTGTGGCCGGGACCTGGGCGGAGGTGCCCAGGCTGCTAGGGGGCCTGTACAGGGTGTGCTGGCTGTGGCTGTCAGAGGTCAGCAGTGACGGGGTGGGAGTCCGGCTGCCCTTGGGCCTGAACAGGGTGCCCTGGCCCTGGGGATGCGGGGATGGATTGCTGTGGGGTAGCAGAGGTGGTAACGGTGGCAGTGGGGGCGGGTGGGGGCGGGACTCTTGCTCCGCCACTGTGTCGGGCTGGGCGTAGCCATACGCCGGAGGCCGAGAGACGCCCTTCTGCTGCCGGCGCCAGGAATTATAGTAGGTGGGGTCACTGATGTAGTGGTTGACGAAGGAGTGTGTCTTCTGCCGGCTTGGATCCAACTCGTATTCACTATCACTGCCCTGTAATTGAAAAGAAGAAGAAAGTATACACCTTCACTTTCTGTAGTAGCTTGTATTTCTCCAGCCCATTTTGGAAATGAGCATTGTAGCACTTATATATGTACATACTTTCTATTTAGCAAAAAGTCCTGAAAAATGTATAAAGTTTCCACCAAAACTTTAAGTAGCAATGTTTCATCACTGATAAGAAAAAATGTTTCTTGAGCAGCAAAACATGTTAGAATGATTTCTGAAGGATCGTGTGACACTGAAGACTGGAGTAATGATGCTGAAAATTCAGCTTTTAATAGTACAGACATAAATCACATTTTAAAAATATGTTCACAAAAAGTATATATTTTTAATGTCAATCTATTTTCAGTAATTTCTGTATTACTGTATTTTTGTTCAAATAAATATAGCCTTGGTTAGCAAAAGAGATTTCTTTTGAAAAAAAAAAAAAATAATAATAATCTTACCATCATTTGAATGGTATTACAAAGAAAAAAATCTTTAAAATCTAAAAAGCTATTTGAAGATGGACAGAATTCCATATTATTCTTTAATTCCTTTTAAATGGAATAATTTACCTCAAAACCTTTACTTACTCTCATTGAAAAGTTGTGTGCTGTATATGTATGTATATTTGTAAAATATAGTTTTATATTGTATTTATACTTTTTTTTTTACTTTTTGAGGATGTTTTTCATTCTTTTTGGAGCTTGATGCTCACTATGGACTGTTGTTATTTATGGAAAAGAGCTGCATGAAGACTTTTCTCCTCATAAGATCCACACAAAATAAGAGCATACAGGTTTGGAATGACATTTGGTGAGAAAAGTATCATTAAATATCAGTTATACAAGAACTACTGTTTTAATTAGAAGGATATGAACGAGACTACAGATTCCTATAAGCACTGCTCTTCTAGAGCACAAACTACAGCCTCATCAGAAACTCAAAAGAGCAAAGATCTAAAATGAAAACATAAGTGGCTCCTAATAGAGGGCAAAAACATTATTTACAGAGCCTCACAGATAACAAGACAAAAATCAGGATGTTTCATGATCACAAATGATTCTGAAAAACCCTCTGCATGGTTTGTATTTGCACACCAGCTGTCTTGTGTCAGAGAAGGTCTAAATTAAAAGTCATATCACTTGTTTACTGTGACATTATGCTAAAGTGTGGCGTGGTGGGAGGGTTTCTTTGATGGAGTAATGTTTTGACAGTATACAGTAGGTACCTGACAAACAGGCAAAAGTCTCCCAGTGGGATTGTGGGAGCAGAGACAAATGCTCAAACAAGAGGAGTGCCCCCTACTTTCTCACAGCTTGGGCCAAAAGATTCACAAATTCCCATGACACTTTAAGCTCCAGTTTCAAAGTTATGGAGACAGATACTGCAAACATGAAGGAAATTCATGAGAGATATTCTAGTATCCTACATCATACTTCCTGTTCCATAAAAAGTTACACTATTTGTTATGACAGGGAAATTTCAGTCATGAGAATTGATTTTAAACAATTTTCAGGAGCAATGCATGGAAATGAGACCACAGGCCTGGAATGATATGAACTGCATTGGTTTGTAAAAGAAAGATCATTCTTATCATCATTCATTTATTGAATTTGCAGCGTAAAAGAAACTGCATTTTGGAGGCCCATAGCAACATTTTCTGAATTTCATAACTCTTTCAAGACACTCAATGGAGTTCTCAGCTTTTATGTTCCAACTTTGTCTCAAATATATATCTTTTTTATAATTCCTTTAAAATTTAGACAAATGATACTATTGTTTATGTACTGTAACAGCAATGGTCTCACTGGTCTTTTTCTCAGGAGAAACCTAAGAGGCAGACGACTTAAGCAAACATCTCCATTTGCTCTACATTTAATCTCATTACTGACTAAGAGAAACCATTTAGATGTTAAAAGAGCTCTTTAGTGGTATTTCTTTCCTGTGGGGAGTGGTCTTTAGTGTTTTGTGTGTTAAACACTTCATTTGAAATGTTAAATAACATCCACAAGCCTACTGACAAAAGAAAGCATGTGAAGTATGAATAATATGGACAGTCAAGTGAATCCTTTATGAGTGAAATGGGATATTCATTAAGACAAATTTAAGGCAGGATCTGATTGTATCCTTTAGTGATTGACTGATTTGGGAAGAGTGGGAATTTTATACAAAAATGTAGTCAGGCATTTGGGGGAGGGGTTGATGAGAATCAGGAATTTGTGTTGTCAGCCAAAAGCAGAGAGCTGTCAAAACAAGTTATTAGGTTTTTATTAAAGATTACGAAGATGAACTTTTTTTATTAATATTGTTTGCAATAACATGCACTCTTGAATCACTGACAATAAGTTCATAAAAATAACAGTTTACAAAAGTAAACAGGACTAAATTTGATTCCAGATAACATCAGAAAAACTATTTTAAGAAAACCATTGACCTTGTTGGGTTGAATCACCTGTGAGTCAGACACTTCTGAAGGCTTCTCGGTCAGGCTGCTGCTCTCGGCTGGGACCAAGTCATTGTATTTGATGCTGACATCTTCATCAGAATAGTGCAGGCTGCCTGGACTGGGCCGTGGTGGAGACCTAGAAGAAGATCACACAGAGAAAACTTTCCTATTTACTCCTAGTCAACCCATGCCATTTTTTGATTAGTAGCGATATAATCTCTGATGTTAAAGAGTTAGTTTACCCAAAATTACAGCTGTCAAGATTTCAGATTTTCATGATGCTTATAGTGTGGCCAAAAATATACTTACAATAACACATTTGCCAAAATATCAATAGAATAAAAAATATATACATATGATACAGTCAAATTTCCACTGCCAATGGCTAACACCCCCATGTCTAACAAACCATGTTTTTTACTGAATCAGTGGTGGCAAGAAATAGGGCTTGGGCGCCGCATTGCATTCTGGGACGTGGCGGCCATGTTGACGGCCTCACGAATGTAAACATACAGCAAGTCGAACGAGAAGAAGCAGAGTTGGGAGAAAGAAAAAAGATGGTAAAATCACGAAAAGGTTGTGGGATTTATAGGGATACGCTAAACAGGGATGCCAGAGACTGGTATGTGGACAAAATCTGCACTTTTAATGGTTCAATCAATATGAAGTTCCCAACAAAGAGTGGAGCACCGACAAAGACTTGCTGCCGCACTTTTGCATTACAGATATCTTCGGCTACCTTGTTTGTTTTGTGAGGGCCTACACTTCAGAATAGTTCCGAAGCTACAAGTCATTGGAGTCTAATGTACAGTTCACAAATGGATGGGTTCAGGAGATGCAGATCATAAAGCCGGCAAACAGTATACAGTAATCCGGACAAAGGTGAGCTACACCTAGCTGCTAGTTTAGTAACCGTTAGTGCTAACAACCACTCACACATGTACTTTTAACTATGTGTTTCAAAAGTGTATTTAGTAGCTGTCAACCCTCCCATTTTTTTCCGGGGTTCTCACGTATTTGAGCTCTTTTCCCGCAGTCTTCCCGTTTTAGTATTTTCCTGTAATATATCACGTTAGCCCCTCCATCAGACCTGTCAAGTTTCTGTGCTGTTGTCCTGTTGCTACCCCCTTGCCCTTCCAGCGAAACAGACGTTTTCAAAGCTTACTTGAAAGCAACCTTAGCATGATGTTGGTCTTTTTAAGATGTGGTTGTTGTGAGAGCACGATTTCATGCCAATCTGTAAGCAAAGTCACGTTAGACCTAGCTTCACAACTCGCTTAACGTTAGTTAATGCAGCAGTTTTGTAGTACGAAGTTTTGCTGTCAGCAGAGGGATAGCAACAGAAAGATGAATGTTGAAATTTTCCGGTATTTTGGATGAGTAACCTGGGAAATTTCCCTCTTTTTTTTTAAATGTTCAATGTTGAGAGGGAGTACGTATAAACACTGTGCAGTAGTCAGAGTAGCAATAAAGGAGGCCATCAACATGGTGCCACGCCGAGTAATGACGTTACGATGCCCAAGCCCTATTGAGCTGTCGCCACCTTCTTCTTTGCTTCATTTTATTAGGGATGGCAACCAGTGTGAAAATCCATGGTGAAATTCCACCACATTTACTGCTGCTGGGTTATTTACAATATTATCATATGTGTTGTACTAACATGATATCAATACCCTTTTTTATACTGTATATCATAGTTAATACCATCAATACCGGTTGCAACACTCCAAAGTCAAGTAATTTCGTCCTGTTCTTCACACAAATTTGGTTTCAAAAGACTTGAAATTTAACACACAAATCAAATGGACCACTTTCATTTTGCATGTTGCTTTTGATACAGACAGGATACAAAAAAAAAAAAAAAAACTAGGGGTGTGGACTAGGGGTTTAAAAGACATGATGCAGCAAATGATGCAGCATCCTCAAGGATCAATTCTCAAAGCTTTTTTATTGGACGAATACACTCATTCTGCAGAGCTCAGAAGGAACGACAGATGACAAGCCTTCTGAAGGGAAAGGGACAGCGAATCATCCCCCAATTCAGGGGCTACAGGGGGTTGGATTGTACTTCTTTGAACCAGTTCACTTGTTTGTTAAAAAGGAAGGCAGAAGGACCAGCGTATGGCAGGATGGGTCTTCTTAATTTGCCATAATTAGCTCTGATATGCTCAAAGTCAAGGTCACTGGAGACATTAGCTTTTGAACTGAGGGTGGTAAGCTGCCCTGCTTCAGTACTTTACTTCAGTTGGCTTATAAATCAAGCTGAAAGTACACACATGGGGAAGAGGCTTTAAAGAACCATGCAGGGAGCTAATGAGTAAAGGAATATCTAACATGCAAGAGAGTTCATAAAAAAACATGCCAACGGAATCAATGGCGAAACGTAGGATGCTTTGTCCACCCTAAAAATGAACAAGAGGACCATGTGCGAGCTGTATACTAATGTAAATCCTTGGTGGTGGAGGGGTTGTCCCAACAAAAATCATGCCACTGGGAATAAAGCAAGAGAACCAGGGGGAGGGGAGGGTTATGACATTGTATATGTTTAAAATTCAGAGGAGGCTGAGGTTTTAGAAAGGTTGAAGCAGAGAGGCGGAGCCAAGTCAAACAGCCCCCAACACCCCTCAGCAGCCAAGAGGGGCTTCAATTATTCACAAGCGCTGAGGTCTTCCATTCTTCTTATCCAGCCTCATCTTTCGCCTCTATCTCTTCCTTCCCACCATACCAAACCCTTTCCTTTCTTATCTCCATCAGAGATATCTCTTGTGGCTCCATCTTGATTTGAGCTCATTAGCAGGACTGCATCCAAAGTGGAAGTCCTTTATTGCCCAGGCTCTTTGATCCCCGTCCTGGGCCTCTGCATCTGGGCAGAGAACCAGCACAAACCCCCCAGCACATTCCAGTATAATGGGCCCAAAGCAGCTTCTCCAATTACAACCAGAGTAAACTCAAAGCAGGCCCATCCCTTCATCCAATCAAGTTAAGTTGCCTGCAAGGTCCTTCAGTTCATTAGAATAATGAGAATGCCATAGACTATTAATGTACACTGTTCATGCAAATATGTCAAAATCCAAAAAAAGTGTCTGCAGATGTACTGGAGCACAGTGTAAACTACAGTAGGGTTTTTGGGAGGTCTGACCTCACCAATTAAAACCTGAACTCTTTCAAAAGATGAGATACATGCATAAAATTATTTGAATTTTTCATATTACATTGGAAAATTAGAGTTTTCAAACAATGGCTCACTAAGATTAATGAAAATATGCAAGATAGTCACCTGGTCACGTTTGTTCAATATGGTAACCAGAACAAAAGTAGTCACTCAAGCCTTTTCCAGTGCAATAACTAGTCGGTCATTTAATTTTTGCAGCATCACACTGGGTAGATCCATCCACCAAAAAATGTGATTGGTCCAAATCATGAAAACATATAACATGCCACTGGTTTGGATAAAATCTTATGATCCATATCAGACAATATACTGACAAAACTTACATATCAATCACTTTATTGTTTGGTTTCAAAGGCGTTTGACTAAATGAGCAACAAAAGACATTTTGGGTTGGGTTCTTGAAGATCTTTCTCTTAGTCCTTGATCTACTGGGGACACGGTATGTCTATTATAAATATGGTCTGATCTAAGCTGAAGAGAATGTGTAGAAAAATACTTTATAGAAGCATCTTACATAAATGGTCAATTTGCACAGAATGCACTCTGAATGTCAATAAGATACGGGGGGGGGGGGGGGGGGGGGGGTTAGGGGGATGTTCAACTTTCACAGTCTGGTGTGTCCTTTCCTTTCACCAGACAGATTGCAGTTGGAGATTTGAAAAGAGTGAATGTCATTAAAATCCATGCCAACTCAATCCATTTAAGGGATAGCTGAAGTAGAATTTAAATCAACAGCCGAGCCCAAGCTCTATGTGTGGACAGAATACATTCCTCTCTAGCTTTTTGTTTGCGGCCATTTGGGAATTAAATCTATTGTGCAAACAATGTCCCGAACAGCATACTGACAGTGTTTACCTCAAAGAAAATTCCAGAAAAAAACATTATATTAGCAGAGCAAACTATTCCATTTGATACTGTTTCGAGTCTGTTTTATGCTCTCTATGAAGTTACACCACTGTATAAGTTTCTAATGAGTGGAAATTGTGATTCATGTGCACATACTAACCGGGTGTAGATTCCATTCTTACGACAAAAGGAATTTTTGACCGAGAGTCGACGGTTGTTGGGCTCCAGGGCAGGGAAGCGTCCTTCATCCAGCTGTACCATCTCTCCATGGGAGAGGGGCAGAGACGTGCAATTCGAGAGGCCACCTAAAGACAAAAATCAGAGGACAACCTATGAGGATCTATCTATCCATCCATTCAACCAATTATATATTAATACAAATGAATAGATGTCTAAGTACACAGAAATGTATTTCACTTTGCTGTTGACATTAAAATATGTAGTGCATCTAATCTGACTTTGTGGTATTTTCATGCAAATTCATCTCTTACTAGGCCAACCAGCCCAGATCTTGAACCACTAATTTCTAGTTGTACGGCTCTGGGATTGACCTTGTTGTGTTCATGACCATGTCAGTGAAACCATGTCGAATCTCAATAGGTCATTCAGCATGCATCTTCTAAAGTCAAAAGACCTCTGATCTCAAAGAGTCAAAGTGAAGTGTGACTCCAGAGAGGTAATAAGAGCAGTGACCTCTACGCCTAATTGGACAGTGTGATCTCCCACCTTGCAGAAATTCTGGCCTCTGGAGTTCAGTTAAACAAACCGGCCCCAATAGATCAGGACCAAACAGGGTCAGGCGGGTGGGGTGTATCTTGAGAAAAGCCTTTTGTGTCCTACACAAACACTTCCCTTGTGCTACTTACACATTCACAACCCTGATAACTGACCCTGGCCCAGGCACAGCACTAAACGCTGAACAAGCTCAGAAGCAGCCATGTGAGAATCCCTCCCACACACACACACACACACACACACACACACACAAAATCAGCCCGCAACCTGATCTCCCCAGACCTCTTAACTGAAAGAGCCCACAGTCCATATTGGACATACAACTAGAACATAGGGCTGGGTGATATTGCCCAAAAAAATTACCATGATAAATTGTATCTTTTAAGTCGATACTGATAATTATCATGATAAGTTTAACATTTTTATTTCTCTAAAGTTTAATGGCAGATTTTTGCTCCTAAGTAAAAGCTGTAGAAACCAGACCATTAAGTGTGGTGTGAGAACATGACAAAATTGTGAAATTCTTCACGTTTACAATTATTTTTCCTAAACAAAATATATATTCTTAATATGAAAATTAATTTCACAAAAATACTGTCATTATATTCCATTACTCCTTTAATACATTTAATACATGTCTGCAATAATAATATGATACAATTCTATATGAATATAGCTAAGTGGTCTAGCTGTGTAGTTGTCGTGTGATTGTGACTTATCAGCACATCTGAACTAGTGAGCTCATGCTGCACTGCTGAACTTTGACATGAGTAGTACGGTTTTGTTCTACTTTTTGCACATAAACAGTATTTCAAACCTTTATCGAACTCCTGTTATCATTTTATTAAGGAAAATTATATCACGACTATCATTAGCGTTTTATCACCCAGCCCTAATAGAAAGCACCTTTTCGATCCAGCAAGATCTAATCTATTTGGTTGGCTTTATGACTTTTTTGCAATACATTTATTTTTAACCAATCCAGCTGGAAACAAAAGGTCAGACACACCAAGCCAAAAGCTGTGACACACCAAGCCAATGGTAGTTCGTCAGCCAATATCGGTCCATCGTTTAGAGCCTGTCAGCTTAGTTTTTCAGCGTGTTCCACACAGTTGGCACTAGGTTTCAGTGATATAATTAAATCTGATTGGCTGTTCACCTTAGCAAACCAGTGCACAAGAAGAACATTCAAAGTAATGAGAGAAAGCACTGACAAAGTCAAGAGGTCTTAAACAGAGGGCTCAATTTTTTTACATCTTCATCTTACCTGTGCATTTCAATATGTGAACATTTTCATAATGCCATCTAGAAATTGAAGTTTCTATATCTGCAGTCCTAGTTTTTGGTTTACCTTTGTGAATGATTAATACCGACTACTGCCACCTGCTGGTATGGAGAGTTATTGACACAGTTGATGCATATATGCATTAGTTGGTCGTAGTCTTTCTCCTGTGATCAAGCTCAACTTTCTGACCCAAATGTATACAATTGACACTAGTTATTTTATGTTGGTTTGGTGTGTTGTGGCCTTAAGGGGTTGTGATCCATTTCACAAGTCAGAGTTTTGTGTGAAACTACTCAAGAATAGTGAGAAAATACTTGATTTTCACCTGCTTTCCTAAGCTGAGACAAAACATGAAAGTGATGTAATTTTGCATGAGGCAGCAAAATGAGTCAGCAATCATGTTGATAGCATTGACCACAACCAATTGAAGGAAAGAGATGCTACTATTGATTATTTGAGCCTCACTCAAGTGGAAAATCACTTTTTCCCAGAGCACCATGGCAATACCCACTAGAGATAGGAAAGTGGAGCTAAATTTGAGTCCATTTCAATTTAGTCGCGTGAGTCAGCAGTGAAGGACAGGGCAATCAGGGAAACTGAGAAATATTATGGATCTATTTTCAGTGTTTTTGGTTTATCAACCCACCTGAGTCTGTTTTCTTGGTGTATTTTTTGCTCTGTCCCCGAATAATGAGGATGAAGATGAGCAGAAGGATGAAAATGAGGCCCACGAGAGCAATAACCACCAGAAACCACCATTCCTCATAAAAGGGGGAGACCTTTTGGGCTGATAAAAGGGAAAAGAAACAGAAAAATGGGTTTGCACAACATAACACAAGACCATTTAGGATTTTCTCTGCAAGTTTACTGACCTGATATTGAAGGAGAAGGAGCACTTGGAGAACCGTAGCCATAGTCATTCACCGCAATTACACGGAAATCATAGGTGACCCCTTCTCTGAGGGTATCCAGGTTAAGAGTGTAGGATGTCACCTCTTTAGGGATGTCTTTGATTAGAATATCCCACAGTCCTTCATCTATTAATGGTTAGAATGCCATTATCCCTTTTGTAACGACCTTTAATGTTGCATTTCTGAACTTCTGCTGTTTTCTTTTTCACTTACCAGATGGTCTTGCTTCGATAACATAGCGTGTGATGGGAGCACGGCCAGGGTCACCGCTGGACCAGTGAAGAGTCAGGGCCGAACCATAACGAGAGATAAACGGCTCCCCCGGAGGCCCTGGAGCACCTGTGTCACAAAATATGCAAATAAGATGATAGTGGTGCAGAAATGATACACTCCAGCTTTAGATTAATTACAAAATAGCAAATAAGGAGCTAAATGCGAGGCAACAAGACCTTCTCCAGGGCCAGTTGTGATGTTGGCTTCAATCTCTGGGCCATAGGTAAGGGTTTTAGCACGGATGCGGAAGTTGTAGGTCACTCCATCTGCCAGATCCTTGATTTTCATCCACAAGGGAGTGCTGCCCTTCACATCCACAGTGACAACCTTACTGACACCTGAATTGTGAGGAGAGGAGTCTGTAGAGGAAACACTCAAACTCTAGATACCATGCTAGAGTAAAACACTAATAATGACACATACAAACACTCATTATTACACCGCACTGGATTTATATTATTGAGTTATATTAAAACGCACTCCTGTTCAAAAGTTTGAGGTCAGTAATTTTTTTTTCAAAAGCAATTTATGCTTTTCTTCATCAAGGATGCATTACATTGATCAGGAATAAATTGCATTTTATTTTTTATATTACAACAGAAATCAGTTATTTCAAACTGTAATAATATTTCATAACATTTCAGTTTTATTATTATTATTGTATATATTCAAATGAACTGCAAATTTCGTATTCAAAACCCTGTTGCACATAAAAGGCTTCTTTCAAAAATTTGTAGTGTCCCCAAAACTTTAAAAGAAAGTGTATTTTAATAAAACGACATTATAATTCTGGTTATATATTATTGTATAATCTCAAATTAAGGTTTTAATTAATTTACACTGACAGAATGTACTGTATTCAACATGTCCGATAGTCATAACAATGTTAATATTTGCATTTTGAATTACTATTGGTCTACTTTCTTACAGCTGTTTGCATACTGACTTGTAATTGGTCTCTGTTCAATTAGATATTCTATGCATACAGGAAATTGGCATCCTAGTGCAAAAATGTGCAAAGCATATAAGGTAGGGTACTGTATCCCACAATGCAATGCATGTGACTTGACCTTCCATTTTAGTGTGCTGAATGTGCCAGATGTAATTTTAGCAGGCCCATTATCAGATCTAAGATACATACAGTACAACACGATAAGATAATTTGTCAGCAATATAGCATACAAGTGTAAAGCATTATTGTATGCGTTATCTTTCACATTATATATATTTCTGACCATGGCCTATGACAATGCATTTGATTATATCCTTTAATTTGTTCAAAAGCAAAGGCAAAAACTAAAACCTAAACTGAAATTACACTTTCAATCTACTATTTAGCTACTTTGCAAGCACAGGTATTACTTCTGGGGTTTTACAGTCACATTTCCATACGTGTGAACATTGCACGAGGCCATGCTCTAGGGGTTAAACTAATAGAGAAAGCTGGGTCTTTGCCTTTGAGGCGTATTCTCCAGATCCTGAGATACGGCCATTGGTAAACAGCAGCCTAGCACATCTGTTTTCCCTCAAAGCCTTGACCAATCTGGAGCCATTATGGGACCACAGTAATTCCTCCTCTGATCCCAATTACGGTGGAATTTGGCCAATGCACCACACTTGGCAATTTAACCAAGCCTTGCTCAATAACAGGGCAAAGGGAGGGAACATCACATAGGAATGCCATTCATTAAATGCCAAAAGAAACCTCATTTTAAACACGTTTGGAGAACATTTGTAATTTTAAAAAAGCATGACGGGCATAGAAGGGTGTAAATCAGCTGCTGACTAAAAGTTATCTCTATAATTTGCTCAGCCACAGCTTTTAGTGTGGTGTAGTTTCTCACCATCCACAGGCGTGCAGGGCTCATAGACCACACGGTAGCCTTCCACGATGCCATTGGGCTGCTTGGGCTCACCCCAGGACATGTTGACCGAGGTGGTGGTGAGTTCACTAAAGTGGATAAAACTGGGAGCACTTGGAGCTGTGGAGTAAAAGAAGATCTCATTAAACCCTGAACATGATTTCATGAAAGTGCATTTTGATTGACAGGTTTTAATAGAGCTTGCCAGGGCTAACAGTTGCCGAATGTGAGTAAAAATTGACCTTGGTGAGTAAATAAAACAGTTACTCGCAGTTAGCCGGTAACTTTATTAGGAACATAATAAGTGGATAAATCAAATTGTAAGATCAATAATATAAATGATGTAAGTCTACTAAAATCAAAATCAGTTGTGTGTCCTTTGACAGGTTTTACTATAGAGAAAAAAAACTTACAATCGCATTTATCTCAGGCAATAAAGGTTTCAGGATTTTATCTCTGGTGTCTCAGGGGTTTTCCCCCTCACAAAAACTTTTGCCATTAACATTGAAATATTTAAATATGTGGAAGGAAACAATAATAGGCCTACATATTTTTTAAACAGTTACAGATTCACACAGTAACTGAAATTTGCCTGTATATGATGCATGATGCTGCAAGTGTCCAGAGCAGTGTGTCATAAATATTTAAGAAAAAAAAAAAGAAAAAAAAAAAATTTTATATATATATATAGAGAGAGATTTTTCAGTGTTTTAAACAAGTCTCTTCTGCTTAAAGCTGCATTTATTTGATCACAATACAGTAAAAAATGAAATATTGTTAAATATTATTACAGTTTAAAACAACAGTTTTCCATTTGACTGTATGTTAAATGTAATTTATTTCTGTCATGCTAATCTGAATTTTCAGCATCATTACTCCAATCATTTATCATTACAGTCAAAGTTGAAAATGTTGCAGATTATGATTTCTGTAAGAACAATAACACATTTTCATCATTGCTGTCTTTTTTGATTAATTTAATTCATTAGTTTTGAATACAAGCATCGATTGTATAAAAAAACGAAAAGAAAAAAAACTTTTGAACAGCATTGTAAAATGCTATATTATGTAGATACTGTGCTGTTAGGAATTTTTTTCTACATTATTAATATTTTTTAGCAATTTAGCCAATATTGGCAGGTGGATACATCTAGTCACAAAATTTATTATTATTTTTTTTCATGAAATATAAAATAAAAACAACAACCTCTCAGCACATATTTAAGCCTATTCTTCTGTTAGAGGTCAGGGTAATGTTGCAGTAATGTAAGGAGTTTGTCTGCCCTCCGGAAGATTGGCACTGAGGCTCGTATTGGCTCATCTCCCAGTGTCTTAGTGTAAGCTGAGCCAAGATTCTGTCTTGCTTGTACTGTTCTCATTGTTCCTTCCTCACTATAATGTCACAATCTTTAAGGGAGCGGAAAAGGCTGAATTAACTTTTCTCAATCACTTGGAACACAGTTCTCCTTATGCTGACCTGCCAAAAAGCACTTCCTCAATATGTGGCCCATTTTCTCCAACCCAGTTCCCAGCTCCCCATCCTAAACGAACTGTCACAAGCTTCCGTTCCTACACACTACCCCCAATACTCAGAGACAACCCATTTCCTTCACAGTCTCACAGCCCTCATGCAATCTGTATGATGTGATCCGTCCAATTGAAAATTAATAACCTTTTCAGCAGGGAGCTTTGGGAAAACAGTGGGATCAAAGATGTAGACTATTCTCCCAAAGCATTTCAGACTAAGCGGGTTTAGCATGAAGGTCACTTCTGTGCTTGTTGACTGATGTATTTTGCATGGACTTGTGTCCAGCGGATCACCTGCTTGCTGAGTGCGCCCTCTGGTGGGCAGCGAGCGGGGGCTGTCCCCCGCCGCGTTGAAAGCAGCCACGCTGATCATGTAGGTGGTGTAGCCAGTCAAGTTCTTCAGCTTCACGCTCAGCTCCGGCAGAAAGAGAGTGCGGAGTCGCTCAGTCGCATTCTGCAGCTGAAACTCCCAATAATAAATCTAGAAAGACACAAATCACACAAATTAATAATTTCAGAAGATGTAAATCTGATGGGCTATCAAGCTTAATATTTCAGTGCAGCAGTCCTTAAACTTTTCAGACCAAGCCTGACCGTATCTGATTAAATCAGTCTATCAGACTAAGTACCACTTAGTCATGTAGTCATTATTCAACTCTAAAAGAATAGAGGAATGAGGCTTTCTTGGCCTGTTCACGACGAGAAAAATAACGTTGTTATGATGTGTGTTGTTTTGACTCATGCAATCAATGCCTGTATGGCTGAATTCAGAACACAGAAAGACTAACAAAACACATTATTAGCAGTGGTGTAATTTGCATAAAACATTAATTTAGGTAATTTACATAGAATATGATACTGATCAATGTCCATAGATGGCAGTGCAGTGTTTAACTCAAGATGCTAAAGCAATGGTAGCTAGAACATCTCAATGCACCTTTAAAAACAATGTTGGGGAGTAACTAGTAATGTAACGGAATTACATAATTTAATTACAAAATAAATGTAATAAATGTCTGGTCAGCTATCCTTGTGGGGACTCTCCATAGGCGTAATGGTTTTTATACTGTACAGACCGTATTTTCTATCGCCCTACACCAACCCTACCCCTAAACCTAACCCTCACAGGAAACTTTCTGCATTTTTAGATTTACAAGAAACTTCATTCTGTGTAATTTCTTAGCTTGTTTACCCGTGGGAACCTCAATTTAGGTCCCCACCATGACACGAGTCCCCATAAGTCTGTGTGTATTCAGGTTTAAGTCCCCACCAGAATAGAAAAACAAGTACACACATACACACACAGACACACACACACACGCATGCACAGATATACAATTGATTTCTTTCCCAAATTGAAATGACTGCTCTAAAATATGAGACACCAATGTTTCATGAATTTAGGACACATAATTTTGGACAGTGTTTTCCATCATATCTATCTAAAGATTTGATTTCAAAAACAGCATCATATCTAATACAAGGTTTCTTGTCATGATTTAAAATCTGTATTTAACCTCAGAATGATCTCAAAGTAATTAGGTGCTAAAATCAGATTTTATGGTTGCTGGTAAATTACAATCTTTATTCTATTACATTTCCAAAATAACCTTCCAAACACATTATGAAATGCATATATTATCCTTCTGTGCGAAAATATGTTTTCTTTTAGCTGTAAAGTTTGAAGTTGCAGCGTATAGTTTATGCACCACTAGTGGTTCTAAACTGAACTGCCAAAACAACTTAAAAGGCAAAGTTTGTTTAGACTTTGAATATTGGTTTGGCAAAGCTTCGTCTGGAAGTTTAAAACTGTTTGAAGTTTGGTTTGATGTTTTAAAGTTATATAAGCTTTTTGTAGTAAATACTTGAGCAGCCAAAGAAATATTTAAAGCTTGAATGTTACATAAGACTTCTAGCTTTTGGCAGCCTGAAGAGAAATTTGGATGGTGGTTACTAGGGTGTGCTGGATGGTTGCTAGGTCAGTTATTTTGAAATAAACCCCACTATCCCTAAGATTACACAACAACAGTATATTGACTTTGTCAGGATGTGAACTGTTCTAATAAATCAAACTGAGGGATCGTTTTTACAACACCGTTTTCAGCAAAAAACTAAAAACACGTTACGTGTTTTGGCCATTCATTTACACAACCAAGGAAAGATGATTCATTTACACAACAACTTGCAAAAAGTACAAGTTTTTGAAAACTATACCATCTCTGTGTAAACTACAAAAATGTGTAACAATTATGTAATTTGCATGTATATTACATTCTCAGTCAATTGGTTTGTGCAGTTGTGTAGTATTTCTTTACAAAGTGATACTGCCATCTACTGGCCTGGCATGCATAATACAGCTGTCTGCAAAACTCAAAATGTTGCTTGCATAAATCAGGATAGATTCTTATATAAACAGGCCAAATACACACTGGAAAGGGAGATCAGACTGGCAAAGAGGAATTACACTGGAAAGCTAAAGGACCAATTCTTTTCCAGTTATCCTGCTTCAGTATGGAAAGGTCTGAAAGAGATCACCATCTACAAGACACCACCATCAGCACTGTGGAGAATCACATCTCCTGTAACCCCCCTCTCCCCACCTCCAGCACTCCAGATCAGTGAAGATGACGTGCGTCAGGTCTTCAGAAAGAACAAAAGAAAAAGAAAGGCACCCGGCCCAGACAGCATTACACCAGCCTGTCTGAAAACCTGTGCTGACCAGCTGGCCACATCTTCACAAGGATCTTCAACAGATCACTGAAGCTGTGCTAAGTCTCCACATGCTTCAAATTGTCCACCATCATCCCCATTACAAAGAAAACCTAAAATTACTGTACTTGAATACAGACCTGTGGCTCTAACATCTGTGGCCATGCAATCATTTGAAAGACTGGTTTTTGGCTTATCTAAAGGAAATCAATGGACCTTTACTAGACCCCCTGCATTTTACCTACAGAGCAAACAGGTCTCTGGATGATACAGTCAACGCGGGACTCCATTACATCCTACAACATCTAGACAGACCAGGGACTTATGTGAGGATCCTGCTTGTGGACTTCAGCTCGGCTTTTAACACTATCATCCCAAACCTCCTCCTGCCCAAATTAACTCAAATTAACTAATTGATTCCATCATTGAATCCATCCTCTGCAGTTCTATAACTGTCTGGTTCAGCTCAGCTACCAAATCTGACCTCACAAGACTACAGAGGATTGTCTGGACTGCTGAGCAAATCACTGGTACAACGTTACAGAGCACTGTGCACCAGAACGACCAGACACAGGAACAGTTTATTTCCTCAGGCAATCCATCTCATGAACACTTAACAATAATCTTGGAACACACAACACTACAGGTGCTTCTCAATAAATTAGAATGTCAAAAAAATTAATTTATTTCATTAATTAAACTCAAAATGTGAAACTCATGTATTAAATTCAATGCACACAGACTGAATTAGTCTAAGTGATGATTTTAGCTCACATTAAACAAAAACCCACCAATTCACTATCTCAATAAATTACAATATGATGACATGCCAATCAGTTAATCAACTCAAACCACATGCAAAGGTTTCCTGAGCCTTCAAAATGGTCTCTGACAACTACACCCTTCACAAGGAGTGTAAGTCACAAAAATTCATAGCCAATAAGCTGGCTGTTCACAGAGTGCTGTATCCAAGCAGGTTAACAGAAAGTTGAGTGGAACGAAAAAGTGTGGAAGAAAAAATGCAGATGAGTTGAAGGCCACTATCAAAGAAACCTGGGCTTCCATACCACCTCAGCAGGGCCACAAACTGATCACCTCCATGCCACGCCGAATTGAGGCAGTAATTAAAACAAAAGGAGCCCCTACCAAGTATTGAGTACAATAATAAAGGAAAAATAAATGAACTTTTCCTCGACATTCTAATTTATCGAGAAGCACCTCTATATACATTATTACCTATTTAACAACTTGTACTTGTTTACATTTCAAATTTGTACATATCAGACCTGTACATCATACTTGTCTATATTATATTTTTTACATTGTCTATTGTGTATATTTTTATATAATTCTTTTTTTTAATCTGTGTCCTGTCTTGTCATTGTCATTCTGTTACACTGTGGAGCTTCTGTAAAACAAATTCCTCGTATGTGTAAAGATACCTGGCAATAAAGCTCATTCTGATTCTGATTTTAGTAATTTTTACAAATCTGCATAAACAGGGATTGTTTGGACGATGTTGTCATCCGTACGTGAAAAAAGGAAATGAAAAGCATTTTTTAAACATACATTTAAAGGGGTCATATGATGCGATTTCAATTGTTCCTTTCACTTTGGAGTGTTAAAAGCTCTTGGTGCATAAATAAGATCTGTAAAGTTGCAAAGACTTGCAAAGTCTCAAATCCAAAGAGATATTCTTCATAAAAATTGAGTCAACCACTCTGTGGTTGAACACAAATGTTGTGGAGGAGATGCTATGTTTTGTTGTGAAAGCGAATCTACTTTGTTTGGCCTTTCAAAAGAGGACAACTAGAAATCAGTGGTTAAGTTGTATTTACAACACTGTTAAAGAATATTCCAAATATTCAGATGTGTGCAACGCATTTTACGGAGAATGAGGACTGTTTCCTGTGAGAGTAACCTACAATGCCGGTGTCTGTTTCTATAAAATGGAATAGTTCCAACTTTGCAAGGACAGTCTGGCACTTCTAACTCACAGCCTGTAAGTACGTTTTCATATATAAAGGATTTGCCACTGACGATTCAAACGCGAGTTTTGAGCAGTGTAGAGTAGAGCTTGTTGTTTGTCGTTTTTATGTCTCCACTGGATGCAACAAATGCCTCAATTGTAATGGCTTTTTTCTCCTCATGCAGGGACACACGCATCACAGTATGGAGGGGTATAACATTTCCATCACACACTTGATGCATTCGCCCAATCACAACACACTGGACAGTTTTCAAAACGATGAACTTTGTAAGAATCAACACGTTTCTGAAAGGTGGGGTATAGAGGAGCAATGTTAATGTGCATTATGTGGAAAATATTGTTTTTTTTTTTACCTTAAACCGCATAAACACATTGCATTACACCATATATACAATATAATGTTATTTTTAGCAACATCATATGACCTGTTTAATTGTGTACAATTTCAGACATTTTTTCAAACTCATGTGAGCACTTAGATTAAAAAAGTGATTCATTCATGAATCTAGCATTGCTAGTTCTGATTCTGCAGAAAACACACAAGACTTGATTGCTGAAATATTATCAGAAAACAAATATTCTCAGGTTGGCATATTGGCAGAAAAGGATTTATTATGTTTCACAGGGGCAAAGCAATATTCTAGCTTATATTTTAGCTAGCTGAAACACATCAAATGTTGTACCTTATAGCCTTGAATATCCCCATTCTGGGCCTCCACTGGAGGAGGGTCCCATGTGACATCAAGCTGAGTAGCTGTTGAGGACTGGATAGCAACATTCTGAGGTGCAGCAGTGGGCACTGATGAGAACATAGAGAGAGACTATGAATCCTATACAGTTTGAACTGATTTATTAGACTTTATATTGACTGACAGCACTACTGCACGTTTTTAATAGACTGTGAAATCAACAATATTGACTTATAGCATCAAGGAGGAATATTTGTACCCTTACCCGCCTCTCCCACGAACACTTCCTGTGGCGAGCTGGTGGGCCCCTCCCCTACTGCGTTATACACGCTCAGTCGGATCTCATAGCGCTTGTGTTTATTCAGATCTGAACAATGGAGAACATGTGCACACATACACGCTCTATTCAATACAGAATGAGAAAACCTTAAAGGTGCTAAAACATAATGATCCCCATCCAATGAAGTGAGATGCTGAGAGGAAAAGTCAATGACAGTGTGGAGAGAAATGGGCACAGTCAGACAAGACCAGACGTGAGAAGAGAGACAAATGAGATTGGGCTCTCATGTGCGCAAATAAACGAGGTGTGAGAAAGAGATGTTACTAGAGTTCAGAGACTAAGTTCGGCAGGAGGGAATGGATGAGTGGAAAGCAGTGTTGGGGAGTGACTAACTAAAAAAATTGTGATAGCTGCTAACTTAATGTTCTTCAGTAGCGTGACATTTGCTCAGCTGTTTTAAAAACTGTAATTTTTTCCACTAACAAGCAAGCTAATATTCATCTAGACAGTTCATTTAAAAGACCCAGTGTGAAAAGTTATTCACAGATTTGGGCCCCTGTGCAAATGTGAACATCTTTATTTGTATGAATATGCTAAATAGTACAATAATATAAATTAATACTTAATATATTAACTACTATCACATTTATATTTTTTATGGAAATAAATAATAGTATTTAAAACTAATATTGAGAATAACTTAGCAAAATAATATATTATTTACATACAGTAAATGCCCTTATCGCACATATATATATTACATATATATATATATATATATATATATATGTAAGAATATAACTTCTTTGCAGATTTATTTTAGCTAAATGTTCAATATTCTAGTTTGACTGTAGTTGAACTACTTAAACTGTGAACAACCTAAAGTAGCTTTCCCAACACTGGTATAAATGATGACGATAGAAACACTGATGAAAGAGCGAGAGCGAATCTTAGGACTTACTGTCCAGCTCGTATTGGGTAAGTGAGGATTCGGTCAGGTTCCTCACGCTGTAGGGGGCTGAAGACGGTAGGGTGGAGGGGAGAGGAGGCAGAGGTTGGCAGAGAGGAAGACCAAAGGTAAAGAGGGAGAAGTATAAAGAGAACGTAAGAGAGATAAAAAAAAAGCTGGATTAGCGCATTAGCTCCTGCTAGCAGAGAGGCTGGCAGCTCCACAGACTTTGAGAGAGAAACTACCTGCTGAAGAGACAATTAACTCAGCCCGCATACACTAAAGCTCTCATTAAATGCATGGTAATGAGATGAGCTGCTATAGAATCTGCCTTTACATGGAAAATGAAACAGATGAGTTAGCATTTTTGTTTGCTGAATTAGCTTCTTTCTTCATGTTCTTATACATGTAGTACAGTTGTAACTTGACTTCTAAGTTTGAGGGTTGTTGGCATTAGCTATCACTCTAATAAATACTGAACAAAAGACTCATTTACTTAACAGACATGAACAAAAATGTACCACAGTAGTATCATGTGTTTAAATCTTTGGCTTGGTAGGATGAGACCGCTTTTTTTTAAGAACATGGTAGTAATACTTGAATATGATCTTTATGGTCATTATAACATGTCAAGTCATCATATCATACCATAACTGTACCATGAGACAAAACTTAGAATACAATACTTACTTTACAATACTAAATTTAGTAAGGGACCAGACAGACAAGTAGATAATTTTTGTTGTTTATTTGAGTAAGTTGAATGAAGACTCACCTGTGAGCTCGGCCCAGTTGGCAGACGGGTTATTAACTGTGCGCACTGTGAAGCTGCGTAGGCGGTCATAACGCAGTTCTCTGTAGCGTACTCGAAAACCAAGCAAAATACCATTGATCTCCTCCTCAGGGGGTGGCTGGATGGGGTTGAACAGATTATGTCATTATCTCTCATTTGTAAACACAACGTTCAAGAACAGATAAAGACCTGTGTTCCCTCTCAGAACAGTGTGATGAATCGGACCTCACCTTCCAGCGGACTAGCACAGATGTGGTGGTATGTGGTGTCACAGAGAGGATTGTGGGAGCTTTGTCGGGTGCTAATGGAACACAAACAGACAGTTTGTTCAGTTAATGACTGTGGAGCTGCAAGGACCCTGATAAGAGTGGAATAACCAAAAGTGGAAACCAGTGGTGTGACTGTTAGCAGTTCTGGTTAAACACCAAAGGTCAAGCATGAGGTAACCCTGCAGTTTTCCCCTTCACTGACTGTGTCATATTTTGGTCACATTATGATTCATCTCAGGCCTCAGGAACTTGTTCCCTGACAGCATTAAAGTGCTTTGCAGTTGCCCCTACCGTCCTGTAGAGTGGTAATTGCCTCGCTCTCCTCGCTGTACTCGCTGTCCCCAATATCATTAGTGGCTTTCACTCTGAACAGGTAGGAAGTGAAAGGCTTGAGCCTGCAAATAGGAAAAAAAGCTCAGTAGGACTGTGGCATCACCAGTTTTGTCCTCTGTGACCCTCAAAGTTTAGAAAGTTCATTAAAGAATCAATTTAGGCTTACTTGTCTATTACGTATGAAGTGGCCTCATGGTTGACCGATGCCGAGTGGACGGTCCAATTGCTGTCAGGCAGCTCTCTGTACTGGATGGTGTAGTATCGGATGGGAGACAGACCATCGCTGCCTGGTTCCCATGACAACAGTACACTGCGGGCCTGGACCTCTTCTTGAGGCACAACTGGACGACTTGTGGGTTGAGGGTGTGCTGAGAGGAGATCAGACAAGCAGTTGCAATCAATGACATGTAGTAAAAAGCACCTGACCTTGAAAAGTGAGATGAAGCAGTACCTCTCTTCTCTGTAGTGACCACAAGTGCCTCTGCTGCTTCTCCCCATCCCTTTCGAGTCTGGGCCGTGAGGCGGAATACATAAACACTCTCTGGTTTCAGTCCAGTCGCTGTATACTGTCGTGCACTTGGGTTGAGAACATCAACGTTGGCAGAGGTAATACTAGAAGAGTTTTTCCGGAAAGCAATCTGATATGCTAGATAAGAGACATATAAACATTTCAATCAGAGGATTCTGAATTTAATAACCTTGTAGGTTTTACATGCACTGTTCTGACTGGGATTCATACTAGTGTATAACTGGCATGAGGGGAAGACACATTAACAAAGATGTTAAAGACTGCAGCTTCTAGTAATTAAAGACCCAAGCTACTGTACCTAGCCACATATGCTACTGTGCCTCTTGAGGCCAGGGAAGTTAGATCTACCTGCCTTGTGATCTCTACTAGCTGGACTCACGCTGTAACACCTTCCTAAAACTCACTCCCATCCAGATCACAACACCAATATAACTTGTCCTACTTGCCACATTCTGGATAGGATTTTAGTTGGCACCAATGGACCATGCTAACAAGGATGATAAAGACCACAGGCCCTTGCGTCAATCTCTAGTGTGCCTATTGAGGGCCAAGGAAGTGAGGTTACCTGCACAACAATCCCTTACACCTATCAGGGTCACTGCACCAATTAATCTGGTCCTACTTGCACCATTCCAAGCTTGACTTAACCAGGGACAACTGGCATAGAAAGTGAGCATGCTAACAAAGACACTAAAAATAAAGTTTAATAGAGTACAGTGGCTAGTAACAGTCTATTTGATGTCCTGGATCACTACTAGTTTACTCATTGTCTTGTCATAAATCTTTTATCATCCATTTAGAGTAACACATTCATATTCTACATAAAAGTCATGCTCCAATGAGATAATGGATTTTACCCATAATCGTACTGTGATCATATAGAGTATGTCAAGTATTAAAGAGACTATAAAAATTATTTACCAAGGATAATGCCATTTGGCTGAGCAGGGGGCTGCCAGATCAGTCTCACTGAGGAAGTCCTGACTTCAGGAAAAAGGATCCCGACTGGAGGCCCAGGTACTGTTTAAAAAAAAGTCAATGTAACTAGCACACCATAAGCAAGAATAATAATTTATGGTGGTTGTTAAATGTGGTTAAGATTCTCACCATCATCAAGCGTGCGCTCAAAGATTGGCGGAGAACTAGGCATGCCATCTCCTATACGGGTGAAGGCTAGAACCTGGATCTCATAAAGCACATACTTCCCAAGACCAGTGAGCTGGACACTATGAGTGGTATTTCCCTCTACTGTCCAGAAACGCAGGGCTGACTCTGCATCCTTGTCCTTGTATATCACCTGAGAGGAAAAATACATGCATCTCTTCAATACAACAATGGACTCAAGAACAGTAAATCTGGTAAGAAGCCTGTTGTCAATGTACCTTATAGCCCAGAATTAGTCCATTGCGGTCAGTCTCTGGAACTTCACCCCAGCGGACCAGGACACTGCTGGAGGTGGTAGCAAAAGCTGAAACATTTGCAGGGCCACTTGAGGGGACTAACAAATGGAGAAAACAAGTAAACCAGCAATTAACAACCATATGAGCGATCAGGCTTTCAAACTAGAACAGCGTACATTTTGTCATTGATTGTACCTGTCATATGTTTACAAGATAAAGCATATGCCAATGCAGTCTGGTTACAATTCAGTACGTGATGGTAAAAACGTGTTGCCGACTGCGCTTTCAGCTGTTAATCAAACTTTAATTGACAGTTTGACTGAAACTAGAAAATTACTTATTTTTTTTAAGAAGAAAAAAAATCTTGCATGAAACATAACTTTTAATGGACTAAGCAATAAAGAGCAAATGGAGAAAAAGTCCCCCGGGAATTTCACATCTCCTCTAAAGTTTCAAACAAGATCTCAACATTCTCACAAACTTGAAAGTCGATATGAACTCAAATGCGTTTCATCATTTATCCGAATTATATGATCCACATTCATTTTATAGCAATATTATCTTACTGTGTGCCAGCAATTGTCTCATTTATTTCTATTTTCATTTCTCCTAAGCAATTTTAGGAGATACAGAGTCAGCTGAATCATAACTGCAAATTCCATGAAGGCTCCCGGGCAATAAAAGTACAAGCTTTGAGCAATAAAGTGTTCTTGTGGGCAGCCATCATAATTAAATCAAAGGTCAGCAGTGTTGCGAAAGCATTCAAAAAGGTTTTTGCAAAGTACAAGAAAGCAAGGAAAGAAAGCACAGCAAATTTCTCACCTGACTCTCTGGTTCTCCCGTGAACTGGTTGGCTCCATGGTCCTGGCCCGATGCCATTGAACGCCTGCACTTTGACTTCATATTCCGCCCACTCTTCCAGGTCCTCAATGGTAAACTCCCTCTCCTGCCTGTCAGGAATGATGTGGGACAGGACCCCAGCCTTAGAGCCTGGACGAGAGTACTGCACCCTGTAGCCCACCAGCTCTGGATTTCCATTGTATTCCCACTCTGGCAACGGCTAGAATACAGACACACTTCAACTTAGAATACTAATTTTTGCATCTTAGAAGAATTATCATTAGACAACCAGGTCATTTCCCTGTTTGGAATATAACATCACAAATGAAACATCTTCAATACCCAAACTTTTTCTCCCACAACAAAGAGATGCAAATGGAGACTTTTTCTTAATTTCATGCATGTCTCTTAAAAGTTTCAGAATAGACAATGGGTCTCATTCATGAATTACTGTGGATTTTTCGTACACACATACAGGTGATCATTTCTGCCTAATTCACAAAATGTGCGTATGCACATGGATTTGTGTTTAACCTCATTCTAAGGTAATGAATTTCAAAATGACTAATCACGCACCCAAGCTGAGATATTTGAATAAAACACGCCTAAACCATCTCCTTTCTGCACAACCTTTTCTTTACTGCCTTTTCTGACAATCAGCAAACATGATTCTTTCTGAAGACACTTCTTTAACCTAAAGAATCAGGAATAACAAGGAACGAGAAATATCTGAAACATCAATATCATTTGCTGCTTAAATAAAACATGAGACTGGAACATCCATTAATCTCCCGAGCTATGAATGAGCAAACACTGAAAAATAAAACTTTCCCCATGGTTGAAATGCAATCTCAGGATTACTTAACAAAATAAAGCAAACACAATCAATTCCACATTCTTTTCCCTCTTAAGCATATTGATCACATTCCAGGACACATACGTACCACCCATCTGAGCCACAGGCTGGTCTCACTGGCCGTGCGGAGAGTGATGTTTGCGGGGGCGATGTCAGGAGGAGCCTGTAGGGTCTGGATCTTCCTAGATGGCTGGCTGGGTGGGCTTGTTCCTACTATATTCACCTGCCTCATTCGAAATCTATAATCAGACGGTAAATTAGTATGCAACCTACAGACAATGTATATAAGTACATCCCAGAATTCAATGGGTGGACCTGTAGTACGTGTAGGGGTTCAGGCCCTGGACCTCAAGAGATCGTGCATCAGGCTCATTGGCCAACTGATGGACAATGACCCACTCCTCGTTTTCTCCGATAACACCAATCTGCAACAAAGGAGAGACAAAAAACAGTGATGGCTGATAAAACAAGGTGAGCGCTTGAGATGAATGAACAACGTAATGTAGTTCTGTACTACCTGAGCCTCTACCAGCCAGAGTGAGATGGATGTTTTGCCGTCATAGCCTGGTTTGAACTGCAGGGTTACTGAACGTGGGCTGATGTTAGAGATGGCAATGTTGGTAGGAGGTCCAGGCATCTCTATGGGAACAGGAGAATTAAAACATGCAAGATGAATGGTTGAAATGGCTCAGTGGAAAAAAGAAAAGACTTGGGAACAATATTATTGCCATTCACTTCCAATACATCCTCCTGAATTAAATAAATAAATAAATAAAATTAAGTCACACTATATTGAACAATATACAGACGACTTCTACTTTCCACCTCACGCTTAACTACCTTGAGTTCTCTGAAAAAAAATGCATTCAGAATCAAAGAGAGACACACATCCTCCAGGTCCTTATTTGCATGACACATTTCTGTCTGCCATCAGTTAATTTTTGCCTGCAGAAGCAGTAGCTTGCAAATTAGCATCACAGGGAACAGAAAGTGAGACAAGATAGGTTTGATTTAAAAAAACAAAAAACAAAAAAAACGGTGTGATCCATCCAGCATACTGATGGTTCATTACAAGCATCTACAGAGGACAACGCCAAAGCATCTTTCCACAGTGTCTCATCTTACTGTGTTTAGTGTCTGCTTCTGTCTAAGAGATGGCTGAAGATTATGAATATTAATGCACAAAGCCATCATATTCAGTGTGCCTTCATTAACTTCAGTATCAAGAGTAAGGTTAATAAGGCCACACAGCAGAAAGTTAACATCCTAAGGGATGTCCTTCCTCTTTATAAATATATACCAAATTAAATCTTATGAACACGTATTAATAAATTAATGGGATAGTTCACCTTAAAATTACAATTCTGTTATTAATTACTCACCCTCATGTTGTTCCAAACCTGTAAGACGTTCGTTCATCTTCGGAAAACAAGATGACCTGTTTTGATGAAATCCGAGAGCTCTCTGTCCCTCCAATGCAACTGACACATTCAAGACCCAGAAAGGTAGTAAGGAGATCGTTAACTAGTCCATGTGACATCAGTGGTTCATCTGTTGTTGTTTTTTTGTGTGCAAACAATTTCCATGTCAGTCTTCGAAGCACGTTCATAGGAGTACCACAAAACGTTGCTATGTACGGAGAAAGCTCTCGGATTTCATCAAAAAATATCTTAATTTCTGTTCTGAAGATGAATGAAGGTCTTATAGGTTTAAACAACATGAGGGTGAGAAATTAATGACAGTATTTTAATTTTTGGGTGAACTATCTTTAAAGATTTTACACATTATTACTGTTTGTGGGTGTTAAGATTTTTAGAAAGAAGGCTTTAACTCTTAGAAGGGGTTTTACTGATTTATTTGATTGAAATAGTAAAAAAAAAAGGTAATATTATTAAATATTACAATTTGAAGCCATTATTCCTCAGTGTCACATGATCATTGAGAAATCACTCTAATATACTGATTTGATGCTCAAGAAACATTTCGCATTATTATTAATGTAGGAAACAGTTGTGCTGCTTAATTTTATTAAAAATTTTTATACACATTTAATACATTTTTTCAGTATGCTTTGACAAATAGTAAAACAAAAAAGGTAATGTATTTAAAAAACTTACTAACCCTAAACTTTTGAACAGTTGAGCAATTTAGCATTGATTTATCATTATTTATACGGATTTATCATTATTTATACATTTATTTTGAAATCATTACAATATTTTTTTTGTAAAGTATCATTACTTTACAAAATATTTGCAATAGTAATTAATTATACAAATTATTATATTATTATATATATATAATTTATTTTCATATTATTATAGTCATATTTTTATTTTATTATCATTATTATATTTTACAGACAGCTTGAAGACACATTGCTGGAGAATGATGACATACATGACGGCATCGCTGCAATCCTGGAGTAAGAGAAAACATGAGAAGAAACTCACCTGGGGGCACACCAGAGGAAATGGTGGAGGACGACAGCTGACCTTGACCTTTGGAGGTCATACCGGCCACCTGAATGGTGTAGGTAGTGAGCGCGGTCAGTCCGGTGACCCGGTACTCTTGTGTCATGTTGGGCAGGTAATGCGTGACGCGAGTGTTTGTTCTGTTGAATTCCTCCCAGGAAATGCGATACCCTGCAGGCACAAGACAGAAAGCGGTTCAGCAGACAGCCAGAAGATCAGGAGAAACCGCTAAAGGGGGTGGTTCAGATACCGGTGAGGATGCCGTTCTTCTCCGGCGGGTCTTTCCAGCTGACTTTGAGAGACGTGTCCAGGATTTCTGTGAAGCTCAGGTGACCTACAGGTCCAGGAGCTGAGCATACAGACACCCACATCAAGTCTTTTTAAAGGCCTGAACAGAACATCGTCATGGGTCGAGATGGATGGAGTACATAAAAAAGCACACTCACTGTCTTCGTGGGTGCGTACGCACAGCGAAGTGCTACGAGGGCCATCTCCAGGTGTAGTGAAGCACAACACGCAGGTGAAGTACTCCGTGAACTTCTTCAGTCCGGCGATGTAACCTACATGAACGCTGTCCTGAAAATTGGGTCTTACAGTAACCAAGGTAACATCTTCCTCGTGGCCTGGTTCCCATGCCAACAGCTGAAGTAAAAAAAAACGGACAGATGTGTCCACTATCACTTAGCACAAGCCAATGTGAATCCTGCCGCTGTCTCAGCATGATATATATTGGAAGTATTGAAAGCATTATTATAAAAGGGGCACTGCACACTTGTGCTCGACCACTAGAGGGCAGTGGATGGACGCTCACCTTGTATCCCTGGTTGATTCCGTTGATGAACTGTGGGCTTGGAGCACTCCATGTGAAACGGACTGTGGTGGAGTTGACAGCCTCAGCCTGGACGTTCCCTGGTGGGACCGTGGGCACTGGAAAGGAGAAGATTTGACGAAGTGAGATGGTGAGGGAAATCAAAGAGCGGACAATGATTTCTTTGTGTGACATCTATTAGACATGGTATATAAACTCTTGTATAAAAATAACAAGTAGTTAGTTTAAATTAGTGATTTTGGCCTGTCGCACCTCTGTATCTCACAGAGGTGTATCTAACCCATAAATATTATCTAACACCTCACAGGTCTGTATCTAACCCTTATGTAATACTGTGGCTAATGCTAAATTTGATTTTAAACATTTAGTCATATTCATAACAAATTACTTACTAAATTTACTGACCAAAAACATATATTCAGCTGTGACCCACATGCTGTGCGCAGCCCATTAGCTGCATGATTTTTCCACAATACCAAAAAAAAAAGTAATATTCCTTCAAAATAAAACTATCTGATATTCATATTTAATTATTATCGAATTTTAATGACCAAAAACAATTGTTTTACTTTGACCTGCATGTTGTGCTCAACCCTGCAACTGCGTGATTTTTCCCTATCACAAAAAAATACAATAAAAATTAAACTGTGACGCACAGGAAGTGACATCTTTTGAACGCTTTCTTCAATGTGATGAAAAGAGAAGTAAGTCTTATTCCATTTTTTACACAAATTGTAGTGTTGATGGCATTTATCAAGTGTAACTATTCAACCCCGTTACTGTATAAAAAATTAATTATCTTTAAGATAAATAATAAATAATCTAAAATATTTAATATTAAATTAAACTTTAAAAAACCTGTTGATATAAGATATTCTCAAGATCCTCACCGCCTTGCAGGGTCCATTCTGTGACTTTGGGGCTGTAGACGCCCTGGCCCGCCCCATTATAAGCAGCCACCTCAATCTCATAGTTGGTCCAAATGATGAGGTCCTCCAGAAGGAGATTCGTTTGGTCTGGGTTGGTGATGTTTTTCATCTGACAGTCCACCGGTAAACCAGACAGACAGTACCTGAGTAGCATGGTGGGAACAGTATGAGACGATGGAAAAGCATCAGCCCCGTGACTTCTAAGACTCAAAAATAAGAGTTCTCGCTGAGAGGACACTATTGGCTCCAATGGGACGTGAAGCAGACGAGAGCCGGTCTACTCTAGAAGATGAAGTGCTGCTGAGAGCAGCTTGATTGTGTAAAGGACAGTCCCAGAGATCTCTCACCTGATGATATAGCCTTGAAGCGGACCATTTTGGTGGCTCTCGGGGGGAGGTTGCCACTGGATCATGATGGACTGGTTTGTCCGGCCACTGGCTATCACTGTCTGAGGAGGGGCGCTGGGGGGCTCCTCGGGTAATGATACTCTAAAAACAGGGAATTGGGAGAAAGAACAAAATAGATTAAAAGAGAAAGTGGAAAGGCCGTTTGAAGCAGGTTTGAGTCTGTTCGCTTTCTCTGCTTTTTCCTTGTTTGAGTCTACCATATAAAACAGAGGGGAACATCCAAAATGTATCATTTAAAAGAAAGAAAGAGAACTGGAATATCTGGAAGATTAATATTACATATAGCTAGGTCTAGAAATCTCAAACCATACTGAAATTGAGGGATTTATTTATTTATTTTTAACACACACACACACACACACACACACACACACATAACGTTCCCAAAATGATAATTATTTGTTCTCTAAGCAAGCAGTAATGTTTAAAAAATGTTAGACTAACATCTTTTCTGATCGATGTAGAAATAATGTTTTTGTGCTAACATTTAAAGACCATGTAACTTTGAATGAACGTTCTATTAACGTTGCAGACATAATTTTGAGACAACCTTGCCATAATATTCTGCGAACAATCCCTATTAGGGTTCCTACATGTGTGACATTGACTATGTATGTGCTGAGTGTATCTGAGTGTCGTTGTAATCCATGAATCCATGAGTTGAAGGTGAATAACGATTAAGAACTTTGATGCTCCATCTCGGAAGCCTGTCATTTCTAGCAGAGGCCCTCGAGATACGTGCCTCCCCTCGGCGTGGAGATGATCAAAGACGCCACAGCCAAAATTGGCTAATGCCAGAGAGCAAAAAAAATAGTCTTATTTCTATTTAATTTGACATCTTGATATCTCCTGCGTGAGAGGCGCAGTTCTGTGGCTAAGATAAAGAGCAATGTTTTAGGATCAAAGAAATAGGCGCGGATCTTTGAGCAGCGCTGTGCTGTTATGTCACCCCCACCTCTGCGGATTCCCCATCTGAACGCGCTGAGAAGAATGTCTTCTGATCTGCACGCATGCAAGTTGCAAAACGAGTGGCAGACGTTAGCTGAGAGAATAGATTTGGTGCGAGATGAGCTCAGAGTCTGTGGGAATAAACGGATGGCACTGTTTTGCATCAATGCTTCAGTTTGGGGTGCGTTTGTCAGAATCAAGGAGGTTTATAATACCTGTTAGCATTCCCATTCATCACAATGGCAGCCGCTCGCTCAGAAAGTACATGATTTTTAAACCTGGCATCATTGCTCTAGGGCGATCGGTTTAAATCAATGCAATAACTCACCGATAATAGATAAAAGATGCTCATTTGTTGACAGCTACTGGTGTAAATATTTAATTAATTTGTTCAGATTTGTTCACTGAGTATTATTGTTAAACTGATTCAAACGAGATTCATGTGACTCTGAAGACTGGAGTACTGATCATCAGCTTTGCTATAACACAAATAACTTACTTGAAATAGTAATAATATTTCACAATATTTCAGTTTTCACTATCAAATAAATGCAGTGTTGGTGAGTGTAAGCGACTGTCTGCAGAGTAAGTAGTTGCTAAGCAGTTAAACCTTGAACCTGGTTTTGCATGTGCTAATTAACATGATAAATTAGGTTTCGAATGATGAAACCTCCAGGAAGAGTTCACTTCCACACCTCTTCGACCACTATTAAGTGTGTTGAAGAACAATTTGACATTCTCATAACAGCGTGTTGTTCATTTCGCCCTCAGGGATGTTAGCTCTTGACGGGGCATTGCATCAGCAACAGGTTTTTTTTTTTTTTCTTAATATTTTCCCGGCCTGTTTCTTTTAAGTCCGTTGAGGACTTTGTTATCCTGGGTGGCAGATTATTGATTTGCCACAGCAGTGCATGCACAGGATTTTGCAGACGGGCAAAGGATGTTTACTTCCCACATGCTTTCAGATCTCATCCTCGATCATTGATTTGAGCTTGACTTTTCCATTTTCAATCAGCCTCCCACCCGCTGTAAAGGCAGCAAACACGCCACACTCTCCAGCTGATCCGAAGAAACTCCAAATGTGACTGTTCTATCAGATTACAAGAATCAAATATCTGCTTCCTTCATAGCAGGATCCCTTAAGACACAAGCAGATATGAATATGAATGCGCGAACACATCATATTCATGCAGAAATGTTGTTTGGCGTTTTCACGGTTTTTGGGGCATCTTTGAGTCAGGATGTCTCAGACGTCACAGGCGTTCCCGTGAGATCTGAGCACATTTGAAGGCGCGAGTCACTTGGTGCTCTTTGTAATGCTGTAGTAGACAGAGTGGAAAACAGTTGTACAAAAGCTGCTAAAAATCTCTCAGTGCACGGTTCCACTCCTCACAGCACTGCGGGCTGCAGGCTCCGATTCAGCTGAATAATGCACTACCTCTCTCCTCACGGGGGCTGTAGGTCTGCGAGAAGAAAGTCTTCCCACTTTTGCCAGGCTTTTGTGGTCATTCTTCCACGCTTAAGTGTGATTCTCACAGACATGTCTGCGCTAGTCCTCAGGACACCCCAGGAAACCCAGTTCACTGACCGTTTGATGGGAAGCGTCGACTGAAATCACTAGCTCCAATCTGATTGGCCCGGATTATTCATTTCTGGAAGTAAACGTGCAACAGCTTTCCTAGCAGTCTGTCTGTGCAATGAGAAATACCACTAGATTCGTCCAAGTTTACCAGGTTGGTGGAATCTAATTTATTTTTGATTCTGATAAGAAAAGTATAACAAAATTGTAAGTATTTTTCATACAAGTATTCATGAAGACTGTTTGATTTTTTTAAATAATTTTCTGCACCTTTCCTACTGACTATTATGGAATACCATTTCCGCCACTGAATAAAAAAAGGTAATAGCGACTTTTCATTTCACAATTTGACTATTTTCTTTCCTGTGAGACATAAACTCACAATTCTGAGAAAATATCAGTCAAAAATGGTGAGATTAAAAGACGTCATCTTCATTTAGCTTAACTTGTTATAAACTAACTAAACCTAAAAAAGTAAAAAAAAAAAAAAAAAAAAAAAAAAAAACTAAAAATAAATAAATAATAAAAATAGACTTTTTTAAATAATAAAAATTACAAAAAACACAAAATTATTTAAATCTTTTTTTTTTTTTTACTTTCAAATTTAAATAAAAAATGCAAAATATAAATGTAATAATATAATTATAAAAACAATAATATCATCTCACTTATGCCCACAAGGTGGTGGAACTTTTGCCGTACTTTGTCGGAACAATAACAAAAACAACAACAAAATCGAACTCCTGTAGACGTGACAACAAAAGACACACTCAAGTCCTTATGTGAATGGGTTAAGACAGTGGTTCTCAAACCTGTCCTGGAGTACCCCCTGCCCTGCACATTTTGTATGTCTCCCTCAATTATCACAGCTGATTCAACTCATCAGCTCGTTAGTGGAGACTGTGAGACCTGAAGTGGGTGTGTCAGATAAAGGGAGACATACAAAACGTGCAGTGCTGGGGGTACTTCATGGAGAGGTTTGAGAACCCCTGGGTTAAGAGATACACAAATAATTAAATATAGTTTAAAAGAGCACAGACAATTTTTATCGGTCATAACATGTGGAGAAAAATTGCGCAGGCACTGGGCAAACATGAAACTTGGAAGATTGAATGTGTTAAGTACTTCTATATGCATGCTACAAATTTGAATTTACACTTTAAATGCGTAAGCGTTCGTCTGTACTCAGACACACATTATACATTTAACATATGTATACATTTTTCCTCATCAACATATTATGGTATATTCAGGGAGTGATTTGTGAAAAAAACAGAGGGGGGGGATGTTTTGAAACATTTTAATTCATAAAAATAAATAATGAGAACATGAACTATATGACGTCATGCGCTAATTTGCATATTTATGACGCAAGTGCGTTGTATTCTATTGCCTCCCTATGCTCACACACTGCGAATTTAATTTAGCCATTTAATTTAATTCTCAGTAAAACTGTTTTTATTACTATATTTTAATGTTTCTGTTGTCAGACAACGGAATGAATATTACAATGACTGAAACGCGGTCCATTAAATAACCAGCTCTCAAACATTAATCTGCACTAATGAAATCAAATACACATACGATAAAGTCAGTGGTTGTGCTGTGACTGATGTCGGCTACACTTGCTTGTAAAATAGAGTTAGAAGCAACAGAATATCTTTTTTTGTTTTTACTTAAAGTGCTGTTCCTCTCTGCGCTCGCTGAACACAGCAGATACAGAGAGAGAGGCTCGCGCTGTGAAATAGAGACTAATTATTGTCCAAAAAGTCGATAGATTTGTCGCTAGTTGCTTTTTTGAAAAAAAAAAGGCGCTAAATCTAGTGACAAAGTGGCCAAGTTAGCAGCTCCTCTGCCCAGCGGACCCGGCTTCACCATCTCGCAAGTGTTGATAGGCTATTACTCGTGAGGTGTAACCAATCAGATAGCGTCGTGGGCGGGACATTGAGCAAGTCTGCAGAGTGGTGAATACAGAGAGGATGAGCCAGCCAAAGTAGCGCATTTTAAAATAAAATTGACTTTAATCAAACCATGGATCCGTGATAAGTTTTTGATCCGTCTCACCAATAGTGTAGTAGCACTGATCACTTTGGGGGGTGGGGGGGGGGTTAAATTTAAAAATAAAATAATTAAGCAGAGGCAGGGATACATTGACCAGAAAGGGGGAAATCCCACGCATCCCCCCGGCAAATCGCACCCTGGGTATATTTAATATAAATTTGCCCCTAAATAGCATGTAACTAACTGAACTGTGATTGGTAGCTTTCCATGTCAGTCAGACGGTCTCTTTTTGTCAAAGCGGGCAGTACTTGAACTGAATAAACTTTGATAAAGACCAGACTTCATGCTATAGTCCAAAAAACTGGCTATGTAAACACTTTTTTCCTTGAATGTATTTAGGCTTCTGTATTTAGAAACAGATCATTTTGTTAACACTGAATCTCACAGTTTGACGTCCTAAGCTTCTCTTCTCCTTCGGTCCCAGACTCACCGCACCGTCTCCCTACTGAACTGGCCCTTCCCCACATCGTTGACGGCACACAGGCGGAACTGGTAAGAACGTGCCGGGATGAGGCCCCCCACAATCACACTGGAGGCTTCTGGATCGATGTTGGCCAAGAGCACAGTCCAAGGTGCGTCTGACACAAACAGAGACATCGAGAATGGACTCCAGAGCTGAATGACGAGTGAAGAGTGACAGGAAAATACAGCAGGCCAGAAAACTCACTGTTCTCTGAAACCTCCAGGATGTAACGGATGAGCGGGCTGTTCCCGTCAAAGGCCTGGGCCCAGGTCAGGTTGATGGTTCGTCTCTCTGAGCTGCTGAGGGTGGCAATGAGGTTTTCTGGAGCATGAGGCAACTGCCTAAAGAGAGACCCAAAAAGCAAGAGGAAAATAATACAAATCGATAATAATTCAAACATTTTAAAACAGTTAACGCTGCATTTCAATTCAGTTTTAAATGTATACTACCATTCAAATTTCAGTAAGAAGTCTTGTCTTAAAAAAGCACACTAAGGCTGCATTTACTTGATAAAAAAAATACAGTAAAAACAGCAGAATTGTGAAATGAGGTACTGTTTTCTATTGTTATGTATTTAAAAATGTAATTGATTCCCGTGATGCAAAGCTGAATTTTCATCATCACTAGTCTTCAGTGTCACGTGATCCTTCAAAAATCATTCTAATATGCTTAATTGATTATTATAATCAATGTTGAAAACAGCTGTGTTGCTGCTTTGGTGGATAGAAAGTTCAAAAGAACATACATTTTTTTTTAAAGAAGAAATGTTTATAACATTATAAATACCATTACTGTCACCTTTGACAAATTAAACGCATCTTTGCTGAATAAAAGTATTAATTTCTTATTTAAAAAAAAACTAAAACAAAAAACACATGTATACAACAAATCTACATATATTTAATAAAATAAGCTTATCCTGTTATACATTTTTTTTTTGCTATTTCGCTAAGCTGCAGACAATTTGGCTATACAAATGTACAATTGTTTGTCATGTCGATAAAGCAGACCAAATGATGTTAAGAGAGAGATAAAGAGAGTTTGGATAATAAGTATTTACTTTCTTGTTTGTATAAAGGTTGCCTCAACTGCTTTATTCATGACGCAGATAAAATACAATGCACCTCTCTACTTGAAACAATCAAACATTGATAAAAAGAGAGAGAGAGGGAGAAAAGGGAAAGCAATGTTTGGATGTTTGTTTATTATTCACTGTGCATTCTCAACAACCTATTGTTTCAGTTCTTTAAATCCCAGTAGAAAACCATAGCTCACAGATACAATCCAAAATAATATCCAAGAGAAGGTGCAAACCAGTGGCTGAAGGACACAGTGGATAATTGGCCGGGCAAGAGCATTTTTGACATGTACCTGACTCTCAAGTGAGCGCTGCGAGAATCATTGCCTCCAACAGATGTGACTTTACAAGTGTAGGTCCCAATGTCTCCTGACCAGGTCTGAGATATATGCAGGGTGCCGTTGGAGTCGAGACGCAAGCGAGGACTCGATTTCATGTCAATAACCGCTCCTCCTTTCTCCCAGATGTGCCTGTGAATAACAGAGGCTTATTTACTTATTCTTGTTCACAGCAACAATACATGGCAAAGCTGTTTACTTAATGAATAAACAAACACTCTCACACACACACACACACACAACAGAAAATTGGTTTGCACACATATATGCACTCATACATACACATCAACACTTCTTAATTGCAGCCACATCGTTTCCCCATTTAATCTCATCTGTCTTGAGTTTAATTAAAGTCTCCATCTAAGTTATTGCTTTGTTTACATATTCATCCATTTTCCCTGATCAAATGAATAACAGCAGCCCTGCAGGTGACAGTTAAATCAAGTCTTATGCGACTCAGTGTAATAAACAACACACAGGACAGGGATGGAAGGAACAAGCAAGTGTTGATCAAAGATTGAATGTGCACGGACTGAAAGAGAGAGTGAGAGAGAAAGACAACAGACATTTCGACAGAGTTGACAACAGACGTGTTAAGGAGGGTGGAGGTTGTACCTGACTGTAACGCTGGGGTCATGGGTCACCCCGCAGGTCATGGCTGCTTTCGTGCCCTTGATCACGCTCTGGTCCTGAGGTGGATTAGCGATCCGCGTTCGAGCTGCACACACAAATCACAGTGTTGTACTGTAATCGATGGCATTGATTTTCCCTTTCAATTTCTATTAAACATGTAACAGCCTTACCTTGTGAAAAAGAAGCAAACGGTTTTAAAAAGGGTTCTTATTATGGAAATAATATATTTTAAAAGAACATATGTAAGTGTGGACTTTAATGCTTTTTTGCCCATTAGTTGCAATTAAATGAAAATGTACTATGGTTAAAAACATATTAAATGTAATTACCTGAGCTTTATAGTGCCTAAGTAAGCCATAAGTACATCTTCACATACAATTTCATAATTACTTCTATTGTCTCATGGACATATGGTTGAAGTGTATTGCTGAATAGCATTTCTGTTAAACTAAAATATACTTTAATGTCATTTCTACTGAAACTTATGTGTTGTGTTTTTAAATATATTTGTAATTACACGTTTGTAGTAATAAAGCTGAAAGTTAGTACATTTCAAAATATATTAACTTTAAATGTAATATTAAATAACACAAAAAAATATCAATTTAGTCAATTAATTTACATGTGCTTTAGTACAGTAAGTTAGTATGCAACAGCAAAATAAATGAGTATTTATTTATTTATTTATTTATTTTAAAAACCGAAGAATTCTAAAAGTGCACATTGAATATAATTAACTACACTACTTTTCTGCAAGAGTTAGACAACACTACTTTTAAAAGGATGTCAAGGGAGAAACATGTTGGCATGGGTCAAGGATGTGACACTGATTTTTCTGTCCTAATAGTCTCTTGAAAAATATATTAAGATTGTATTCATACATAAAATTACTTTAATAGAGTATAGCTCTTCTATGAGGAGCATGTTTTTCATTTCTTAATTAAAATGTATTTTGATATTATTTGGGGGCTTAAAGTCAAAGGTGTAATGGTGGTACAAATGTTCTGTCTAAATGAAGAAACAAGCCAAAGGCCTTTTATGTGAAAAGAAAAGACAAAAAATAAAACAAAACAAAACAAAGCATCTATATTGCTTTTAAATATTTGAAAACAAAAATGTCTGCCAAATAAAAGTCATGCAGTGTGATCATCAAAGTTATGTGGTGGAACAAAACAAAACAAAAAACAAAGCAAAGCAAAACTAAACTAAACTAAACTAAACTATCAAACAAACAAAAAACTAAGCAAAGCAAGGCAAAATAAAACAAAACAAAACAAAAATAAATAAATAAATTTCAAACCAAAACATACTGTAATACATGACATTTTAGACCATGTCTGTCAAAGACGCTCAATATCAGATAACAAAGTTGACAAATATTTCATGATATATTTTGGTGTGACTACCCTGTTTTATGATTAGGATGTGTATTTTCATGTGTATTCAAGATGTTTGGAAAATATGTTATTATGTTTTACTTCACAGTTAACATTTTTTTTTGTCATTAAAGTTAAATATTGTCTTAATATGGTTTTATATATATATAAAAATAAATGTTCTTTCCTTTTCTTCTTTTTGTGGATACTCTTATGCCGTGTATCACTGATCTAAAAAAAGATCATATAGCAGGTACTGAATGGGCTATGTTAACCAGACAAACATTGACTGTGACTTCACTGCACAGTGAAGAAAGAAAGTGAACAGTGGGTCACTTCTCAGACAGACTCTTATTAAATGGGTGGACAGAAGCTGCAGTAGAAATCATGCTATTTGACCATGCTATATGGGACTAGCCATGCACTCACCCCACACCACCAGATCGGCTGAGGCTTCATCAATGCCGCGGGAGTTACTGGCCATGCAGGTGTAGGATCCAACGTCAGACAGGTGAGAGGGGCTGATCAGAAGACTGCCAGACTCCAGCAAGGTGAAACGCGGCAACTGCACAGAGCCGCTTGCCAGAACCCGATCAGCTGTGCCAAGATGGAGGGATGGCAAAACACAAGGGAAAGAGAGAGAGAGAGAAATGAAAATGAAGATCAAACAGACAAGACGGTCCCTAGCTCATCAGAAGACCGTTGATTGGACACTTGATTTAGCTGACACCCCTAAGCTTGCAAAGATACATTAATGTTCTTAAGTCCATGAGACACTGATGGATATCTTTCTTTGATAGAGATGACTGATTTGAGACTGACCTTTCTGCCATGTGATTGCGGGCCGTGGGGCCCCTGAGGTCTCACAGTGTAAAATGATGGACATGCCATCAATCACAGCGCTGTCAGAAGGGCCGGCCGTGATGTTTGGGGCGATACCTGTGGCACAGAAAGAGGCTGGTGAGATGTATATTCACATATTCCAAAACCAAAACACGCACAAACACACACAGTCGAGACTTTCCATTGACTTTTACCATTGTGATATTGAGCTAATAATTAGTCCACTTCAATTCTTGAACAAATTTAGTATGTTTATTAAATTATTTTAATTGAGGGAACTGTATGCTGGTCTGCCAATTTCAGGATTTATTATCCACGTACAGTAGATATAAATTAAACTGGTACGGAATGATCTGGAATCACATTCCGGCACTGATTCAATTTAATTCATCCATATATGTTCCAGTCCAGTTTTAGCTTCACCTTGGACACAAAATGTCTCTATTTAACAAGTGTTAGCGCTCATTAGATAAAAACAAACTTGAAAGTACATTACATTAAGCATTACGCTTCCCTCTACTCAGGGGTGCTGTGTTTTTCTCTCAACATGTCACTCTGTGGGTCGCTCTCTGTTCCAGTGAAATAACAGAATAAAAAACAACCAAATAGGCCCCTTTTCTGAGAAACAGTCACTGATATGCAGTAGCAGTTTTTGCTTGGATTATTAAAAACTGTAAACACAGACGGGGTTTCAGTTTGATATATGTGCGTATTTTTCTTTGAATTTATTTTCTGTTTGTTTTCCAGCAATATACACTACTGTTCAAAAGTTTGGAGGCAGTAATATTTTGTCTGTGTGTGTGTTTTCTGGTTTTCTGAAAGAGATTCAATTTATAAAAAGGGACAGTAAATAATAAATTTATAATGTTGCAAAATATTTCAGTTTTAAATAAATGCTATTCTTTTCAACTTTCTATTCATATACATATTTAAAATACATATTTAATTGTTTCCATGAAAATATTATGCAGCAAAATGGTTTTTAACGTTGATAATAAAAAGAGATATTTCTTAAACAGGAAATCAGCATGTAATGATGCTGAAAACTCAGCTTTGCATCAAATGAATAAATGACAATAAAAAATTACTAATTGTAGTACTATTTCACATCCTCAATATTTTCATCCTAGCATGTATCCTGTGTTTTATATATATATATATATACATTGCTCCCTAACCTGACTAAATCATCAAGCTGTCTACTATGCATTAAATAAATGGTGGACATAATAAAGACCTGTCTAGTGCAGACAAAACAACCATTATTCTTACTATCTCTCACTCTTAACCTTGGGATAATCACTCTTCTTAATCTTTCCTTCTTTCTTAAAGTAAAAGCTGCTGATAAGTCACAGGCTTTATAAAATGACTCATCTGACAGGAGATAAGGAAGAAGATGAATGTAGGGGAGAAGTGTAATAAATGAACACAGAGTTATTGACAGGCCCAGATGGTGCTTCGACGTACTGGTGACAGCAAGGTACGTGTTGGTCTGGATCTCTCCTGCTAAGCTGCGAGCGAAGCACTGGAACATTCCGGTGTCGTCCGGGAGCAGTCCATTAATCTGCAGACTGCCGCCCACCAGGACTCTATAGCGAGGTGTCTTCATGGGGCTTATGGGTACAGCATCCTTATACCACACTATATCTGGCTGAGGAACACCTGCAGGGGCATAGCAAGAGGAGTGTTATCTAACACATCCACACACATACTCTCTCTCTCACACACACACACACACGGTGCACAAACTCACCGCGAGCTTGGCATGGGATGTCTACCACCTTCTCCATCTCAGCAGTAATGTGTCTGTCGGGCTCCTTCACAAACTGGGGATGTTCTGCACAGAGTTCAGTTAAATCAGTCGTGAGAGTACTTGACCAGACTGATCTAAAACACTCAATAACACTGAAATATAGAGAGTGTGCAGGGCCTTCAGAAAGTATTCGACTTCATTATTGTTGCAGAATAAAATAAATAATTCAGGTTTTTTTTTTAGCTGTCAAAAATCATTAATACATTTAACATTGTCTTTAACAACCTACTGTATATATATAGTGGAGTGTTTAATCATCTGATATGACAGATCACACTAGATGTCGTGCATTAATAATATGCAGAAGCATCACGTGCATTCAAACCGAGGAGGTAATTGTGCACTTTTGCACTTTTAATAATTATGTTTTACATGAATATTGTGGGGAAAATATTTTAAGAGCAGAAAAAAAAAAAAAAAAAGCTAGGTAAAGCAAATGTTTTATACAGTAAATATAACTGATGATTTTAAGGCAAAGTTTTTATGAAAATGACTTTCGCTTTTGCGATTTTGCTCTACTGTTTAAAAGTCTGGGGTCAGCAATTATTTATTTGTTTGTTTGTTTAAGTTACATTCAGATGGATGCAAGGATGGATGGATGGATGCAAGGATGCATTACATTAATCAAACGTGTCAGTAAATACATTTATAATGTATTTCAATATATATTTCAAATACATGCTTTTTTACTTTTTGTTCATCAAAGAATCCTAAAAAATCAATAAAAAATTACTGATAACAAATAAATGTTTCTTGAGCATCAAATCAGTATACCACAATGATTTCTGAAGGACCATGTGAGATTGAAGATTGGAGTAATGATGCGGAAAATTCAGCTTTTCATCACATGAATAAATTAAATATATTCAAATGTAGTTATTATAAATGGTAATACAATTTCAACTCAATTCAGCCTTGGAGCGCATACAAGACTTCTTTCAAAAATCTTACCAACTCCAGACTAATTTATGGCTGTATATTTTGAACGTGGGTTCCCTTGTTTAAACTGAGCAACTGGACCTCGATATCTGTCAAAGTACCAAACAACAGTAGTGTAAAGAACTAAAACTGGTCAGACATCAAAAATCTTCAGCTCTTCCCAGAATCACCATCCTAGAAGCCTATTCTGACGAAGATCGATGCCAAGATTCACCCAGAGTTTGCTAAAATCCAGATGAGAAAGCATGAAACCTTTTGGAGGATCATCTTGTGCATAAACTTGGTCCAACACCAAGTAATACCATCCTTAGCATCATTCATAATAATAGTCTCTTTCCAGTAAAAGAAGCTGTTGGCATCAAAAGAAACATTAATAGACCCAAATACAGGCAAATCCTTGTGAGAACCTGGCAGATATCTAGGTTGTGTTCATTTTCTATCAGAACAACGGCCAAAAGCACACAGCAGAAAAGAATAAAAGAAGGTTAAAATTTTGCAATGACCCAGCAAGAACTTTGAGTCGAATCTAATTGAAATCTAGTGCAAGACTTAAAAACAGACACTCTCCATTCAATTTGGTAGAGCTGGAAGATATTTGCATGTGGGCGAGAATTAAACAAAGTAAATGTGCAAGGCTCGATGAGACCTACTCAAGGCTGTAATTGATGCAAGAGGGCTAGCATTTACTCTAAGAGATGAATGCTTTCGTAAATGAGTCTTTCATCTTGGAGAAAGGAAGGTTCTCGAATCATTTTTGATTTATTTTTTTGACATGCCTGTGTGTTGGCATTTTTGAAGATTAAAAAGGAAAAAAAATACAAATAAATTGAGGCACAGGGATGAAAACTTTCTGTACGAGGAGGCACATTTTGAGAAGTAGGAGGAATGTGTGGTTACCCAGGACGTGCAGATGTGCTCCAGCGCTGACAGAGGGGGCGCTACTGCTCCGGAGGGAGGCTTCACATTCGTAGTAGCCGCTGTCACTGACTACGGGACCGCTGATGGTCAGACGGCGGCCAAAGTCCCGGAGGCCTCGGTTTACCAGCACTCCATTTTTCCGCCATGTAATGCTGAGCTTAATGAGAGGCCTGGAGGTAGAGCGAGAGAGAGAAATACGGATAAACACAAGCAGGGAACGAGAGATAGGAGTGGCCTGAAGGAAACAAATAAACAGAATTGAGTTTTAATAGTTTGATAGAGGTCATTTTGAGTGCTTGTGTACACACACACACCTTGCATTGGCCACACACTCTAGTGTGACTTCAAACGTGCCAACCATCACACTGGTGTTCCTCGGTGGGATTATAATAGAAGGAGCGATGGGGTCTGCTGGGCCGCCAACGTCTGAAGAGAATCAGAAGCACATAGTCATGGAAATTACAAATGAGATCTCAATAGTTTCTCTTAAATTGGTTCAGCTTGCTGTCTGTCTGGAACTCAAGCTGTAAATTGGCTTCCTGGACTACTTAAATGCTGAATATTTAATAGAAATAGCTGTTTCTATACAGTACTGTTCAAACTGTTCTGTTTTTTTTTTCTTCTAACTTTTACTCAGCAACAATGCATTCAAACAATCAAAAGTGAGAGTGAAGACATTTATAATGTTACAAAAGAGTTCCAGTTCAAATAAAACTCTGTTATTTTGTACTTTCTGTTCTTTAAAGAAGATTTCTGATTTCTGAAAGATCGTGTGACCTGAAGCCTGGAATAATGGTTTGCATCACAGGAACACATTACATATCAAAATATATAGAAAACCATTATTTTACATTGTAATAAAATTCACGTTCTTATGGTATTTTTAATCATATAAACACAGCTTTGGTGAACATAAGAGCCTTCTTAAAAAAAACCTTCTGATAGAGTTAAACTGCTTTGTGATTAATAGCGTCAGAATTTTTTACAGCTGCAAATGAGCTTGTTTACTCTCTTTTTCATGATTATCAGGGTGTTATTCCACTGAAAGTCTTTTCCTAATCAACAGTCAATGAATAAAATCAAGCTCCAACCTGTGTTTCTCTCTGTCTAAATCCTGTTTTTGCTTTGAAACATGTGAAAATATTGCAGTAAATGGATTACCAAAAGCGTTTCACAGTGAATTTAAATGAAGAGCAAAGGGAGACTTTCTGTATTCTCTTGCTCATGAGATTTTACTTCTGTGGAAAAACACCTTAATAATCTCCCATGTGTCTTTCAAAACAATATCACAAAAAAAAGCTATCTATCTCAATATCTAAATTGAGTATATGATCCCATGAACATTTCTCATCCAAATTGTTCATGTGAGCTTTACTTATAACATGAACTTCACAGCTTCACACTTTTACAGTATGTATACATTTTGCATTCTTCTCAGTGGTTCTCCAACAAATGCCCGCTTCATGACCCCAATAAAGACATTATAGAGCCTGTGAAACATAGAACCAGAGAAACCATTTGAACGAGTAATCTCCGAGCAATAAAAGAGAGAGAGATAGAGAGATAGAAAGCCAGAGTAAAGGTGGAGGTAGTGAGAGAAGACAGACATAAAGATAATCTTGAAGCCCTGAGCACTTGTTCGTCTCTTTCTCACATCCCTCTCTATTATGTGCTTAGTATTATATATGTAATTGTCTGCACCCTCTCCTCCTGTAAGTGCACTGTAATACCTTCGCTAATGTGCCACACTGCAGAATGGGGCCTGATTGAGAGACACGGTCGACATGATTAAATGCCATGCAATCATTTGCCGGCTTCTGGAAACCTTTAGCTGTCCATTGATTCTCTGCCCTCAATCGGCGATATCTCTTTTCTTCTGTCTTGATCTTATTCCTCTTTATTTGCCTCCTTTTCCATACTTGGACCCCTGGATAAGAGTTACAATAGGCCATGATTTCACAGAGGGGCTTTATGGTCTGCCTCTCTTTTTCATAAATCGGTTTTTGTGGGGTCTATTAAAGAGAGGGGCTGTTTTTATGAGGGTGATTAATCACCCTGTCATTGTGGCACCACAGGACCACATACAACGCTCCATGAAGCTTCACCACACGCTACATATTCGCAATCTACTGCGCACTGAGTTGGGGAATATTGATTCTTGAAAAACTGAAGTCTGACCCAGTGTGTGCACTACATTAGGTGTCATACATAGCCATTAGGGGGCGATGGAGTTGTTTACTTTTGAAAGCCAATTCAGCTGTTGGATAGTATGAAAAATCTATTTGCAAATAAATAAGATTGCCTGGCAGTTTGTGCTTCCGAACATTGAGAAGTGATGCTAATGTAGCAGGTGTGTGTTTGGTTTAGTTTACACTGCAGGTCTTGATGCCCAATTCTGATTTTTTTGCCTATATCCGATTTTTTGAGCTGTCCGTTTACATGTTCTTTCAATTTTAACTAGGGGTGCACCGAAATTTCGGCCGCCGAAAATTTTCGGCCAAAAGGGCATTATCGGTTTCGGGCCGAAATAAAAAAAAACAGCCGAAAACGTAAACCGAAAATGAATGTCACCCGCCCCTCCCATCCGTGCACAAGCGCTAAGGTTTCACTCACGGTCGAGCTGTTATCACGCGTCTGCCTATCAAAGATTAAGCAAGTCAAAGGGCTGTCACAATAAAAAAAAGCTTGTCACAAAGCTGCACAATCGATCTGACCAACCAACACAAGTTTCGAAAACGAAAACAGGGAATCGATTTTAACGGCCTTCTCTCGGAGCGCGTCCAGCTCGTCACTATACGCTCGCAGCGAACGCGCGTCACACAGCAACTGCAGGTTCTGACACACACACACACACACACACACACATACACACACACACACACAGCCTATTAGTGCATAATATCAATGTAGCCTTCAGCAGGGGCGCAACTATCCAGTGTTAGAGGGGTATGCAGCAAAACATTTTGGCGCCCCCACCCCCACTTCTAAATAAATAATTGTCGGACATCATCATGTATCGGCTTGAAATAATAAATGTTTATTTTAAAGTATATCAAACAGCCACTGTAAACCTACCATAATTATATGGTATGTACACATATATACCATATTTTTTAGGGAGGTCTAGCATTAGTTTTTAGGTACAGAAATTGAATAAAGTAATCAAATGTAAAACAGCATTGCATATTTGACTGTATAAATTAAAGATTGTTCTTTATTAAAGTTACAAAAGCTTTTTAATCAAGAGCAGTGAGTGATTTCTCTGTTGTTGCTGCTCGATTAATATAAAGACTGTCATAGAGAATGCACTGATACAGTGGCCTACGTTCAGCCGGCTATGTCTGCTATAGGATACTTACCAAGACGGGCATTTTGACCATTTTTGTGTGCATTTGTCCATTTAAATACAATACTTCAGAGAGAGCTTATACAACCCGAATTCCGGAAAAGTTGGGACGTTTTTTAAATTTTAATAAAATGAAAACTAGAAGACTTTCAAATCACATGAGCCAATATTTTATTCACAATAGAACATAGATAACGTAGCAAATGTTTAAACTGAGAAAGTTTACAATTTTATGCACAAAATGAGCTCATTTCAATTTTGATTTCTGCTACAGGTCTCAAAATAGTTGGGACGGGGCATGTTTACCATGGTGTAGCATCTCCTTTTCTTTTCAAAACAGTTTGGAATTTGGTCCCATTCTTGCCTTATATAGATTTCCAGCTGTTGAAGAGTTCATGGTCGTCTTTGACGTATTTTTCGTTTAATGATGCGCCAAATGTTCTCTATAGGTGAAAGATCTGGACTGCAGGCAGGCCAGGTTAGCACCCGGACTCTTCTACGACGAAGCCATGCTGTTGTTATAGCTGCAGTATGTGGTTTTGCATTGTCCTGCTGAAATAAACAAGGCCTTCCCTGAAATAGACGTTGTTTGGAGGGAAGCATATGTTGCTCTAAAACCTTTATATACCTTTCAGCATTCACAGAGCCTTCCAAAACATGCAAGCTGCCCATACCGTATGCACTTATGCACCCCCATACCATCAGAGATGCTGGCTTTTGAACTTAACGCTGATAACATGCTGGAAGGTCTCCCTCCTCTTTAGCCCGGAGGACACGGCGTCCGTGATTTCCAACAAGAATGTCAAATTTGGACTCGTCTGACCATAAAACACTATTCCACTTTGAAATAGTCCATTTTAAATGAGCCTTGGCCCACAAGACACGACGGCGCTTCTGGACCATGTTCACATATGGCTTCCTTTTTACATGATAGAGCTTTAGTTGGCATCTGCTGATGGCATGGCGGATTGTGTTTACCGACAGTGGTTTCTGAAAGTATTCCTGGGCCCATTTAGTAATGTCATGGACACAATCATGCCGATGAGTGATGCAGTGTCGTCTGAGAGCCCGAAGACCACGGGCATCCAATAAAGGTCTCCGGCCTTGTCCCTTACGCACAGAGATTTCTCCAGTTTCTCTGAATCTTTTGATGATGTTATGCACTGTAGATGATGAGATTTGCAAAGCCTTTGCAATTTGACGTTGAGGAACATTGTTTTTAAAGTTTTCCACAATTTTTTTCCACAGTCTTTCAAAGATTGGAGAGCCTCTGCCCATCTTTACTTCTGAGAGACTCTGCTTCTCTAAGACAAAGCTTTTATAGCTAATCATGTTACAGACCTGATATCAATTAACTTAATTAATCACTAGATGTTCTCCCAGCTGAATCTTTTCAAAACTGCTTGCTTTTTTAGCCATTTGTTGCCCCCGTGCCAACTTTTTTGAGACCTGTAACAGGCATTAAATTTTAAAGGAGCTAATTAAGTGGATAAAAGTGTAAAATTTCTCAGTTTAAACATTTACTACGTTATCTATGTTCTATTGTGAATAAAATATTGGCTCATGTGATTTGAAAGTCTTCTAGTTTTCATTTTATTAAAATTTAAAAAACGTCCCAACTTTTCCGGAATTCGGGTTGTATTTGCGTGCATGCCGAGGTGCGGGTTTGCGCTTCGGATGAGCGCATGCACAAATCTTCACACTGCGTGCGCGAGCTTGCGTCCTCTGGCTCTTAAATGTTTAAACTGACAAAGCTTAAACGAGTTTAGTTTAAACACAGAAACATCAGCACCTGGGTGATTACAGAATAAATGACTGCTCATATTCCAGCATAAGGCATTCACATTGAACTAGAGTGCATGGTTTGTCCATGTTTTTTATGTCTGGGAATCCAGAATGCGCATGCATCAACAGAAACATATATTAGCTGAAACCTGTTTGTTTTACGTGCTATTTATAGCGAACCATATTACAGATGCTTTGTCCTACTAACTTCAGCCGCCAAACGGGCGATCATACAGTGAGGAAAATTGCAGTAGTCAAGGTGAGCTGACATGTTATCAAGTACTGTTTGCAGAATTACCGGATCTGCGTCCTCGCAGACATCACACTCCCGAGTCGAATGCACAAAGTCTGAACTACTGAGGATGCAAGTCCGAAATCAGCGGCTGAAGTTAGTAGGATAAACAAAAAAATAAAGAACGTCTGTGTTGGCCCGGGTTTCGAACACGCGCTAAAAGACAGTATTCCATGAGAGATGACAGTCACTAACCACTGAGCTACCAAGCTACACTGAATTAACACCAGATCTCTAGATTTAAGACAGGACTCTCGGCTGTACATCGTGCAGCTGCTGAATCAAGGAAATGTGACCGTGTTAACTTGTGGCCTGTGTTTACCTATTATGAAAATAAACAATAGCAGAACACTGACTACATTTTATGGTTCATGATGTTAAAGAACATTTCATAACGTCTCAGACAACTGTACATTTGTGGCTACTGTGGCTTAATTATAAACACTATCGTTAACTCATATTTACCCTAGTAAAAACATGGTACATTTTAGTACGATCGTCACTTCCCAATGCAAACACGCCCAATAAAATGGCCCCACCCCTGTCACTTGATTGACAGGTTTCAGTGTAGACGTTGGAAATTCAAATGCAAAAGGTATTGCGATTCCATTTGAGTTTTGGCAGTTTACATGCACAGTGCAAAGAGAGTGAAAAGGCAATGGTGGTAATTAATATTGCTATTTAAATATGACAGGCTCATAGCTCGTAAGATATGGGAAACACAATTGCAAACAGACTTTGCATTTCCATTTTAAATTTGGCAGACACTGTGCATTCACTTAATCGAAAATGAAAACGGTAATGCGCGATTTGCATTTGCGTTTGGATTATGTCACATTTTATGCGTCCACAAATTGAAAACGCAATTGCAAATACAATTTGCAATGCCTTTTGAATAATGTCCGCAATATCATTCCATAGTTTAAATCCTACCGTTTGCCTTTCACCATCCACTTATTTAGCTTCTGTCGCATCCCTTGACATGCCATCTCCTTTTCCCTCTTTCTTTTTCTATTTTTAGCCCCCGATAGCTTTTTGTTTTATCCATATTTTTCGTGTTTCAACGACGACAACGCACTAACGTTACAGCTGCTCACTCAGCGCTCACTGCGCCCCGCCCACTCGTGATATTACCCTTCTATGTCTAAATTCTATGATGGAATATTATGAGGGCATATGCGCCTGTTAGTCCTCTAAAATGTATATATATTTTTTATATATACATTTTAATATAAATATATATAACTTTTCTTATAAAATAATAAAAAAAATAAATTAATTAACCATCACTTTGGCGCCCCCCATAGTGCGGCGCCCCTATGCGCCGCATATAGCGCATACCCACTTTTTGCGCCACTGGCCTTCAGTAATGTTTTTCATTGATGTTATGGCAGTCCACATTGCTGACTTGTGCGCGTCTCAAGCGCCCTCTTTATGTTCGCCCTAATGCCTGTTTAGTTGTCGGTGGATTTGCCTATATTTGGCGTTGAAAAACGGATCAACGCCAAATATAGGCAATTTACTAACGATTCAATGAACACTTTGCCTATTTCTCAAAAATCGAACAGGATTTTTTTTTCACAAAAGTGACAGCCCTATAGGTACGAGAGGACACCAAAGTTGCAATATGTAGCATTTGTTCTGCAAAATCTCCAAAATTGTGGATTTATTTTGCACAATTTTTAAAAAACTATTTTATTTGATGGAACATAAAACTTGAAGAATAATTATTATTTATATTTATTGTTAAAAATATTTTATGTTTTGTTATGTAACTGTTAATAAAAGTTTGATTATTATATTGTGATTTTTCAATTCAGATCCATTAAATCCAAGCAATATATATATACGTTTTTAAAAGAAGCCATTTTCGGCTTCAGTTTCGGTTTTCGGCCAAGTGCATCCTAAATTTTCGGTTTCGGTTTCGGTTTCGGCGCAGAATTTTCATTTCGGTGCGTCACTAATTTTAACCCATATCTGATTCATGTGTTTACACTTGCCCTACCATCTGAAACATTGTGCATGCATTGTTGTCAGATGTTTTTTATATATAGTATTTTTTTTGCCCAGTAGTTTGAATTAGCCGTGTGAATTTACACTAATTAAACCACAGAGAAGTACCAAATTGTCGCAGTTTTAATGACATACAGAACGCAATGCCTCAGAAAATCCAATCCAATCACATATGAATGAGGCCTGAAACCGATCTCGAGATACCTGAATGCATGCGTTTTCTTTTTTCGGGTTTACACCGTCACAGAACAGATCGGATCTGTGTCACATATGAGCAAAAAATCGGAATTGGGTCACATTTAACTGGCAGTGTAAATGAGGCCTTTGAGTCAGCTTGCATCAGTTCAACCCTATTCTTTATCATTTCAGGTTTACTCTCCACTATTCGTATCAATAAAAAAGGAAATACACTAGCAACAGTTATTTTAATAATACTTTTTACATGTAATTACATGTAATCTGGATTACGTTATCAGATTACAAAATAAATTACTAGATTATTTTAAATATTTAAATACTCGTAAAATAGCCTAAAGCTTTTATACATTCAGAAAGTTTTCTAGTTTTGTACACATTCACACAAAGACCATATGGATATAATTACACTGAAAATTGAGAGGCCACAGCATTTGACCCCTGGATTTACAAAAAAATAAATAAACCAATAAATAAATCAATTTAAAGAAGTTTCATTGTGTTAAGAGTTTAACGTTGAATCATATATATATATATATATGTATATATATATACATATATATATATATATATATATACATATATATATATATATATATTTTTTTTTTCTTTTCTATGATTTAATTGATCATTAGCTTTTCAATAAATTCACAAACCCCTTGCAGTTCCTTCACAAGTCCCAGCTTGGGAAACCTTGATGTAATGTAATTTTTTAATGTACTTCATGTTGTTGATAACAATGAATTGAATATATTTTCTTTCTCTTTGTATTTATTGGCCTTCTGAGATAGATAGAAAGATTCTAATTTTCCTCTTGACAACAGTCCACATATTCTCTCTGGGGTTCAGGTCTGGGGAGTTTGCTGGCCAGTCAAGCACACCAACACCATGGTCATTTATCCAACTGTTGGTGCTTTTGGCAGTGTGGGCAGGTGCCAAATCTTGCTGGAAAATGAAATCAGCATCTTCAAAAAGCTGGTCAGCAGAAGGAAGCATGAAGTGCTCCACAATTTATTGGTAAACTGGTGCAGTGACTTTGGTTTTCAAAAAACACAAAGGACCAACACAAGTAGATGTTATTGCACCCCAAATCATCACAGACTGTGCAAACTTAACACTGGACTTCAAGCAACGTGTGCTATGAGCTTCTGTACCTTTCCTACAGACTCTAGGACCTTGGTTTCCAAATGAAATACAAAACTTGCTCTCATCTGAAAAGAGGACTTTGGACCAATGGCAACAGTCCATTTCTTTTTCTCCTTAGCCCAGGTAAGATACCTCTGACGTTGTCTGTGGTTCAGGAGTGGCTTAACAAGAGGAATATGACAACTGTAGTCAAATTCCTTGACACGTCTGTTTGTGGTGGCTCTTGATGCCTTGACCCCAGCCTCAGTCCATTCCTTGTGAAGTTCCCTCAAATTCTTGAATAGATTTTGCTTGACAATCCTCATAAGGCAGCGGTTCTCTCGGTTGGTTGTGCATCTTTTTCTTCCACTCTTTTTCCTTTCACTCAACTTTCTGTTAACATGCTTGGATACAGCACTCTGTGAAAAGCCAGCTTCTTTGGCAATGAATGTTTTGTGGCTTACCCTGCTTGTGAAGGGTCTCAGTGATTGTCTCTTATGGACAACTATCAGATCTGCAGTCTTCCCCATGATTGTGTAGCCTAGTGAACCAAACTGAGAGACCATTTTGAAGGCTCAGGAAACCTTTTCAGGTGTTTAGAGTTGATTAGCTGATTGGCATGTCACCATATTCTAATTTGTTGAGTTGAATTGAATTGGTGTGTGTATATATATAATTATTATATTAGGGCTGGGCAAGTTAACATGTTATTATCATTTATTTTATTATTATGAAAGCCTATTGCTCACTGGCTATGAATACACATACAGACAAACCATGGGTCACAGGAGGGGTGATATGTTGATCAGTATTGGCATCTATTGGTCATCACACATCTCTTCCAATGAAAGCATTTGGGGTGGGCTTAAGACTGCAGTAGCACTCACAGCAATGCTCTCGATAAAATGATTTAGGCTAAGCATCAACATTCACAAACCATTGTTCACTGTTATTTTTAACAGAAAAGAATGCAACATGCTTGTAATCATGACTTCATAAGTTGCACATGAAGACAGCAGAGAAGCACTCTCGCTCAGTGAAGTGTATCGTTTTGTTAACTTTGTGGTTTATTATTTTGAGTCATTTGGGACCTGGACCACTCACAATATATTGCTTTACAGATCTATAAATTTTGCCTCTCAGAAATGTACATGCAATCATGCTGCATGTATCAGAAGTTCTATGCTCCGCGTGGTTAGTACTTAGCCATCAAGTTTTGTCCTGTGCCACACTCTTGTTGTGTTGGGCCCCGCAGGAGTATGCACTCAGAAGGTACCTGTTATAGGCTCTGGACTCTGAGCACGACTTGTTTTTCTGTAATAAACTATAAAATATTTTCTATAATAATGTAAGTGCACTGGCAGTGGCAAATTATTTTTTTGTTTTGTTTTTGGTTTTATATTTAATTTGATTTCATCAATGTTTTAAGTTGAGATTTACAAGTAATATTTAACTGCTACTATATAGAAGGAATACTGTTGTAAAAAAAGCACTGTATGCAAACCAAATGTTGTTGAACTTTTGTTCATATAGCAGTACTTTTAAATGAAAAAAGTGCACAATACACTACTTTTGAATTCATTATTGAATTTTGTGCATGACAATGTGATTAATCATGATAAAAAATTGTAATTGTATCCTAGCACTAATACTGTATATATGTGTGTAACAATTTTCATTTTACTTAATGCATTTTAATGTGAGAGGGATGATGAATCATTTAGCTGAACTTGAATATTGTAGAAGTCTGTCTACATATTGTATTTTTATTTAACATATATTTAAATATTTGTTGGAGATCACAATAATTGATGGACCACCTGTACTGTTGCCATAGACCCCTGAGGACAGGGTATCCTGAACTAGGGTGGTGGAAAAAGCTAAATGAAAAGCTAATAAACAACTAATAAATAAATGATTTTAAAATAAAAACAATAAAAAATATGTAAATATTTTATTTATTTACCTGTATATCATGTGACCATAACTGACATCGTAAAACTTGTGAACATGCCAAAGTGTTGTTACAGTTTTGACTTCAATTTAATATTTAACGAGGTAGAAGTAAATGTTTTAGGTAAGGGGTTCGGCTGACAAATATGTTTGGGAATCCTTGTCTAGGAGGTTGCAGACAGTCTTTTTAAGACTGGACATCACGAAACGTGTGTTGATTCTTTATTCAGAACTCACTTTCTACATTCAGGATGATGGGCTGGCTGGTCTTGTTCTCTCCATTCTTGTCGTTGACGGCCTGGGCGTAGTACCGGCCCGCATCAGGGGCCACGGCGGACAGGATGACAAGGGTGTTGTCCAAAGTGAGGGCTCTACGATGTTGGAAAGAGAACAGTAGTCACATAACTAGAAAACACATCTTGCAGCGACAAACATGTCAGTAAACTACTCAAACACAGTAGCGCTGAGGAAAACTGTTTACGTCCAATAGGCTGGGATGGTAATGTTATTTGCATTGAAGAATGAAGTGGATAAGTGTTTTAGGATTGCTGGAGCTAAAATGCAGGTCATGCGTGAGTGCGTGTGGTTAAATGAGAGTCGACACTTGGAGTGCAGCGAGATTAGAGCCTGTGTATCTGTCAGCACAGGCCTGATCAGCCCAGATTAAACTGACTCCAGCACAATTAGAGTAAGGGCTCTCACAGAGTCCAAACCAAATGCGCCGTGGAATATCAATGCATTGAAGGAGCAACAAACAAGCGGCAAACAAATTGTATGCTGTCAGGCCCTCTCACAATCATATAGGACCATTACTGCCGGTCGACAGACACAGAGAGCGAGACAGAAAGAAGCTCGAAGCAGCACTGCTAGAACCTCAGATGTTTATATGACCCCTGCCTCACAAACATAATCACTCAGCGTCTCATTGGGGATTCCTCATATACTACACCTGAAAAAGTCTGTGCGCTGTGGAGGGGGAACACAATCCTAAGTGTCTAAAGCCCTCATGTCAGATGTGACATGCCGGACGATCAGCATGAATTATAGATCATCAAACATGCCGGCTGTTTTTGTCAAGCCTCCTGCTGGCGGATGAGGTAAATTGATCTCAGGTGATTACTAAGACCTTTCTAACATGGATTGCGCATACATGCGCACACACATGGGGCGGCGCACACTCAGGCGCAAACTCTGTCAATCATCCAAGGTCATCAATAAAGGCCTTTTGTCTACTTTGTCTAATTGGCTCCCGTGTTGCCTCTCTAGCCTCTCTAGCCTTCAATCACATTTCGTCTAAAGTCAACAGGGGTTCTAATTATAACAGACTTTATCAATGAGAGATTCTGCAGTAAATACCTCTGGTGTGTTTCTGGACGTTTCATAGTAATTATACAACAGCATTGTCCTCTATTTCTATAAGGTATAATAGCCTATATGTGAGAACGGGGGCCATTAAGATGACTCTGATCCACAAATGAACAGAAGATTACATGCGGCTGCTGGGGGGGATCTTGCGCCCGTCTCTAAACCATGTGATCCCGGGCCGCGGAAAGCTGTGGATTTGTGGGGGGAAGATCAACGCCGCCTCCCCCTGGGACACCACTTGAGACCGTTCGCCCTCCACAAAGCCTTCCATGTCTGAGAAACAGAGAGCACAAATCAGGAAGAACAGGGAAAGTGAGAGGACGAAACAAGAACAGTGACATTGTGACTCATTGCGACAGGAAACACAAAGTTCCAATCTTGAGATATGACTCTTTTGGCAACTAACACTTAAGGCTTCATTCCGTGTTCTTTTCTTCTGTGTCTTGCACAGAGTTGAGTGTGCAATCCTTTCAAAGTATACTATTTTGACCATGAGTGTAGATAAACACATACATGACACTTTCTTTTCAAATGGTTAGATTCCTCGCATATGTACTGTTGTCCATGCAATCACAGTGAAAATTCTGAAAATAGTATTACGGTAAATAGACAGTGGAGCGGAAAGCAGGCTAAGCACATATACACCCAGCTTTATGTTCTAAGAATGTTTTGCTAAAGCTCCCAATGAGCTATGAATTACTGAATGTTCTCTAAACTTTCAAAGAGTCCAGTTTCTTAAATGTATTATGTTTTTTTTTCTAAGTTACATACACTATAAACATTAGGAGAGCATTCCATTTTATTAGTTTGCTAAGATTATGAGAATGTTACTACTGAATGTTCTCTGAATGATCTAAAAGTAGCAACTTTTAAAAAACGTTAGACGAACATCCAGCTAAAATGTAAAAGAAAAAAATACACAAACACTTTTGTGCCTATGGTTTTAGAACATTATTAAAGACTAGATTACTATTAACATTACAGGAAAAACTTTTGTTCATAACTTTTAGAGAACCTTGCCAGAAAGTTAGCCAAATAATGTTTGTTCTGTTAGCTGGGAACTTGTTTTGACATGACAATTTCAAATGAACAAAGCAACAAAACTGCAAATCAAAATGTTTCAGAATCCATAAACCTAAGCATTTAATTTGGTCAAATTAATAATCTCACACTGTTTGCACTAAAGCTGCCTCAAATCATTATCACTTGGCGAAAGGTGTGATCACATTTACCGTTATTGGACTAAATCCAATTTTTAAAATATGAATGATAAGGAAATTCACACAAAGGAAGTATTTTCTAATGCAGATTTTGCAACTAGTTCAGTTTGGTCACATGGATTATTTGCATTGACCAACAGAAAGCTGCTTGTTTCAAAAGTGACTTCTGTAAATGTTACTACAAGTATCATTACACTATCGACAACATACAATTAACTTTTTGCTCTGTTAGCAAAATGTTGCTAATGTGTTAATTTAAGTCACTTACTTAAGTTTTAGGATTTTCTGTTTGTATTGTGTCAGAATATGATGTGACACTTACAAGCAACTTGGACTTGTGAACTCCTCTGCATCAGAGCTCCCACCCTGTTCCTGACGATGCATCTGTAGAAGCCTGCATTGGAGCGATCCAGTGATGGAATCACGTACCTGGTAAAAGAAAATCCGGAATCCCATCAACCATTGTTTGCTACTTCATACTCACAGCATGGGAGCTTGCAGCATGCCAAAAAGAACTGGCTATAACAAATGACCTGTGATCCAAAAAAGCTATTTATCGGTCTATAATTAATCAAACAGTCCTAGCTTCTACTCGAGTGCAGATCAGGCCGCAACACTCAGCAAGCTCAGGGTGTTCATGGGTAACCTGTTGAAGAAAGAACCCTTATCAACAACAGATAGGTGTCCTCAGGCAGCACTAGAGCTACAGACAATGCTTGCTGACCACTGGGAGAGCCAGCCCTCTTGTAGAGTATGAATTAACTTCTAGGTGCCCCTCAAAGCATCAAGTGTGAACTGACCCCTTGAAATTAAATGAAAATTAATCTTGCATGTTGTATTAAAATGCATGTTATTGATCTAACTGCACTGATCTAATCTCCATCCTGCTTTGAATTATGCTGCATATTCAACGCAAATAAAATACCACTTGGGGAATATTTTATAACCTCTCATAACCTTTCAAAATTTCAAGTTCCAAAATAGGGCTTGGAGACTTTTGTAACGTTTTTGTTGTTTGAATACTATTTATATAGAGTGGAGATCCAAATTAGAGAACAACGTACAATTTCCTAAATTCCGAGGTCACTGCTTAGACCTATTTGAAGTTATCCTTATAGGAGTAAAAGCGCAGTTAATCATATTTCACATTAGCAAAATTCAAAATTAAATCAAATTTAGAGAACACTTCAGATACCCAGTGCTAATTTCCTTAATTATTTGACAACACCTATTTAACTAGCATCTTAACTTTCAAGCTTTCCCTGACTTTGAAAGATGGTTAGCTGTTCTAAACCCTTCTGATGGCAGGTTGTCCAGATGAAGGCCAATAGCAGCCATGGCATGAGAAGTTGGTCGTTCCAGATCTGTGATTTGGGGGAATCGGTTCAACACTGCAGCTGGAATTGCAGTTCAGGGTAAGGATCTGTCTTTGCATATAGTGTCTCAGAACAGTCACTGAACTGTGGAAGAGACTGTAAGAACTGTGGACCAAGATTACAACAAAGCGGTGTGAGAGACTAGTGATGTCCAGCATTTGAATATGTGTTGAAAGTCATTAAATTCAAAGGACTATTGAATGCTACTACTTTTTGACTGCTGTAACCTTCAGAAATTTTAGTTGTAATCTTTCTTCATGCTGAAATCATTGCTATTCTCTAATTTTCATCACTGTGTTTACCAAAAAATAATGGGTTTGTTGAACTGCCTTGGTTATTTTGTGAAATACTTTTCTATTACCATGGTATAGCCACGACTAAAATTCCTTCAAATAGAACGATTCAATTATTTTAAGAGAAAAAAAAAAAAGTTAAAAAATTGTCGATTCTGATCTACACTGTATATAATATATAGAGTAATTCAACCAAAATTTAATATCCTTTCATCTTTTGCTCCATATCATACTAGTCCAAACCAGAATGTTTTATTTTGAACAAAAGTCACACAGATTTGGAATGAGATGAGAGTGCGTAAATGAGGGGTCTTGGATATGGGTTATTCGTGTGCTTTAAACATCTGTGATCGTAGTCATGTATGCTATTGAAATAAAAACTAAAACTAGGCCGTCATCATGAAAACATGAAGTACACAAGTGTGTTTTTACACCTACACACACTGCTTCAGTCACAAACCTGTGGCAAGACCTATTAGTTAAACAGAGTGATAAAGAGAGAGCTAAGCATGTGGGCAGTGGTGCTTTTACTCAACTAGTCAAAGCTGCCTCATTTTTACACCGCCAGCTCTTTTTCCGATACTTTAGTTTTACAAAGAAGAGAGCAAGTCTCCACTTGCTCAAAGAGGAAACTATGCAAAAACACACACACACACATATCAGTGTGTGAGACATAGGAGACTGCAGGGAAGTTTCAGTCACCAGGGATCTTTTGGAGATGCTCTGCGGACTGCATCGGAAGCGCTGCTATTGTCTTGACTGACAGGCAGAAAAGCTGTAGCGAGCAGGAACCTCTGAAAGAGGCCAGAAAACATCTGACTTGACCCCTACTTAGAGTAAGCACTGCGGGTTGCTTGAACTTTTAGCTATTAGGACGTCTTATAATGCAAGGCAAATATGAAAGAGTCCATCTGGAGTCCTGTGGTCAGTAGGTACAAAGAGTGCAGGAAAATAATACAGCCAAGCCACCCCACTACGACCAGAGAGAGAGGGGGAAAAAACACTTTGCCAATATTTATAAATATTACATAGCTCTTGAAGCTATTGAAAATTATTTACAAGGTACTCGGCTACTTGCTCTTTCTTGATGGATAATTCTGCACTGCTTTCACCAGGGATACAACATTTATGCAGAATACATAAAACAAAACATGGACGACAGGGATCGCTCAGGAAATACATCTCATTCTCATTTAATGTGAGCTGAGAGGCAATATGAGTGTGATTTCATGGCTGCAGAGGGAATGAGGCACTACAGCTCAAGAGGATTACAATCCACAAACGCTCTTGACTCACTAAAAAGAAAGAAGACAATAAATACCAGAAAACTGAATGAAATTTGTTGCAATTGAAACTGTGGTTAATGTTCTATATGTGATCCTTATTAAGCTGTCTGAGTGATAAATGCGTGCTTCTTCAACTATAGGCATCTTTGAGACCCAGAGGTTGATTTGTTTTATTAAAATGGTTTTGGAAACTTTTTACCAGGCCTTCAATATTTTCTTTTCTACTTTTGAAATGCCTTTTTTGAATAGATTTTATTGTTTTATTCTTCTCCCTGACCCTGACGTTCAATCTTCAAATACGAAAATTCGGCATAAACTGAGTATTTTTAGTGTTCATCATAGCTGTAATTTAGAAGAAAATCCGTAATTTTTTCAAATTATGAAAATATTTTATATATATATATATATAGTGCATTTTGGAAAAATAAGCCACAAAAGAGTTCTCCAATTTATCCTTAAAATGACTTTTTTTTTTTATAAAATTGAAAAATACTCTTTTGTGTAAATGTCAAAATTAAAATGTAATTTCCATCACCATCACTATTTCCACCACAAAATGCAAAATGTTATTAAATGCAATACATCATTTGAGATGTGACATTGTACATTGAATGTTCATGACTTTAAAATAAAACAAATAAATAACTAGTGCACAAATGAAATTACCTGTGCGAATGTGCATTTTCAATATGTCTACAGGGCCAAAAGTGCTCTTAGTTGCAGAAACACTCATACAGCAGTGGGAAGATGGGAAGTGTCACCTGTACTCCAGGGAGAAACGCGTCAACTCTGTACCGTTGTAAAGCCATTTAAACTCCAGAGGCCAGCTGCCCTCAGCCATGCAGGTGAGAACCAACCGATTCCCTTCTAGGTGGATTTGGGTTGCCACCGGCTCCATCTTGAAGTAGGGTGGGACATCATCTGGAGGGAGGGAGAGCGAGAGAGAAACAAAGAGGCTTAGCATGTTTCACTCAAGTAGGACGTTCATGGATCAACATACTTGTTAGTACAGAGACAAGATTTCTGTCAACCAATCCAATATAAGTCTAAGATTTAGAGTCAAGCTTAGGGCTGATGTTACATTTAAATGTATTTATTTTAGCAGAAGCTTTTATCCAAAGTTAATTACAAACCAGAATAATAAGAGCAAATTAATCCAAGGTAGAAAACAATACAGTGAGCATGATTTCACCAAGTACAGCAAGTTCCTGGATCAACATCCTTGTTGATCCTGGAACAACATTCCAATCAATCAATCAGAATAGAGATATAACTTTTCAGGAAATATCTGTTTTAGGCTTAAAATCAGGGTTAGGTGCTTCTACACTCTTGTTAATCAGCTATCATTTCAAGGTGGGACTCTTATGTTGACGTGTTTTCTATTTTACGGAGCTATTCACCTTTGCCTTGTCGCAAATGGCATGGCCATTTGTAAATTTTACGGGTCTGGCTTCTGATCTCATCTGCTTCCTGCTATTTTTAGCTGTACAAAAGAGTTTGTTTTACTGCTTGATATTGAAAATTGGTGTGTCTTAGCATTACTTTAATGTATTATCTTAATTATGAACACACTGGTTTGTAGTGCAAACAATTTTACTGTTTACTGCATGCTGTTATTCTCCTCGTTATTTACCTATAACGGTTAATGATCTGGAAGTGTCACCCCATAGGCTTACTTCTGCTTTGAAGAAAAAGGTGAACAAGTCTAATGAAAGCACAGAGTTCTTCGGATTTAAAATTTGTCAGTTTATTAAGAACCCTCCAAAAAAGCATGAGATCTGTATATATTAGTTTACTGTTAGTTGTAATAAGTGTTTTGTGTAGCTTAATTCACTGTATGATGATTGATAAATCAACTGAGAGAATGAGTTTAATGTGCACTATGTGCTGTGTTTTGTTTAGCTTTTATGGTGATTTTTTTTTTTTAATGAATGAAAAAGGACACAATAAACGTAATAAAATATCAGTAAAATCAGTTTGCGATGAGGTCTGCTACACTTATGAAAGTTACAAATGTTATTAAGGGTGCGTTCACACTTGTCATGTTTGGTTTGGTTAAAACAAATCCTGGTGCGATTCCTCTGTTTGTGTGGTTCGTTTAAGTAAGTGTGAACACTGCCGTCCAAACCCCGCACCAAACAAGCAGACCGAGACCGCTAAAACAGATGGGTCTCTGTCCACTTCCAAATGACCTCTGGTGCGGTTCAAATGATATATGAATGCAATACGGACCAAATACAAACATCATTTATTTGCAACATAATGCGGCTTAATGCCCCTTTTGTTGGGCTGTTAGGTGAGTTCCATCACGATATATACGTCAATCAAGCTGACCAATCAAATTGTGAAAGTATCACTATGCCTTTAGTTTTGGTGTCTTTGGGTTCACTGTCAAAAATGCTAATGTGAATGCTAAGCAGACCAGGACCAAATGTATAATTTTCCTCTTTGGTCCAGACCAAATGAACCAAACGAACTGAACTACAAGTGTGAACACACCCTTAGTCAAGAATAGTGTGCGATATTTTGTCTTTTGTTATTTGATTAGAATTAGTGCAGACAGCAGCGCTAGGGTTATGCAACAGACATTATACAGCTCAGTGCCTTCACGCAGTTAATTAATAAACCATCGGTTTGTTATATCTGCTTTTTTAAACCGATATGCCGATGGTTCGAAAAGTTGGCCGATAAATATCGGTGACCGATACATCGGCACATACCTAGTATATACATTATTTGTTAGTACTAAATGTTGTTTATCTCATATTATTAACAGTTTATTATTATTTATTTTTTTACATTTGTTATTGTTGTTGTTTTATGTATCCTTTTTGAACCATTAATCAATAGATCTTAGGTAAAGACATTTCAAATTAATTTCAATTCATGTGGTGATGTCCAAATGAGTGACTTGTTTACTTCGTAATTAGTCCATCCATTGCCACCTGTTAGACCCATTCAGGCTTATTTACAGACCGGTTGTGAAAAAGACAGGTGGGCATTATCACATTGGCAGAGCAATCAACCAATCATAATGCCACATTTTCTGTCATAAGTATTTTCATCTACATCTCGCTATTACCTAGTTTTGACTTATATTTGCTTTGTTTGATTTTTGATACTTTTTGTATCTGCCTAGGTTTCCAAGATTAAAGTTGCCATAGTTAGTCCATTAAAGGTGTGTCTTCAACCACATTTTGAAGAATCCAATGGAAATACATTGAAGTGTGAAGGTTTCAGACAGTGACAACACCGTGACGGCACCACTGGCATGGTGACCACACGGTGGCCGATGTTCGCAGGGGATGAGAGGAAATAGACCTAAGGAAGGTTACAGTTACTGTTGTAGTTGGAGCTGTGACTGTTTCCTTCTTTAAAGTTTTATTTTTGGCATTCATTTTGGCATCACATCATGCTTAGAGTGAGAGAGACAGAAACAGAGGCAAAAGAATCCATTAATAACGAAAAGCTAAACATTGTTTGAGAAACTGAATTTGGCCTCTTAAAATATAAAAGACAATTTCAGAAACAATTTGTCTGTTGTGATGCTGAGACGCTCTGGAGACATCTGAAATCTTGATAGAGGAAGGGTGAGGTGAGAATTTCAGGGGCCTGACTGGCTAAGTGAAGGAAGGTTTTGAAGATAACTTTAAGATGCAGTCGCTCCGCCTGCAAACCTGACAGAATGAGCTATAGTGTGCCATGGAATCCATTCATCTTCAGTCTTTCTAAAGCAGCTGGATTATACAGTCTCAAAGACAAACAAAAAGCTCTGCATGCGGAAGCCTACAGCCAGGAGACAAAGTGCTTTCATTTCCCTCACAAGGAGCAGATGATGGGACCTATCGATCTCTACCGAGTCGTTCTCTGTAGGTGACATGGATCTGATTGCCATTGTGTTTGTGGAAAGCCAATTAAAGCTGGTATTAATTGAAGCAATAAGCTAGCAAGCCCTGGAGCTGTGTTGCAGGGTTGTTAAACATTGTGCTAATTTCTCTGTGCTGCGAGGTGCACCAAAGGCATGTTATAGAGTCTATCCTCTAGGGGGCGATGCAAAGTAAAAACAGATCTCAGTTTGGACTGAGGTCTCACACAAACAAAAAAAAATATATATATACACACACAAATATATTATACATATAAACAACTTTCAGAGTGTGGCAACTTAAAATGCTGTCTGGGGCCCGTAGACAAGGAGGGCCAAAACATATTCATTCCCATATTCCCATTTTTTTTCTTCTTTTTTTCGCTAAGGTCATGCACATATGTATAAGTACCTATAACAGCAATCATTCATCCACATGCTCCCATGCATTAAGAATGGATAATTATTTTTGTCTAAAGGACTGAAACTGTTATCGGCCTAATCAAGCCTTATCAACCCTCCAAATCATTGCCATTGGGTAACGGGCTGTTTAAAACAATTCCTCTGTGTGCAGACAAAGACTGCCAGGCATTTCAAATCCATCCCCCACCCAGTCCTCACTATCCCCCACCCTGAGTGCATATCGCTCGCCAACCATGCCACCACAGTCATTTTATCCTCCAGTAAATGCACTGCCATTCAGCAAAGCCAGTGGAGAGGCAGATCCACTTAGCAATGCCACACTATAAACATACCACCATTAGAGACCTCAGGTGCAAAATTAGGCTCCACATCGATTGGCTGAAAGCAGCATCCCCCCTACAACAATATGATGGACAGTTGTGCATATGTGTGTGCGTGGTTTGGCTGTTCAATTGTTTGTGCCATCTTGTGAAAATCTCATCTAGACTGCCCGCAGGAAAGAAAAATCATGACTGAGACTTTCTTTGATATCTTAGTCGTTTCTTCTAGACAAAAATCTAATTAAATGAAGAGAAAATTGAGAGTTTTATTTAATAAATACCACTCAAGAATGTCTTATACTGTGCCCATAGTGGACAAGGTACCAAAATCTACAATCAAAATGTAAAGATTACAATATATACTTAATATGGTATAGACAATTTAAATACTTTCTCATAAAATTCTTTGTTTTATCTACTAAATTATCGCAATCATTGATAATATGCACATGAATTGTATAAGTCAATACCATACTGTCTTTACAGATACTGAATACTATACTCCATACCACAGGTGTAGGACTGATTTACTAAGAAGGTGTGTGTGTGGGAGTGGGTGCACATACTTATATACATAAATAGTCCTTGCTGAAAGGCAGGTAAATGGACATTAACAATACTGGATTACAACTCATTTAGCTTTTATTAGTCATCTGTCAAATCATTCGGAGCTATTTTCTTTTCTTATGTGGCTGGAACTTAAAACAATTATTTTCTAAACAGCCTGGGGAAAGGACTACATTATTTGTGGCTAATAGTGGCTAATACCCCAGCTCTAAAGTTTAACTGTAGGTTACCAATTCCCCCATGTGAGTGTTTTTTTTAAGAAATTTTTGAAGAAGCATGGAGATAAATTTTGATCAGTCAGAAACACTGATGCCAAAATTGATAACTCCATAATGTCCCCTATGAAAGACAAACCTCTCCACAACTTTCCTCTGAGTGAAGAAGAACCAAGACCTTAGATTTTAAACAGTTTCTGAAGAAAGCTGTGGTGTTTGTCTAAACCATTAATGTTTGTGGTCGAGATTTCTAAAGGGTTGGAGCAGCTGTGTTGTTTTAGGCCAAAAAAAAAAATGAAAGAAAAAAAAACAGGGTCTTTGTGGCCGAGTACACAATGTGGTGAAAATTTCACTCCCATGGGTTCCTATTATGTCAGACGAAAGGTTATGTTAGCATGAAATGGAGGCAGAGCACAGACTAGTTTGCAGAGGTCTGACATTGTCCTCACACAGGAAGCTTCTTGGTGCTGAGAGCGATCTCCATATTGTAATGAGAATGTCAGTCAGTGCCTGTGGCCTCTTCACTGTTTGAGCGCCAGGCTTTGATCTGTTGGGGCTCAGGCAGGGTTAAGCAGCTCTGTTTCTCACTCTCTAAAATCTGCTCTGAGTGGGCGGGCTAGGTCCACAGGAGAGCGTGCCCACAGAGAAAAGAAACCCCAGGTCAGGATGATGCTAAACTCAGCCTTAATGAGCCATAACGCAGGTGCCATTTCTCATCAGAATCTCTGTGGTTCAGAAGTGGAAGAAAAAGACAAAACTAAAGACAGGATGCCTTATGTGTTGTTTTTCGTGGAGGTAGGGGGGTGCAAGAGATAAAAAGCATGTTAATGCGCACTAGGTGAATAACATGTCCTATATTCAGGTTTCTTCCACACACTGTACATTTGTGCATGGGGGAGTTGGGTAGCATGGATTGTTAGTCCAGATGGAGAACCTAAGGGAGGTTCCTCTACGGTGAAGGAGCCCCGCAGCGGGCAGGCTGAGCTGGCCGGAGTCAGGGAGCGGTTAATGTTCTCTTCATGCTTGGTCAGGCCGAGACCATAATACTGCTGTGCCCTTTTCCACCTTGCCACCACTGGCCACCTTAGAAATGACAAAGAAGCACTTCTACCTACCTGACAGCCAACCTCGAATGGCAACGCTCCACTCAGGCTGCACACACAGAATTTTAATAGCTCTGAGACAAAGGCCACAGGCACCAGCCAGGATCCATAAAGCATGCCCCTCAGAGCTTTCACTGCACCATGCTGGCACGCGATCATACTCTTGGGGCTCGGACTGAACACTTGTTCTGCCATTCCCTCCCTTATTCCAACACGATAGGGGCCATGTCCCATTCCGCGTAATCCTCTGGCACCTGTGCATAAGCATGTAAGCCAATCCTGCTTTTCTCATCACAAAGGCTTAAAATAAGTGGATGCAATTTCTAGGCAACCTCTGGCTTAAAGGTGTTTTTTAAGTGGTGCCCTTTTCTGAATCATTGTAGAACCTTGGGGTAATGGTCAACTCTGATTTGTCTTGCCAAAAAGAGCACAGCACTTCTTGTAGTGCCTGTAGTGGCTGTGCCCCTAGCCTTCAGGTGCAGTACTGGAGAAATCAATGTACGTGTTTGTCTGTCTGCTGGACCAGGTGAGTGTATGAGACTGGCACAGGAACAATCCTGCTCTACGCTCCTGGTCCTTGCTGAAGGTCAGCCTGATCTGTCACTCTCAGCAGCGGTTGTCACAGTGACAATGACACCCTGCCGATTTACACTTCATCAACTCTCCAAGCGTGCAAAGTGCCCTCCACCCTGTCAGCAAGGTGAAGAGCCCCATTACCCTGCAGGCCAAATAAGCATGTTGCCACATTAAGACAAACACAGATGCAACAGCAGTGTGGCCGCAGCACTATCGTCACCATCACATACGGCGTTCCGAACCACATTACTGCGTATCGTATCTGATTGGGTATTTATGGCTGGTAAAATTACATTTGTGAGACACAAGGGTGGGCGCTTCAGCAGTGCCAAGGGTTCTTTTGTTTAGGCAGATTGTGATAGCACAAAGAAAGAGAGAAAAAGCTTATTTTTTACTGTTGTTGTCTTTCTTTGAAAAGCACCACAGGTCTGTTGAATGAGGCGTAGAATAATAAAGGAACTCGGAATTACTTTGTTTGACTTCTGTTGCAATTCAATCGGTGGGGTAATTTGCAGTCTCTCATAGCTCTGAATTTCATTAGCTCCTCAGGTTTTCTAAGCACATCTGTCTATGACTGCAGTATGAGTAGGTTGCTGCGGGTTAATGGGCGTGTAATTGATGCGATTAATTGAGGTGTAATGTAGCACGGCATTGCGATTTTGATCCAGGGGGCTGTGGGTAGCCAGTGACGTAACTCAAAACACAATTAGAGGCGGCATTGAGCTATCAAATAGAGATTTAATTAGGAGTGAAGACAGAATGGGGGGCAGTCAGTGGTCGGCAGATTGAATTATCCGAGCACAGCCTCCTGAAGGTGGCATCGACACAATGCCAGCACACATTCTTTCCCCGCCCTCTCTTTCTTTCAACACCTATCTATTTTCTTACCTTTTGTCACTTCTTCTTTCTCTGCCACTTCGTCACAGTCTCTGGCGCTGTGCATATGCTGTCTCTTTGCATTTCCCTCTATAACTACTCTTTCTACTCACCTCTGTTTGCATCTTTACCCACCTCTCTCTACTCTCCCTCCCTCCTGTTTCATCTGCCTTTCTCCTTCACTGGTTCTCAGTCTCACACTGACTCAACACCAGGGGATGCATGCGCCCTGGGATTGTCTCTGATATCCATGAGATTAATTAGGCACCAGAGCACTTGGCACAACATGGAGAAGCAACTGTGCACACCAACCATCAATTAATGAGATGCAGTGCACCCTCTTACTTCATCCACATCTATTTTTTAACCCCTCTGTCAATGCCCCTGAGAATCCCAATCAGTTGCCCCTACTGCGTGTTTCTTTCTAAATCCAGTGGACTCTGTGAAGTCAGATACTGTTTTGATGGACTTGAGTAGTGAGTTTTGGAGCGTAGTAGAGGGAGCACTGAAGTTTTAATGGCATGTGCGCTGTAATTATGTGCCTACTTATAGAGAACTACATCTTAGAGCTTGTCTTCAAGTCTAATTTAATGCAAGTAGGTAGGTGGCAAACAAAATCGTTAAATGAGAGAGCAAGCTACAAATTCACTTGATCATACTGCAAAGATAAATTACATCATGTAAGCTGAAGGCATGGAAACACCTCCCAAAGTGTAAAGAAGAAAGATCGGAGGCAGGAAAGCACTCTGGCATGGCAAGAAGAGGCAGCTACGAACTGTATTTAGAAAGTAGGGCAAAGAATAATGGAGGAAAATAACAAACAAAGGCATCGAAATGAGAATTCCACTGAGCCCCGGGTCATTAGAGTTAATTCTGCGCATTCTGCCATCTGCTGCGATTGTTTACACTTGCCTGGATAATTAGATCCTAATTAGTTGATGGGGTGGTGGGAAAGCATTCCATCCACACATTATTATTTCACTGGCTCCATTATGGTAGAGCACCTGGACGTATGACATGGCACTGTCCAAAACCTCGCTCACTTAATGCCAGGCTCGCAAAAGAATGAGTCAAAAAACAAACAAGCACAAAAATGACAAACATACAGTGTAATTACAGGCTGATATACCCTTTTAGGCTCCCCTACAGGAAATCACACATTGCATTCTTCATGACTAAATGGCATCCGAAGCAATCATTTCAAATGGAAAGGACAGCCTAGGCCCCATCTGTTCGAGCAGTCATTTCACTGGGCCTTAGAGATACTGACACTCCAACAGCATAGAACAAGCTGTCGGAATCCTCCTGCTTTTTTCCAACCCCTCCCCAATACCTGAAATGCCTGTGTTGGAGAGATAGCACACTTGTTAATAGTCAGGAGTTCTACATTGTATCTGGAGGCTGGCATTGTAATATATGTGTGGAAAGGCCGCTGATTGTGATTCTTATCATTGCGCGTCTGCTGGCTAGAGCGCCGCAAGGTGACTGAGTGAATGGCAGGGCTGGATGTAAATGCTAATAGCTGCATGGCTTTGACAGAGAGAAGAATTATCATCTGCCTTCATTACATTTACCAGTCTGCCTGCCAAAGCAGACAGGGCTCGGCTTGGACACTGGTTTATTTATTTGTCATGAGGGTGCACAACACGGTTCGCATTAGGAACATCAGTCACATGCATTTCGTATGGGAGGGACAGCAAAGGATGCAGCTCTGCACCATCAAGGATACGCAAGCCATATTTTGCATCAGAGTGACTTAAAACAGAGAAGCTTCAACACTCTGGGTTTTCAGAAAAGAGAGATAGAATGTGTACTCACAGAGGACAAAAAAATATATTGAGGCTAAAAACTGCACAATGGCAGTACATCTGGGAACACAAGCTGGTAACAAAAGTAGAAAAAATAAACTACTTTGTGATTGGAACAAGCAAGACACATGGGGAGTTGAAAAGAGGTGACCGAACAATAACTTTAATGTTTGAGAACATACACAACAATCTGAGCAGACAAACAGCAGTTTCTCATCTCAGCCTGCTGATAGTCTACAGTGTGTTATGCCATTACACACATACACACACTTCCTACAGAACATTTTGACCACTATTTTCCCCCATCATTCTTCTTATTAGTGCTGAAGGTATTCTCAGAGATGGTGTAATTATACCTCCCCTGTAAAACCCAATGACCCCACTTCCAGCTGCAGTCCCCATTCACTGAGAGCAAGCACTCCACATCCCTAAACGCCTCATCGCTGACCCCTGACCTCTGTCATTCCGAGAGTTCTATTCCAGCTGGAACCCTGTAGCTGTGTTTAGACTACCACAGCCAGCTCTGTCTAGAAGCGGTGGGCATTTGGGCACAGATTTATGCGGCGACCATGCTGGATGGTAAAGCAGAGCGCAGATACGAATCCAAACACTCAGACATTATGCTAATGACATTGTTCTCACACATCTTACATGTCTCCTCACTGAATCTCATCTCACTTCTCAATTACCCAGATATTGTGCATCAGTGGCCGAGAGGCACTGCACAGAAACAAAAGGAGAAAGGAGTTTTTTTCAAAACACTAATTGTTGTGTTTTCTGGGACACAATAGTGACCGGCGATGGTCTTGCATGTGAGGGTAGGTGCAATTAACCTCTGTAGTCAGCATAAAGCAGCAGCATCTGGAATCTGCTCCGTGCTTGTGGTTAACATGGCACCCGTATAGATAAACTTCCTGGAATTCTGGAGTTTGAGTAAGACTGACCACACCTTTAAAAATAGACTAAATAAGCATCTGGTTATACAAACATGGGAGAGGGCAAGAACTGTGGTGCAAGCTACTTGGGATCAGCATTTTCTGTCAGAAATTGAGATGAATGTGGTTTTAATTCATGTGCCCTGGTCACAGGGATAGATTTCCACAGCACAAGTTAAGGTCTGGCCAAGTGCAATATGTGGTGATAGGCACATTAACAGATTTATTTAAATGAGTGAGTACTTTTGTTGTCTGCCACGCATATGGGTGAAGAATTTATGGACAGCTGCTGGGCTTAATGACTGGTTTCAGACATGAAATGGATGTATGTCACATTAATGCCATCCAGGAGGAATGAGAAACTGAGCTTGAAATTGAGCTCACACTATCATCAGGCCAAAATGGAATCTGCTGACTTTTATGTGCGGAAATATTCCTTAGAAAGCATTTGAAAAATAAAAAGGGCGGGTGCCCTGGAGGATGGTGCAGGACTGGAACAGGGTGAAGACAAGGGAAGCCTCCAGGGTGGATCAGGAGACTCAGGAGGCCATAGCCATAAACAGTCTTTTCCTCCTCCCTTGGATACAGGTGAATTTGATGGCAAGCAGGACTGATTCGGGAACAGCCAGCTGATTTGACTCAGGAACGGCTGGTGGAGGGGTCCTGGATCGGAGATTCTCCAGACACCAGATGACTGCCTCCTTCCAGTCGAGGTTGGGAGATTTGCAGGGCAATGGTAAGTGATCCTGATCCAGAAGAGCGTAATGAAGGTTTCCCCCTCTTGGGAGCTGGCAAGGGCGAATATCACGAATGGCCTCACAAAGACGATTGGGTCTGGGCTAGCCTGAGCCAGGGCAATGAACTTTGCTCGTTCCCCCATTTGGACCGGGGATAAATAAACGGAACATAAAACCAAAGCACTATTCAAAAAAGCAAAAGAAAAAAATCACGAGTAGGAAAGGCGCTGCTCATTTTTTTACTGGTCTGCTGTTCTGTCGGGATTCAGCTACTGCCACTGTGTAGGAACGAGGAATCAAGGAAACATCGGAGTAATTCAATATAGAACTTTATTCATCCAAATAAAGAGACACTGAGGCAAACAAACAAAAAGCAGAGGGAACAGACTTTTACAGCAAACAGGAAACACAGGGTTTAGATGGGCAGAAACTAATGGGATACACCTGGGAACAATACAAACTAATTAATCAAACACAACCGGAGACGAATTCACATGACGAGGACAGGGACAAGAAAGACCAAATAAGGAGAACAGGAACATACATGTAACAGATAATTAACATTTAGTTTTGTCCATACAATAGAAGTCAATTATCACCATCATTGTTCAAATATTGTTCTGTGTTCTGAACAACAAAACCTTTACGACTTTGCATTTAAAGATTTTGGGTGAACTACAATATTCCTTTAAATCAGCTTACTGGAACCAGATTTATTCTAGAGGTTTAAAGCAGACAATGTCAATTAATCAATCATTTTGAAACTGAAAATGTTCTGCATGCATAAAGAAAAGCATGAAATCAGTGTAATTTACCAGCATAGAACAAACAAATGGAATTAACACTAGTTTAAATATTGTCTTAGCATAAATCAAGTTGACATGGAAAGGTGAATATGATGTTGTCTAAACTGATATGGGACTGCTGTTTTAAGTTAATAAGCATATTTATTTTGCTAAATTATTAGATTTTATTATTAGCATTTGCCATTGTTTTTCATTGAACAGACCATCGAACCAACCAAATGGGAACCACTGGCTTAAAGCAAAATAAAAATTAACCAAACTAAATACAGAAATACAGAAAGTGCTGGGAAACTTGTGAATGGCGAACAAAAGTTAGAACTAAGAACAACATATAACTTTTCTGTAGGGCAACAGTTGGCTCTACTGACATATCTTCCAGTCTTAACTCTAAAACATTTGTAGTGATGTTTAATCACCAGTTTTGTGAAATGTCTGTCTCTTTTCCTGCAGCAAAGGTGAGAATCAAAAACCTTGCTGTAGGGGGGGAAAATACTTTCCACCCCACCCAGATGTCACACTGGCAACCTCCTACTAACAAATCCAATTTATATGCAAGAGTATTGGAAACTGCAGCCTGAGAGGTTCAATGCAGGGTTGAAGTTGTGAAAGTAAAATCAAGGTTAGCTCTATTTTTGACATCCTCTTATAAATATTCAGGAGCTCTTAAAATACAGGAGAGAAAGGTAGAGTCAGACAAAGAAAGAGAAAGAGAGAGTAAGCAATAGGGAGATAAACAGTAAGTGAGTGAGAGAGAGAATTATAGAGACAGCAATTTTACTTTTCACACAACGTCAGCTTTATCCCTGAGGGATGGAAATAACAATATTAAAATTAACAACACAGCCATTTCATTATTCCCTTTCTACCCTTCATTACATCATTTAAACATTTTAGTGAGGACTCAGAAGGTTGAGTTAATGATAATAATCTCCCATATTCAAATCCTCTCACCCAAATGACAGATCAAGGCCAGGGGGCCCGTGCCTCAGGCCTCTGTTTATCAAGGGCCTCCAGCTGTAAGGAACCTGGAAATCTAGACTTAAAAGTGTGCCACCAATGACTGCCACAATGTAAATTAATTTAAGAAATTAAACTTACTATATATAGTATATTGTTGTCTCGTTAGCAATATATGTGCTCAGTCTCGTAACAACAACTTCAAAACTTTGTTTCACTCAACTGCTACTTTATTTTTTCATATTTGCAAGATTTATTTATTTTACTTTAATTTTTTTCACTTTTAAGAGACAGGTGCCCCGGAGCCTTGCAGGACCATAATCTGGCCTTTTGTGGGTGGCCCAGGCAAGATCATTAAAATGGGCCCGCCACTGCAAAAATAGTCTTAAATTAAACATCCCTAGAAAAACTGCAATGTGACTAGTGGATTATTTGGTTTCCAGAGAAAGTGGTAAAAATAATCACCCTCTATACAGCATGCATAAATGTTGTTCAACAGATTGATTGCAATTTTAGATTCAATAAGCAGCATGACAAAACAAAACTAGAATTTACGAAGCTATGAGAATACTTTTCGTATGCAAAGAAAACTAAAATAAAAAGACTTCATTCATCAGTTTCTGAACCATTGATGTCAGATGGACTATTTTTTTTAAAGATTCATTTTTTGGCATTTTATGCCTTTTATTTTGACAGGACAGTAGGTCAACAGGAAGCGAAGTGGGAGAGAGAGGGGGGAAGGGATTGGGAAAGGTTCGCGAGTCAGGACTCGAACTCGGTACGCCCATAGTGCAACAGCCCTACATGTCAGCGCTGCAGACCATATGGTCTATTTTAATGATGTCATTACTACTTTTCTGGGCATTAAATATGGCAGTTGTGTTGCTGTCTATGCAGGGTCAAAAATATATAAAAAATATCTTAATTTGTGTTCCGAAGATGAACAAAGGTCTTAAAAGGTTTGGAGTAATTAATGACAGAATTTTCATTTTTGAATGAACTATCCTTTTAATGCTTGACAAAAACCACATAGATCATAATATATTGTACAAGCTTATCAAAAGTGCATTTCTTAATCAGATGGAGTAGGTGGCTAAGCTGCTAGCTTGCTAACTGATGGCTAAATGAACACAAAAAGTATGAGAATGGTTAATATGTTTATTGGTGATACAATGTAATTTGTGATATGTAGAAATTATATTTTTTGATTACGTCCAAAAAAATTATAATAATTGTAATCCAGCACCAAACAGAGTACCCATAAAAAAACACTGGCCCCACTCTGTATCAAGCTGACACAGACAAACAAAGTGCAGTAGATTCCCACCATCAGAGTAGGTTGCTCTAATGTTCCTGGCACCAGCCGAGATGAGTGATTTGGCAGATTAATGCTGCTTGCCACACTGACAAGAGTTATGGCCCGCGATTTGCATCATAAACGTCTGTTAGCTCTCCACATTTGGAAATGAATATTAGCAAAATGACAAACCGACAGGAAGCCAGATGGGCGACGCTGGGCTGATATTGTCAAGGTTTTATTTTGCATATGCGAGACCCATTTTTTTACATCTACATCCCTAAACTGCGGGTAAATACACATCGAAAGTGTCTCTTTTAACCCGCCTAACCCCCCTTAACATTGTAATCCCAAGGATAATCTCCGTCTACAACATCCGAGATAGAAATGAATTGATGGAAAAAATCGCAAATGAACATATTTAAATGAAACCCATTAGGGAATATTGGTGTCACAGTGGTGAGTAGCATATTGGTATTTTAAACCGGCATTAAACGCTTCAGAATTCTGGATTATATTAATACATTCAGATTTATTTATGAGCATTTTCTCAGATAGACAAAAATACCTTTTGATTTCAGATAAGAGCCGCCACATGGCAGAAAGCATGCTTTTTGAGCTCAGATCAGAATCATCAGAACTCAAGACAAAATTTAAATTATTACTGCTATGACAGTCCACACATATATCACTCAAAAAGAGCACCAGCCTTTTTAAAAAGCCCATGGAAATACATTTTTCAAACTACTCTTCATTTGGCTCTCAGAATCAATGGCCTATTACCTTTTCACCCCTGACATTGTATGCACACTACTTCGAATACTAACACCATTTTGCACTTCTCATAGGGCGAGTTCAACATCAGGGATACATTATTCATCAGGCCTTCTTTGACGATCACTTTTGAATGCGGCTTTTCAAACTCAATAAATCTTTTTTGAATTGAAACACCATAACTGAAACAGACAGGGTGAGAATGCCATAAACATATTTATTTGTTTTGGATTATTGCGCCGGGGAAGAATGCATATGGTGGAAACAGGTGCCAGAGATGAATCAGACACAGAGATGGGTTAATACCGAATGATGCCCATGAGACTGTCTGCCTGCATGCTCTTTTTGGAAGAGATATCATTTTGTTTTCTCGGGAGACGGCTCGCTCGTCCTCATCATGTCCTCCACATCTCTCTCTCTCTCTGCTCACTAGTCAGATGATGCAAAGTATCTCTGTCTGTCAGTAGTCTGTCCTTTGTCCTCCTTTGTAGGCCTTTTCTCTGTCTCCTTATCAGCCTTCGCCCGTTGCGAGTAACTTTTGAAATGCACTAATCTAACACTTTCACTCCTTCTCCCAACTCCAACCACCCTCACTTCCTCACCTCTCCAGCTCTCTCTCTCACTCTCTGACAAGAGCCGACGCGACGGCCGAGGTTTTGATCCCTCTATCTCACCCCAACGCTTTGGTTTTCTCCTCGACTGCCGGACGACAGCCCCTCAGCCACAGATTAAAAAGTCATGAGTGCTTTTAGGCGAGCAGCTCGGCCTGCCCGCTTGCCCCATTGTGCATTGGCTCGCCGAAAATAGCCTTTGTGTTTCTGCGACAATGGAGTCAGAGAAATAGGGAAGCGGGGGGTGCAGTGGCGCATAGCTTCCCTCCATGCTTTTAACCACAGTTCTCAGCTTTGCTTTTAATTGAAATATCCGAACCTTGCTGGGCTCTAGCTCATGAGCGGCGTGCTAAACATGAAAGGCAGGCATCGGGCTCTTTAAAGATTCAGAACCACTCCTCACCTACATTCGCCCACACATGCACACAAGTTACCCACCAAATGGACAGGGCAGAACAAAGAGCTTCTGAGATCAGGACCCCGGAATGTAGATGCAACCTGGACTCCGGCTGGGAATGCAACGCACCTTGCATTCTAAAGAGAATCCAGAAACTTCTACGAGACATGAGCCTGAATAGAGTCCATGCACCTGAAGCTAATCAGAGGGGAGACGCTGCAGTCATGTGCATGGCACATTGTAATTACAGGTTGTAACTATGGTCGGTGTCTGTCTTTTTATTGACCAGTGGCTTCTGAACAATAGCGGTTAGTCATACTAGGCAAGATCCCCCCCAAAGGGTCATAATGAACAAGTGGAATGTGAACGCCTGACAAATGCTTCCAAGCTGTCAATCCCACTGAGAGATCAATTGGGATCTATAAGACGTTAGGGTAAGGGGGGTTTTCTAAAATCATGTTTCTGGCAACATAATATCTGTTGTACTGTTGAGCATAAATATGTAGTTATGTTGCAGAACATCAGTGATGTATAAGGAGGAGGAGAGGAGGACCACTTGTTAAAAAATGAATGGCAGAATTTGCAACGCTTGTTCCTAGTTAACAGCTTGAAAACCGTAATTCAGTGTGATGTGCATTCAGGTAATTTCGGTCAGAAATCTAATGCATTCACTGGGAAAATTTCATGTGGTTTTCTCTTTTTTTGTACATGCTGACCAGTGGGTCAATGATGTGACGCTCATAGTTTTGTTCAGAATATTTTTTTATTCTTAAATATATTAAAAATGCAATTCACACATACAATGACTTGAATACAAATCTACTATGTTAAGAATAAATAACTTGATTTTTTCATTAAAATTCATTTTGAGTTGGAGCCATAGCCTTGTGGGCTGCACTCAGGCATATGGCACAACAGTGCTTCGGGCAAACTGATTCTGGGCTTGTGGTCCTTTATCATCCCATTATCCTTTATCCACATATCTCCTCTAAAAACAGATCGACTGAATCCAAAATAGCATGCCACCATAGTACTCTTTTCTGTTTTTGTACTGCATCTGTATATGGAATACATACAAAGAATACTGTTCTAAAAAAGCAAAAGACACCTGAGCCATAAATGTTACATTCATACTCTATAAACATAAAAGGAAATCACAATGACAAAACATGGCCAGTGAATGATCTGACTTGCCTTTGAGAACACCTACAAACAAACATCCTTGATGAAAATGCCAGCTTCAGCCAAAATCAATTTCCATGCTGGTCAGGGCTGGCAATCTAGCTTGGCCAGCGTAAAATTTGAAATCAGCACAGCACCTCTATTTGTGAAAAATAAATACATTTAATTGCTATTGAATGCATCTTGTATTACACCGTACTTCTGATCATTGACAAATCATTATGTTTTAATGATATTTTGTTGGACCACACGTACAGTACTTGATTATAATTCAGTATTATACTGAAGTAAATACATTTTAAATGTACTAAATATGAACAATCTGTAAATACAAACATATTTAAACCCATAACATAAGTCTCAACAGAAATTATATAAAAATATATTCAAATTAAAATGAAGTATATTTTAGTTTACTATAAATGTTTTTCAGTACATTGGTCTGTACACTTTAATAAAAAACAACAACTGATGTAATTTAATAATAATACAACAATAACAATAATAAGACTATTCCAGGTGAAATGTTTCTGAAAACATCCATTAGAGAACTTTCTGAGTAAAAATGTTGCCCAGTGACATTTAAAGCAGTGCATTCCAACAATATATGCTCTATATAGAAGTCATGTTGGTGGTATATCATTCAATTAAAAAATGAGTAAGTCTGGAATGAACAATTTGACATCTTATGTAAACAATCTATTCATGTCTACACTCAAACAGAAAACTATATACATACATATATATATATATATATATGATTGATGATTGGATTGACTTCATGTAACTTACTTATTCCTTTGAGAATTGAAGTAATAACAAGGATGTACTTAAGGCTTAATTAAGTGGGTGAAAGAAATATAAATTTAAACTATAATACATTTTCATTTAATTGCAAAGAGCATGCAATTAAGTATATTATAAGTGTAAGTATATATAAGTATACAGTATATATTTTTTTAAAGTAGATTTTTCACAATGCCTAACACACATCATACGCTGGTAACCAGCAGTGTCTGTCTTTTTACTGGTCCACATCACTGTAAATACAAAGCAAAGATATCTTCTCATCCAGGTAGAATAGACTCTCGCCTTTCCTCTCGATTTTTTCATTCCTGCTTTGACAAGGCACAGAAGGACACAGACACACCTCTTCACTCAGAGTTTCGGTGGAGGATGGCCCGTCAGCTGAAAGATGACAGTTTTTCTCTGGGCCATCTCACCGGCGGAGGAGCCGATGAAAACCAGATCATTCCAAGGGAAAGAAAAGAGTGCCAGGCAGCTCCGACACACTGAGCTCTATCTCACAACCAAGTAAGGAGTCTGATCACGCAGGGCCGACTTCTGTGTGCACTGTATGCTTGGCACCCCTGTAAAGAACACAGTTGTTTTAGCCCCAAGCTGTTGAAGGTTTGTGAACTGTTCTGCCTTCAGCAACCCCACCCACTTGGCTCCCATGGTTCCTGTTGTACACTACTACTTCACAAAGGTGTTTTTTTTCATGACATAAGATATTCAGCTATGTCGTATGGCTCCTTAATCAGGCCTGGGAGACTATCTGCCGGTCTTGCAGCCCCTTACAGGCTGTTGTGGCGTAGATCACATGCCATGAGTCATTTGCGCGAGCGCCGTGAGGAACATAAACCTGATGCTCTGCTTCATCACTTTAAGTGCCTATCTCACAGTGTGTGACACGATGAAAGCAAATCAGATTGTGGCTAAACCTGCGGTTCCTTTCCCCGTCTACCATAGCGCAGCCAGCTTTTCTGCTCGGGATCAGTGCACTTCATAAAATAATATGCCGTGGGATATTCTCCGAGTCAAAGGGCAGGGATAACCTTTCGCATTTGCATTTAAAGGCGACTACATTATTGTGAATAATGATTGTTTGATCCTTTATTTTCTAAATGGATTTTTTTTTTTTATCAAATAGAGTTGAAAAACGGCTCGGAGCTGTGATTATAGATCTTCGTAGAGCCCACACAGCCTCAAAGACCTGCATATCAAAAGAAGAGAACAAGGTGCCGAGATCTGACTGACAAGTTTGAGAATGAAAAGTTTATGAATGTTTTATGAATCAGCCGCATATTATCAAAGCCCCCGCTCATACCCTTTCTTCCTGAGATGTTTTCTTTCCCAAATCTGTCTTAATTATTGAAAGGCCAGCTCCAACGATTTTTTATTTTTTTAAAACACTGTTTCGCACCAACTTCCGTCGGACTCACTGTTGTGAATATCAAGCTGAGATTATTGATCAGTTTCTTTTTTCCTGCCTTTTCAAAATAACTGTCATAAACATGACACAGATGTTTAAAAGTGAAGCGTGTAGTTTCCACCGAAGTTAACACCGGACAGTCACCAAATAATAACAAAAGAGACAAGTTTTAAAAACTCTTTCTGTTCCTCGTTGCTAGGACAAACAGGTGGTTTTGCCCCCATCATTCACCAAGTTTAACACATCCTTGAAATTATGTGTTTGTTTATTATATTTTATTTTCTGTTTTCTTTTCACCTTCTTTTGATTCAGGTTCATTAACAGCTTCATTAATTATCCCTTTAGTAATTTTGAAATCCTTAAAAACAAATGTAATTCCACTGGAAAATTATGTGATTTAATTACAAAGTTATTTTGTATGTTTTTGGTAAACTGTAGTATGACCAACTCAATGGACTCATTGGTTCATAAATGAAACTGACCGTGTCCTACAAGTTTTTGATTCACTGAAAAGAACTGACTCATAGCCGTTCTTTCGAGTGCTGTTTTTTTCAGATACATTTCACTTCTTTTTTTTTTTTTCTCACGAACTGCAGATTCTGCTTCTGACTAATCTATGTCACACATGGAGTTGGCAATAACAGTATTGTTTAAGAGTCACCGTCGCTGGGCCACGAACAAACACGAGAAGACGAGATGTTTTCCTGCATGGATTTTAATCAGCCATGTTGAAGTAGCTGAGAAAACAGACTGATTCCACCAGCAAGCGAGCTCTCATCAGGGTGTAGCTGATGCTCTTCAGTGGATGTCCATGCTCTGAATATAGAACAATCCAGGAGTGTTTACACAGCACATGGGTCAGCTCCTCCGGCTGTCTGTTCAAATGGGTAATTAATCCTGAAATGAGGTGTAGAGGAAGTCACACAGCTCATGAAAGCACCACAACATGCTTATGTGTTTCTGGATGATGGACCGAAACCTCTTCGCACGTGTTCACAAACACACGGATAAAGCTGGCGCCCCACTCCGACTCATTCCACTCACGTCTGCTGGACGAGCATCTTCCTGCTTTCGTACAAAGCCATCTCCTCTAATCCTCGGTGGATAAAAAGAGCCAGGCTAGACTGGGCTCCTCTCCATTAAGCTGTGGGGTGCACAGAACCATCCCTTTCGCTCTTAGCCCCAGCACATGTTCTGATCAATATCGAGCCAATCAATCTGAACCGCTCCACTGTGAGGATCTGTCCAGGAGGAGAGGGTCGTATAAAGATGGCTCAATGATTCTTATTGGCCTAGCGAGTGTGTGTTATGTGGGCTGTTGAAGGTAGAGAGTTAGGGCGCTAATGGGAAGTACTGTCTAGAGACACTGCAGCAAATAAAATAAAAGTTCCAGAGATGTTTGATGTGTAAGGAGACGGACGGAGGGCAAGGATGATTTGGGGGATCAGACTCTGATCAAAGAGATCCACATTACCTGCTGAAAGTTAGCCGTTAGCATTCCCAATGGCAATTGCTCAGCTGCAGTACATTCCTATTGTAATCTAATGTGACATATTAAATGCAATATAAATATAGTAAAAATAATAATAATAATAATAATAATAATAATAATAATAATAATAATAATAATAAAACATTATAAATTATAATCAGTTATAATCAAGAAGATTTTGCCTGGAAAAGACTGGAAAAAAATATATTTATTAGCATACCCAATTGTGTAAAAGGCAGATGCTCAGCTAGTGCAACACATTTCTATTATAATATGCATACATATAATATAAATACAGTTGAAATTAGAAAATATGATTATTATTTTAATAATATACTATAGCGGAAATAATATATGACTCAATATGAGCCTAGACTGAACTATTACAATGCCCATTTACACCAATGTAAATTTGTGTTATATAATAATGTACATAAATATGGACAAACTCATGATTATTTATATACAATGCCCTCCATAAGTATTGGAACAGTAAAGACAAAATTGCTTTCTCTGCTGTGGAGTCAAGATATTTGCAAATATGATAAAAAAAAATGAATATGCGTCAAAACTACAGAATGTCACTTATTATTATTAGGTCTTTCAACACATACATGTTTTACCAAATAAAAAGGACAACACTTTTAGAGTTCATCCCACTATTTGATGTGAGCATAAGTATTGGATTAGTTGAATTTAAGCCAGATGTAAAAGAATAAAAGCTAGTATTTAGTTGCAGATCCCTTGCATGCAATCAGAGCAGTGAGTCTGCAACCCATAGACATCACCAGACTCTTGTTGCATGTTTTGGGGAGTTTATGTCTTTAGTCTCCTCTTCAACTGGTGAAATTAATGTTCAATTGGTTTAAAATCTGGAGATTGATTTGGGCAATCTAAGACTTTATTTCTTTGCCCTGATAAAGTCCTTGACTGAACTGGCAGGGTGTTTTGGGTCATTGTCCTGATCCAATATCAAGTGCTTTCTAATGAGTTTGTTTGCATTTTCTTGAATATTGGTAGCCAAGATGATTTTGTACCCTTCCAAATTAATTCTGCTACTGCCATCATACATTTAGTCATCATTAAAATGAAGAGGTCCTGTTCTAGAGACAGCCATGCATGCCCATGTCATGACACCACCTCCACCAAGCTTTACAGATGAGGTTGTAGGCTTAGGATCATTTGCAGTTCCCTTTTTTCTCTCCACACTTTTGCTTTCCAGTCGCTTAGATAAAGGTTAATCTTTGTCTCATCGGTCCATCAACTGGTGCTGATCAGAGGTTTGCATCTTGCTGTGTAGCTTCTGTAATTCTGTGTCAAATTCTCCTGTGGACTGTAGATTGACAGAGCTTCACCCCAGCTTTCTGGAGGTTATTGGTGATTTTACAGACATGTATTTTAGGGTTCATTTTCACAGCTTTTATGACTTGTTTGTCATCAACTACTGTTGTTTTTCTGACCCGATCAGGTCATCACCGGTAGTTTCCAAACTCTTGATTTCTCCATGCACTTTGTTTTTCCTACAGTTCTAACTGACTTCCTTCTTTTAGCATCCAAATTGCTTTCTTTTCTTTCAGAGTCGGCTTTCTTGTCTCCATCCTGGTTTGTGTGTGTCATCATCGAATGCAAGACTTAGAATGCAGAAGCAATGCATATAACTGATAAGACACATTCCCTGCTTTTAATATCTGAAGAATTAATGCAACAGGACACAGATGAACACTTAGAAAGACCTGTGATGCAACTGTTCCACTACTTCTGCTCACATCAGATAGGGAGATGAGACTCTAGAAGTGCTGATCTTCTTAGCTGGTAAAACATCTTTGTGTTGAATCACCCGATAATAAAATGTGACATTCTGTAATTTTGTCTCATATTCATCTTTTAATCATATTTACAGATTTCTTGACTCCACAGCAAACAGAACAAGTTTGTCTTTACTGTTCCAATACTTACAGTATGGAGGGCACTGAATATATACAGATAGATAGATAGATAGATAGATAGATAGATAGATAGATAGATAGATAGATAGATAGATAGATAGATAGATATATAGATAGATAGATAGATAGATAGATAGATAGATAGATAGATAGATAGATAGATAGATAGATCCATCTTTTTCTGAAAAAAAACTCTTATAGTATAAATCTTTCAGTTATCATAAAGGCAACTGCTCAGCCAGTGCAGTATCTGTGCAATTTCTATTGCAATATAATGTACATAAATATATATTAGAATATCAATAAAGAAAAAAACATTCCACCTCAGTATAAATATATGACTGAAGAAATCTGTCAATTATGTTCACAGTTATATAAATATACATTTTAAATATTTAGAATGTCTTAAAATACATAAGCACATTTATATATATTGCAAACATAATTTAACATTTTGTTACTTAGCATATTTTTTTTAGCATATCTTGGGTTGAACAGACAGACAGATATATGTTATATCAGATAAATAATACATTATAGTATAACATATTATTGTATTAATACGCAAAAATGAATATATACATACTATATATGCATATGTATATTTACACGGACCTGTATATTGATTAGCATTCTCATGTATATTCTGACAATATTTTTGAATGACTACTTTTGAACGAATTCCTGAATAGAAAAAGTTGCTTTTTTGCAGCAGATGTGGTTGCTGTACTACAGTCCCGACAGGGCCTGAATGGACGATGCTTGCCAGCAAAACAGATTACCTGACCGCTTGGATCTGACACACAGGACACCTCTGAGAGCTGATAACCAGAGACGGATGACGTTTCTCCCGACACAGCAACAGACGCAATTTCCTACTTTGCTCATCTGTGACAGCGTCTAAGCGTCCTGCTGAAAAGCTCATCATATTTAGCCTAAACTCCTCAAAGTCGCTCCTCTTCCACTTGTCAGTCACAGGAAGCCCAGGAGAACAGAGGAAGACTAAGAGTGTTAAAGTGTATGTGTAGGATTTAGAGAGCGCTCCAGACTTTGAGCTCAAGACAGCGGAAGGGTGTCACTGAAGGATTACTGATGGGTGCCAGCTTGTGTCAAGCCCTGAAGTAATCAATCTCTCTCTCGGCCTGTCTCTCTATCTCTCTCCGCTATATCATTCTTTTGCTGTCTGCATCCTCTTCTGTCCTTCTTTCTCTCCGTCCTTCCTGCAGCTGCATTGTGAGGGTGAGCTGTCCATCCCTTCAGTCTGAGAGCTCAGGCTGTCATCCAAGCGGAGGACCGAGAGACTGGAACTTCTGCGGATTTGTCGAGGGGAAATACGGAGCGGCACCCGACAGATCTAATGCTCAGCCTTTATCGTCATGCTATCACAGTCCAGGCGAGATGAGCACACTGAGTCAAATAAATAAATCTCAGTGAATCAAAGCACATCACAGGACAGCCGTTCATAGGTCCATATAAAATTAATCTGACATAATCAGCTGACGGCAGACTCGGGGAGCGAGCATCTCTGACCTATATCACAGTGCCAATGATAAAGTCAACCAGAGAACTTCCTGTCGGTCCGGCTCAGTGGATAAGCTTGTAACCAACATCATCCTGCTGAGAGGACCAGCAAATGCTTTGTTTTGGATGCTGGTCACCACAGTTAATGACTTAACAGACAGCGCTCTCGCATGAAAGCGCTATAATGTCATATTTAATGATCTATAACAAATTCAAATGAGCTTTAGAGATATCAGAGTGGATATATAATGACTGTGATGCTTGTTTCTCTGTACAGATGGAATCGGCAGATGAAAAAAAAAAGTATAAATTAATTTGCTGTTAGATGTGGCCATATTTTTATTCTTATCAGCAGTCGCTGAATCACACACACAGGCTTGTGTGATACGGGCATTGCAGTAGAACATCTTTCAGTATTATTTTAGGTTTTATACACAGTCTGTGGCTCTGTAATACTATCAAAACATTGTTCTGTTTGTTTGGGTATCCCACAGACACAGCAATGTTTGCTCCATCAATGGCGATGTACAAATTAATCTTAAATTAATGATGTATTGCCTTTTAAATGGCAATTCATTTCCTGAATTGCAAACTGCATGCAGAATGTAAAGAAGAAGAACTGAAACTCAATTAAACTATTTTTTTATTATTTATTTATTTTGAGTTTGACAAGAAAAACTTTTAAAGCCTTGACAGATGATAAAGTCATAACTGAATGAGTCAGTTACATAAAAAGATATATTGGAGTCATTTAAATCTGAAAATACTTTTTCTTAAGACAGTGTTTAAAAAGTCATTATTTCTACATTTCTGTTCAGAGGAACAGAAATTACTCATTTGACCTTGTTTAAAAATGAAATCTGTGAGAAAAAAATAATAATAATAATTTGAGAAAAACTACCATCAAATACACACTGAAACTCAAACATCTTCACAACAAGCAGTCAAAATAAAAGTTTGGTTTAACTTGAAGAAAGTATGACAGAAATATATTAATATTGTTCACTAAATGTCATTCTTAAAGTAATAATAATATGTAGCATTTGGACCAATCAGGCACACAAATATTTGTAATATTTAACAAATAATTTCTAATGCCCCCTCATCTAATGATGTCCTCAAAAAAAGGAAGAAAAGGCCTCTGGGTACCATGGTAACAAAGACACACATCAAGATAAATTCACTTTGAAATAGACAAATGTACCCTATTTATATATCCTTCTAGATATAACCACTTGAGAAATGTAGGAACATATACCCAATTTCCCCATTTCATTATTTTTCCTCTTAAAGTGTTTCTCTTATGTATTGATACAAACTATTTTAAATTAACATTTTAGAATTGCATACTATTGTTATCAGAGGTCACAGGTATGCCATGTTTGGTATCTTTCGGCTGCATTTTTAATGGTCTAAATGTTCATTTATATTATATGTTGGTACCTATGGAAGGTATTTGTGTTACCAGAATCTTTAATAGTTCTTCATCAACATCCAATCAAAGACCAGATGTGAAACATATGCCTGAGGACAAAAGGTTGTAAAGCTTCCCTCCAAAAGGTACCATTCCTCATTGGCTCACTCGAAAGTGCATCAGGACTCTTTTTCAAACAGGCGAGACGTGAAAGTATCAAACTTAGTCTTATTAATTGATACATTAAGTATCATATGCACCTTTTACAAAAGTGTGTTTAAACTGATGTTTTCTTCAGGCTGTAGATCTGCTGAATATCAAATCGTATGATAGCTTTATGTTTTATTTATCTTCTCTTTACTGCTTAAGCTTTAACCCTTATTCCTATGCCCACTGTAAGCGCACGCACGCATGTGTGTGTGTGTGTGTGTGTTAGACAAGGTTAAGTGTTTATGTAGTTAATAAAGTCTTATTTGTATCACTCTTGAGGTTGTTCATTGTTTGCTCATAACTGAAGTCCCTAATCATGCAGATTTTAGCTACATGCTCGGAATAGATTTGTACAGTAAGAAAGTTATTTTCCTTAAACAGGAATTTAACATTCTTAGAATTGACAGACAGTTGACACTGAGAGGTCAAATAAATACTTACAGCGGTCTAAATATTTATAATTACTCATAACTAGATATGATTGATTATTCATATTTCCCCCTTGAGCTGATTCGCTACAAATAATAATATTTTTAAGGAACATCATACAACCAAGGTATTTTTTCATCCATATTTTAATTTATACAGTTAAAATATTTGGTTAAAAAACAGCAGCTGTATTAACAATTTTTTAAGTGTTTACAGATATTTATAATATACTGATAACTGAGGTAAATACTAATATATAGAAAGTTCACAGTGTCATGCATACAAACACAAAATACCATGACACTAAAGTAATGCAATGAATATTGATACAACAACATAGATGCAACAAACAAATGTACATAACTGATGTGTCAATTTAAAGACTTAATCATGGTACAATGTGTTTTTTTTTTCTTATCTTTTTTTAACTGTATGTTTAACAGTATTTTATGTCAAACAAATTTCTGTTAGATCTGTTGCAGCATTCCCTTCTATTGAGTAAGGGAGCTTATTGTCTATCAAGGTTTTTGGTTAAATTCCGCCAGTGAAAAGCATAGCAATGCAAATCCACCAGCTAGTCCAGCACCAAACCAGCATGAACCAGCATGTTAATTCATGCTAGTCTAAGCCGGTCTTTTCAGTAGGATTGGTCCAGGAGAGCTTGTGGAGGCTTTGTGGGGGAAATTGAGCTTTCACACCGTTTAGCTCTGTCACAGTGAATAACCAAGTGCAGGCTTAGCAATGTGCCAGTTAATTATGTTGTGGTTGCTCATATACTTCTTGTTTTCCATTAAATGCAACAATGAGCTGCAGCTTTCTGCAGTGTGGGCAGGTGTGTGATGGGATTTGGCTGGTGTACCATTAGCTATACTGACTGTACCATCATAGCAGGGCAAAAATGCAACTCCTGTTGACAGTGGTTGAACCTCAAAAGATATGTACTTCTCCTATGCTTCTGATAATTGAATAAGTATTTTCAAGGGCATTCATGATGGCCCTGCCAAGTGCCATGCCCAAGACTGAGACTGAAAACCTCTCAAACTGAGAAAAAGTATACATAAAAGAGTTGTAGGTTTATAAAATTCAAACAACCTTGGATTCTTTGACATAAATATGTCTATTTAAGTTCTTAAAAATGAATGTGTTTCACGATGCCACAGAAGAACCTTTTTCTCTGACCGGGTCCATAAATAACCTTTAACACCTGAAGAACCTTTCTGTTTCACAAAAGGTTCTTTTTGGCAAAAGAATGTTCTTCAGATTATTAAAAGGTAAGAAAGCGACGGTTCTTTAAAGAACCTTTGACTGAAAGGTTCTTTGTTGAACCAAAAAGGGTTCTTCTGTGGCATCGCTGTGAAGAACCTTTTAAGCACCCTTAATTTTAAGAGTGTACAGTAGCATCTGTGGGCTACGTTATTGCTAGACAACATTACACCAGCACTTCACGTTTATTCAAACCAGACCTCTCGTGTTTCTTTCTACTTTGTCATTATCTGATGCTCTGAGAGCTTGATGTACATGAACCTGGGGTTAAGTGCCTTGCTAAAGGAAACAATGGTAATAGTTCTCCACCCACCATTTATGAGGTTTCAATTTGCAACCTTCCGGTTAATAGCCCAGATCTTTAACCACCACACCCAAGAGTAACCCACACGTGCTGTTCTCCCAACCTTAGTTGACATGCCACTCAACTGTTAATTTATTCACAGATTAGTGCTGAGAAAATACAGTGTTAATGTCTGCTGTTTAATGTGTTCAAAATAATTAACACAGCATCTGTTTTTTTTTCTTCACTTTCTGAAGTAGAAATGTTAATGTCTTCACATGTTTTGTCTAATGTTATATACTATAGATTAATGCTGTCTGTGCACTTTTTAATGGCAATTGTTAATAAATAATTTCAAATGATTATAATTACTAATTTTATCCCCAAAATTGGAATACAGATTCAGACAGACAGATTCAGACAGAGAGACAGATAGCTAGCTAGATAGATAGTTAGCTAGATAGATAGATAGATAGATAGATAGATAGATAGATAGATAGATAGATAGATGTGTGTCATTAGCATTTTAAGCATTTAAAAGAGTAGTAATAATAATAATAATATAAATATCCTTATGCTTATCAATAATGAATGCTTAAAAAAATATGAAAAAAAGACAAATCTACAAAATTGCCAAACTTCATGACTATCAAGGTCAGTAAATCTCTCAAAATATCAAAATAACTGACAAAGCAAGTTTAGTTCAGTTCGCAAAATGTCATGTACAACTTGAGGTGCAACTTCCCATAAATGTATGTGTAATGTATTAATAATTCAATATATTAAAAAAAAAATAATAATAAAAAAAATAAAACGTGTTCCCCAAAAAACGCTCAAAAATCCTTTTGTTTAAATATTGATTGAGATGTGCACTAGTACTCAAGGTGTAAGAAATATGCAATCCACATCGCAATAGGGAACTGGACTATGGGCAGTCTGTGGGCGTAACACCCGAGGCTGAGACTACTGCTGGAGATACTTCTTCAAAGCACTCGAGCATCATGCTTAAATTGTTCTGGATCAATTGGATGGACTGTGGGTTGGGACTCAAGCCTTTGTAAAGATCTAAAGAAGCCAGGAAAAAAGTAGAAAGTGAAGAGACTAGCGGTGTGAAAGGATCCTACTGACAGAAACAGCAGTGAGGCTTGTGTGCGGCAGGGGAGGGAGCAGGAAGAGTGCTATTCGAAGTCCCACGCGGTCTGAACTCAATCAGCAGCCAAGCGCGGTGGCCATTGTGCTGGGGTATAATTGGAACTATGAGATTTTATTAAAAGAGAGTAATTGCATGTGCTCCTCATCAGGTTCTCAACTGTACTATCTCTAGTCAGAATAAAGTCTCCAAGGACAGAATGGGTGTTTACTGTCATCATTGTGGCAACTGAGGAGAGGAAGTCTTACCTTGCTTCTCTTCTTCAGGCTTTTTCTCTCTACAGTAACGTCTCCTGTTCTATTATCTTCCACAACTTTTCACTGGAGATAATTTTACTTGCTTCTTTTAGGATGTGTCTTTTGTTTCTGAACCAAGTCATTGAATAAAAATACTGCCAAGAGACCAAAACTGCTTGGAGTGGTCGCTCCCTGAGGACTTTGAGAAGGACAAGGAAAGCCATTTTCTTCAGACTCTCAACTCTGGGTTCATTTGAAGGTAAATGGCTGATAATCTATTAGCGGCATGAAAATGAAGTGTCGCTGCTTAACATTCCCGCCTCGTTTGCTTTATTCTAACCTAATATTTCTTTATGGACTTAAATCAAGCGCCCTTTTCTCTTACACTTGCTTATCGAGATTTCTAGACATCGACTTTTTAAAAAAACAAGTGGTCACTGAATTTGGCCTCAGAACCTTGCCCTCTTTGGGGTGATAAATGGATAAGGGGATATATCCAGAGCTTCTCACACAAATCCGGTATGTAATCCTCAGATTGTTGTGCTGCCACTTCCTATTTAAGCCTCTTGGGAGACAGATTCTTACAATACGAAGTCTTTTTTATCCTTATTCTTTCGCTCTTCTTAAAAACAACTATATATTTGGTATGCAAAGATACTGTATGTAAGTCACAAATGTTTGCAGACACTATCAAAGCCGAATGTCTGCTAGCATATTCACACCTCCAGTGCTGGAGAGTTAGCCAGCTAAAAGAAGTGACACTACTAACAAAATCTAATTTTTTGTGACAGTGACAGTAACTCAGCTTTTTTCTAAATACTGTAGCATTTACAGTGACAAGCTGTATTTTTTCCAACATGTAGTGCTGTATAACACAATTTTTTTTTGCTGAAGTTACTTTACGCCCCAAGCCTTTACTTTTAGTTTTGTATATATGTGTCTGAACCACCCCCCCCCCCCCCCCCATGGAAGCCATTATATTGCAAGTATATATTTTTTTTAAGTAGCTTATTTAACACACAAATCAAAGAGCCAACCAAATGCACTCAAGCCATATACACACTGCAATTTATAATCTGGTTTAAATAAAAGAAGATATGCGATTTAAAAAGACTTTATAAAGACATCAAGCCACCTAGCAACCATGTGTGCCACAGTGTATTAACACACTGTCAATCCTGACATCTGTGGTCCCAAACATGGACAAAACTTAATCTACTTAAAATTATATAATATAAAAACAATATGTTATTTATTGTATTTACTACTTTTATTCAGCAAGGATTAGTGGTCGACGGATATGTGTTTTTTGACTGCCGATGCCGATATCTTGGAAATCAGGGGGCCGATAGCTGATATAAAGCCGATATAATTTTTTTTTTATTATTAATATTAATAATATTTATTAAAATTGAAATCATTTGACAATGTATTAAAAATATACTTATACTTTAAATGGCAGTATTTTTCACAAATAAATAAATATTTAATAAAAATATACCAAAAAATAAAGTAAACACTGTATCCAACAGGGCACTCAGTATTCTGGGAAGTTTACGTGCATTGGGAATCATATTTTCAAATAAAGCCAGGGTAACCATCATTTTACATACAACACACAGAGAAACTGACATGAATATGACAGTGGGCACATGCATAAAGTGCAGCATAATTTGAAATCAAGAGTTTAATGTTTAAAGCATTCAATTCACACCGATCGTCCATCAAGCAGAGAACACGTGATCATGCTGGATAAAAATGCACACAGCACAAGATCTCACAGCTGGATTCCACAAAGTTTGCAAGGTTTGTGAAATTAAATGGTCAAGCAGAAAAACTTATCGGCCGATGCCAATATTTGAAAAATGTCAAATATCGGCCAATATATCGGCCTTGGCGATATATCCATCAACCACTAGTAAGAATGCATTCAATTTATCAAAAGTGACAGTAAAGACATTTAGATTATTACAAACGAACACAAATTAAATGTTTACATTATTGATATTAATAATAACTGTCCTTGGGCAGAATTTCAGTATATTAGAATGATTTCACAAGGATCATGTGACACTGAAGACTGGAGTAATAATGCTAAAAATTCAGCTTTGTTATCACAGGAATAAATTCCATTTAAAAATATATTCACATAGAAAACACTTACTTTACATTGTAATAATATTTCACAATTGTACTTTTTTTTTACTGTATAGAAAAAGTCCCAACTACCCGAAAGATATCACTAAAACAGGTGACATCATCTTTGGGGGTGTGGTGAAGTGAGAGGGTGTGGTCTATTACAGTGTCTACAATGCAGAAGTTAGCATAACGTTAAAATGGCTTACAGCACTGCTGAATCATGGCCCGTCAACTGCTCAGTGCAGTCGGTCAGATTTCGACTGGTTTCTGCAGTGCTCCATCACCAGCACAGCATGCTCCAGCTGGCCTGCTGGGCGAATATAAAGTGATTGCTGTCGTGTATCATTTCTCTTTTGATCTTGGAAGCTTACTCTCAGCTCCTTGCAGGACAGCTCCACCGCACACACACACACACACACACTCGAAGAAATCCAGCATGGGACAAACAAACTCTGGTGTGTGTATACAAACACGCAACTGGGAGCCTTCCAATATTATTAGCATCTTAAATGGCACAGCCTGATGGATCAAGTCATGAGGAGAATATGGCACACTTCCATAATTGCTACAGCAATGCTTGCAGCCATGTAGGACAGAGAGTGCAAGGCCACAAAGACAATAGGGCGAGAAGATGAGATGCTTGGCTGTGAATCACTAAGGCTCTTAAGGTACAATTAGAGAGCAGTGGGCGAGCATTAAGGTGAAAGAGCACCAGAAGTTTATGAATCAAGCTGTTCCTGTTTCTTTCCCTCAACAGGAGGTACATCAGGCACTACAGACATTGTGAAAATAATTGAAAAATCGCAAGTAACAGTACTGTCTTTTTTATTCTGGCCATTAGTACTTAGTAAAAAACATTCCATTACAAAAATATTTAAAATACTGTTAATAAAAATAATGTTGTTTCCACTTCATGTTACAAATTTTATGTTATGCAGTAAATTAGGATTAACTGAAACCTGGTGATTAATTTTTTTTAATAAATTTTGTTAAATCAAAATACATATAAATGCAGTTAATTCATTTGTCACAGAATTGTTTAATAATTCTAATTTAATAAAAAATAATAATAATTATCTCTGAGATGAACATCTCCATTATGAACATCTCCATTAAATTTCCATTATTAAATGAAATTTGAGTTTTGTGAGGCATAAAAAGTTTCAAGGTGTCAAGGTCCTGACATTATAATTAAAGAAGAAGAAGTTTCTTTTTTTTTTTTAATTAATGATTTTTTTTAATGCAAGTAAAGAATGTGACAATGTTTGCATGTGCCAGATACAAAATCATTTGGACAAACATATGTATGCTTATAGCCAGCATTATTTTTTAAGAATTGAATTTTTTTTAAGAATTCCTTCATTGCTGTACATATAAATTAAGAAAAAGAACCTTTAAAAGAAGGACTGAAAGAAAAGCTGAAGTAATTTGGCATATTATTTTATTATAATTTCTGCTTAAAGTTTTATATAAATTATATATATATAATTTTAAAGATTTTTTTTAAGAATTCCTTTATTTTTATTTTAATATACTGTATATATAAACAAAGAAAATACTAAATGAAGAAATTCTAGACTTAAAGAAAACTCGAAAACAACACATATTCATTTATTTATTTATTTGCTTAAAGTCAATATAAATTATTTATATTTGGCGGGGGGGCGGGGGCTTTAGTTTTTCAAACTATTTAGAGGGCAGTGGGCGAGAGTTATGGTGAAAGAGCTCTGGGAGTTTATGAATCACACTGTTTTTCTGTTTCTTTCCCTCTACAGGAGGTACATCAGGCACAGACCCACTAGACTGCCTTTAGTGGGTGAAAGTAATTGCAAAACCACAAGAAACAATTGCTTTTTTTGTCTTTCACACTGTACAACAAGCATTTTGTGGTGTGCAGAAATTACGTACATACTCGACCACGTCAGACCACTGCTTTTATTAAGCAAACTTGGAAGCCGGCCACTGCTGCGCTGCTCGGGAGTCAATTGTCAGGTCACGGGGGTCACGATGTTATTGCAGCTGAGGTGGACTCTGAGGTTGATAATGACGTTGACCTTGTGGATTGTGTGAAGGAACAACAAAAAAGAGTTTCTGGAGCACTAAAAGAAATCAGCTAGTCAATAGGAGAATGGGGGAAGAGAAGCTCACACATACTGCGTAACTGTGATTTTTCGGTGTTTCTATCTCATCTTGCTGCAAAGTTCTCAGCTGCTGCGCCACATGCCTGGTGTACCTGATGACCTCAGAGTCTGCACCGTTAGCACCCTGCACTGCGTTTCACAATTGTGGACCTTTGTGATGAACCCGCACAAACAAGTCTGTGTTAAAAAAAAACACAGTTTTCTGTTCCACCCAATAATGAAAAGTCCTGCTGAAACTACTAGCTTTTTTTAGGCTGGTTTGGTGCTTGTGAAATTGCAGCCGTGCTGATATAAAGCCATATCTCACTACTACAAGTGTGATATTGCATTTGTACAACAGTTCAACAGCACAAGTGTGTAAGAAACAATAACAAAGTCTCTTTAAGAACCCTCTTTCGTGCAGAGCTTCTTCCTTCCACCACAGATTCAAATCTAAATTTGACAGTTTAACAGCTAAGCCCAAGCCTCCATTACTATTTTCAAAATGTCACTTTAGAATTATTAACGAAGGAACGTTGAATTGAATTATTAAAAGCATAGTGCATTACTGTATTAAAAGCTGTGTTGTGATTGCCTGCATTTGATACAGCATTCGTTCTACAGCTCAGTCTCAAATTCACAATAAAACATCAGTAAAATAATAATATTTAATAAACAACAACAACAGCCATCATAAACGTTACTAGGCAATACAGTCAAAAGTAAAAAGGCAGCGCTAAGCACATGTGCTGTGGTGATGTGACAGTAAAAGTGATTTGATTTGATTTTTGCCAAAACTATCTTCTCTGGAACAAACAGTTCCAAATTAATAGATTAATAAACCAAAGACTTCCCACGAGATTTATGCAAAACAAGTTATATCTCACTGTGAAGAGAGGGGCAGAGCCGAGAGCTGTGGGAGTGTGGCGAGGCTGGTAGAGTAAATACTAATGCACGACACCTGCACCACTCACCGGCCTCGAGTCCCGCCTCTCTCATCATACTTAACTTTAAACACTATAGAGACATCAGAGCCAGGAACAAATTCCAGAAAATCTAGCCGAGGTGAGGCGCTCTCGGCGGGTTTATGTACAAACACTGAAACCCTGGAGCTCACATCTCCAAAAATGCTGAGGCAAATTTTTAAATATATGTTATCTCTATTAGCAAACCGCATATCTGAAGTCTAAACAAGTACATTCTTGCATAAACAAAGTCCCTTTCAAGGAAAGTCTGTTCACTGTTCAACACGGACAAATAAAGGCCGGTCTTAAATAAAGGCCGGGGGAAATTTGTGCAGCAGAGCCAGATAACGAACGTACACACCCACTGCCAGAGCGTTTCTCGTTCTCGAGTCAAGAACCGGTTGCATCGGTTTTCAGATCACCAGTACACTGAACCGAGAAGCGTTTCTGTCTGACGCATCCGATTCGAGAACCGAGGAGCTGATGATACTGCGCATGTGTGATTCAGCGTGAAGCAGACCGACACACAGAGCGTCTGAACCGAACTGATTCTTTTGGTGATTGATTCTGAACTGATTCTGTGCTAATGTTATGATCTCTGTCCACTGGAACGCTATCGCTTTTAATTTAAAACGGGTTATTTAAAACAATTACTTATCAAACAGATGCAGGGCTGGACTGGGACAAAAAATCGGCCCGGGCATTTTTGCCCAGACCGGCCCACTATATGATCATAAACACCACCCATCTTTGCACGCCCTTAATTATATGCATACCAACTCCTATTCATTAAAAGCACTAATGCCATGTAATGAGTGAGTATAGGAACGAGTGAGAGTTAACAGATGAAATAAGTCAAAATTTTATATTTATTAATAGTTGAACTATACTCCACATCGGTGAATCCTAAAACAAGCTATAAGCGGCTCTGGCATAGCAATACCAGTGTTTCTTACAGGATTTTTGTTAAAACTATGGTGGTGTGTCCTCGGTCCTTCTAGGGGGGTTCGGGGGCATGCCCCCCCCCGTGAGAAAATTTAGTTACAGTGTCTATTTACATTACACCTATACATAATAATAGTTATAATATTAATCCAATGACAGTAATAGCCATATTTTGTAAAACAAATGCAGAAAAAAATAAAGGACACTTTCTTAATTAGTTGTACCAATTTCTATACTTGAAAGAGATAAGCACATGATCTTTTATTTTGACGCAAACTGCATCAAGCTTTTATTTTGGCGGAAAACATGGTTTACAAACGCCTCTTAATAAATTTCTAGTGAATTGCGGTAATCGTCAACTATGCAGATGTGGAAATAATCTACACCCTTGACATGGCCTAAGTGTTTTGAAAGTAGTTATGCTTACCGCAGGCTCTACACTTTCTCATCTCTCTCCTGATCCTCCGTCCTCACTATCATCATCTGCCACAGGAGCTGATGAAGGTCAGAAAACATATATTTTGACACAGTGTCTGCTTTAAGGGCCTGGTTCTATTTTTTCACGCTATTTATCTGCACATTCCTTGCGTTTCTTCTCCATCTTTTTTTACAGATACACACTGACACTGCTGCCGCTCGCTCACTCATTTAAAGTTGTGATTGGGCCAGCCCAGTGTCAATCAAGAAAAAAGCCAATGGGCCGCTGATCTACGTGTTTCATGGGCTGATCTGTCAGAAAAAAAAACTAACACTGACTTTGACCAATGCATTACACCGGCACAAACCCAGCGCCGCCAATTAAGCAAAACAAAACAAAACGAATTGGGCCGCCGATGTACAAATTTTATGGGCCGTTTAAAAAAAAAAAAAAATTATGAGTATGAGATATCGGTATGCCCAATGGCCAGTCCAGCCATGAACAGATGGAATTAGAAATAAAGGCCTGCCTCTAATAAAAGTCTGCTTCAAATAAAAGCCTGTTACCTTCTGCAGTTCAGCTAAATAAAGGCCTAAATAAATATATATATGTGTGTGTATGTGTATAATTCTAGGCCTTTGTACTGTGTATATTTATTACACACACACATACGTGTATACATTTGAAAGTATAATGCTTTAAGTGCTGTATAATGATTAATCACATCCAAAATAAAAGTTTTTATTTACATAATATATGTACATGTATATATAAATACACACACATACAGCATATATTTAGAAAAAAAATTACATTTATAGATTTATATATTCATATTCTTATATTTTATATTGTATATACATATATTTATTATATAAACGTGACATCTTTTTAATTTAAATATATACATGCATGTGTTTGTATTTATGTAAACATAATAAATGTATACAGTGTACAAACATATATTATGCAAACAAAAACGTTTATTATGGATGTGATTAATCTCTTAATCCTTTGACAGCACTAAAGTATAATAAAGTGTATATATATATATATATATATATATATATATATATATATATATATATATATATATACTACAACATTTTTCTTTGTGTACAATAAAACAAATTCATTTTTTTTGGATCCAGACAAGAGGGTGAAAAAAATCATTGTTGGATCCTTTAATTACAAGCTAGCTAGTCATTGGGCATTTGTGATACCCGACAACTTTATTATCGCCATATATATATATATATATATATATATATATATATATATATATAAGTACTTTGATGTTGCCTGGCAATGTAGGAGTCCAGCTATAAAACCAACGTGACATCTACTGAATGCCGACCATTGTGCACATAAGCATAATTACCATGAGCTTTTCCATTGACACAACAGCAAATTTCAAGAAAGAAGGATTATTCATTCCATTACCAAGGCACTACATTGGAGTGAGTTGCCAGGTTAATGACTTTGCCACATGGGAGCCAATAAGGGGTGAGCAACAGGAGATAACAGTGCAATTAATCTGTAGCTAATGTACCAACCTGCTCCGCCATACTGTCCACGGCATGAACCCACTGTATTATTAACACTAATGGCTCGTTTCCAATGAGTGGTACCATACAGTACAGTTCAGTACAGTACGATTTGCTATGGGTACGCCTGGTCAGGCTTTCGTTTCCACTGCCAGTAGTAAGTACCCTTACTTGCTAGGTGTGGTGTATGCTGGAAAGTAGCGATAGATGATGAACCCCGACAATAAGCACAACTTTGCCTCTTTTATTAAATGTCAGTTTCAATGAACAATAATAGACATTATAAAAGTATAAGTACAACGTATAAGAGGCTTATATAAGAAGAAATAAAGACAAAAGCAAACAATTCAGTCAAACTTATGCTATAAAGTCAGCGCAGTAACATGAATATGGAAAAGTTCAAATTAAATTTACAAAGTTAAACATAACTTTGTGCTCACCCAAAACAATATGACCAGGAACAAATAATAGATTCATTAGACCACGAATGGCTGTTAAATATTCCACAAGAAAAAGAAAAAGAAGTCCACAAGAAAAGACATATTGAGAAACAGCTATTGTCTGTGTGAAAATATAAAATTATAAAATAGATGTGTGTGTTTACGCACTCTGATGTAAATAAGCTCAACACTCACAGCAGAGCAGAATGAGTAAAGCAGAAGCTTTATCCCCTTGATTCTAGTCAACCAATCAGATTTCTGCAGTTTAGCTCCACCCTTTTGTTACCCTTTGCTGTGCTAGGTACCCCATCAGAAGGCTCCTAAAGAAGTGTACCGCTCAGTGGAAACGAGCCATAAGTGTGGAGAATAAAACAACTAGGAAGCAGGACATTAATCTGCTGTGACGTGAGCCCTCTGTGCCTCTGTATGTCAGGCCCCGTGTCCTCTAAGGTCACTGAAATCCCCTGGAGTGTCCTCAACAAATGAAACCACGTACTAGCTGTCTGATCGCAAAGCCTGGCGCAATCTCGTACTCCTCACCATCCAATGAGAGCGGGATGGTCATCTCTACAGTTTGGCAGAATTTACGTCTCCATTAAACGACACTGCATAGCTTACATAAAATATGAATCAACTTTAATGTCACATGGTTTTTCATGCAGGTACCTCATTAACACTAATTAATAATGATTAGTACCTTTTTGAAGCACTTGAAAAACTACCATGTGCCCAGTCAACTTCATTTTATAATGATGGATACATAGCTATTTTGAGTATTAGAATGTACATTTACTTATTCTCTTTGCTATAGAATACAAACAGTGGAGTATATTTTAAATGTGCAAAACCATGAAATGAAACTCGTGAAACTCCACTCAACCCTGTTGCATTGGTGCTACTTGTCCTTAAAAAACTTAAGCATGTGCCCTAAATCACATAACTTGCTAGAAGTGACATAATTTCCTTAAAGGGAAAGGGACTTAATAGCATTAAAAATAAAATATTGACCCTTGTTGTTTCAATTTATGCGAGTCATGATTTTCAGAATATTTTATAAATCCATTAAAATCCATTAATTCCTGAGTGTTAATCTTCTGTTATTCCATGGCAGTTAACAATGGGGTTCATTAGAATGAAACATCCATCATGTTAAACAGACCAAAAGTAACATCACTCAATCATGCTAAACATATGATAGCTTGTTTCCACCATGGGATGAAATATAAAGATAGTAATTGTGTCTTTTCATCTCATAATTCAGACTTTTTTCTCACAATTGCGAGATATAAAGAATTACAATATATATACAATATATATACAAATTATATTCCATATAAATACATTGATTTATATCCACAATCATTATTTCTTAATGGTTTAAATCAGGCAGAAATAGCTCTTTATGGTAATAAAAATTATGGGATAGTACTGTGTGCTTGCCTGAGCTTGACCATTTTCCAATTTAGACATTTTCACACACACACACACACACACACACACACACACACACAAAAAAAAAACCTACTTCCCCCAAAAAAACCTACTGAAAGACAAAAAGAAAAAGTGGAAAACAAAGGAAGAGGAATTAGACAGAGAGAGAGGAATTAGAGAGGACACAATGATTGTGACGCAAGTGTAAAAGTCAAGGAGACACTTTGAGGTTGCCGCTCTTTTTCAATTCAATTCAATTCAATTGCTACATGTGTGACTGCATCCTATAATTACTATTAATTAATAATATTGATAGTTCATCATCTAGCTGACTACGTCTTGTATTATTATTATTATTATTTTTATTTTTCTAAAATCCTGTCAAACGTGCACAAACTACTAGCTACTACTAAATATTGTAGAAACATAATTTTCTGTAAAGTTGCTTTGTAACTATTTGTATTGTAAAAAGCGCTATACAAATAAACTTGAATTGAATTGAATTTTTCATTCGCTTGACAAATTATATTTAAGTGCCTTTAACTGTTGACATTTCCAAAGGCGGGTCTTTGAGATGCCACCGTGAAAAGCCTGATGGTTAAAGAGTAATTTACTCCTCTTCCATCAGAATAGGAGGCTATCGATTGGACGGTCAGGTAAAAGTATGATTGTTACTGACCCTTGGAATTGAGGTGAAGCCCAATGCTAACACCAACGCCTCTTCATAGTATATTGAAATGTGCAGCTCTGCGAGAAAACAAACAGACTTCGGTCAAGGAAAATACAACGAGACATTTTATATGATTACCGTAAGTAGCTTTTAATTCTAGTAACATAAAATGTACTTCTGTTGCAAAGAGGGTGCAAATTACAGTTTGAGAGAGCGTTATTAGTACAAATAGACGCAGATCGGCTTCAAAAACACACAGCAGAATCCGTGTGGCACAATGGGTCTGTCACGAGTGAAATGCAGTCTTCGTATCAGACAGAAACGCATAAACAAGCATGACACTTGGGGTACGGGAATCCGAAAACTCTTGACTGACAGTGCTCTGTCGTTCGGATTAGTGACAGTCATTTCTTCCTGAACTCAATTACATTTTACAAAGGCTGACATCCCCAGTTAATTGCAGCCTTTCCACATGAGGTAATTATTTGCACTTCTATATTCCCTGCCCAAGTGTGCTCCGTTCCGGCTGTGGCGTCCCCGTCTCCTATTTGAAAAATATTACAAATGACTTTGATTTAAAAACACTTCTGGAGCCTGAGAGGAGGAGCTCCGTTTAAATAGTTTCGAGAGCGTCTCTGAGAGCACTGTGCAAATCATTTTGATGACATTTAGCAGCTGGACTAGATGATCCCGTTTCTCTCTGCAGTCCTCCAGTCGGATCCCTAGTGACAGGATGGTAAAAATAAAACAGCCAGGATGGAGTGAGAGGGAAAGGTGTGCTGAGAGTTTTGAATACAAAGAGGAGGGAGCTGGGAGGATCACCTCTGGCGGTTTAGTGATGTGGAGAAGCGCTCAAAAGTGTCTGAGAGGAGCAAAGAGATGGAGAATGAGGGGGGGTGGGCTACATACAATAAAAGTTGTAAATTAAAGATGCCACAGATTCTTGTAAGCACTTATGAGTGACTGGGCAACTAAATGTAAATGTATTATAGTTCATTTTACAGTAATAGAAACACAGTTAGCTTAACTTTAAAGTGATTTCTTTGTTCTTTTTCATTTTGTACATCAAATTACTTCTGTTGTTTTTTAAATCGTACTGCTGAATGCACTGACAGGCCTTTAATAAACTTCAATGTCATTTCTATTGTACATAATTATATCTTTAATTATACATTTGTAATAATAACCTTGCAATTTAGTAAAATATGTTAACTTTGAATGTAATATCAAATAACATACCACAGTTAAAAAATATACTCAAGTTCACATGCTTAAGTATGTTAGTCAAATCAAAATAAATGTATTTCATTAAAGCATGCAAAATAATTTATAAAAAATTTATATATATATATATAAGGATATAAAAATGTACATAAAAATTTTACATTAATATAAAATATACTTTTTTAAATAAATGTTTTAGGAAAAATAGTCAAGAAAGTGCACTCTATTTAGATTTTACTATTATTTACTAGATAAAGACTATTTATTTTTTCTGTAATGTTTCAAAACGTTTTATTTCAATCAAGTACATTTAAAAAAACAACTTTAAAGATTTGAAGTAGACTAATAACACGTTATGACACATGATTGTTCAGTGATGTTAAATACTATTTTCTTTTCAGTTATGTGCTCCTTCTTTAGGGAGGTGAGACCCCCTGCTCTCTTCTGAAGGGCAGTATGATCTTACTGTTATTGTCATACGCATTAGGTGGCTAAACCCGAGGGATTAGGATTATCTTGCTGGATAACAATAATGTGGCGTAAATCGACGAACAGATGAACAGATATCCATGGCACGGATCCATCACAACATCACGGCACTTTTCGCCACATCTGGACCGCGCTCTAATTCATCTGCTTGTTTCTCACCTCTATTTCCCTTCAGTGGCTATCAGTGACATCACTGAGGCATTATCCTCGCACTTCCCATTAATGCCATTGTTCGTATTATATTATTCCAAGCAGAAACACACAAAACAACATGCCCAGATGGCTTACATGTTTACCACTCGCGCAAACATGGTCCGCGCCCTGTTTTTACAGTTTTCATTGCCTGTTTTGAACATTTTCCATTTTATATATATATAATGCCCACAGCAAATCACTTAACCTAAATAGGTTCAAGAACTGCTCCAAAGATTAGATCCAGACTGGAAAATTGTATTGCTGGCCAATATATGGCATAGCTGTGCTCTACATGGTGGCTGAATGGCAAGCTGAATTGGATATGGGCACATCTGCTAAGCCCCAATAAACTCATTGTGTACCTTTAACAATTCACTGCCATAGTTAGCAGATGCGTTTCATGTGCGGTAAGCCAGCCGTATTCTGCTTTATCAGCAGCTGGGGTGAGCAATTCAGCATTGGTGGTGTGTCATACTAATAAAGGGACGGTGTGTCACAGCTTTTCAGTTCCTGTAGGGCTCAAAGTGAATGGACTTCCTACTAGTCTAGGGCACTCTTGTTATTAAACACAGCAATCTTTCAGACTGACACGTCCTGTGGGGACTTTGGCTTCTAGTGTATGCTGTAGGGTCGCAAGCTGTTCTCTGTGCCAGCACACAAACACATGTGTATTTACCGTTTTTATCACTGTAAAAAAAAAAAAAAAAAATCGGTAAAATTTACTGTAAAAAATGGCAGCTGTGGTTGCCAGTATTCTACCGTAAAATATACGGTAACAACATTTTAGGTTTTAAGGTTTTAACTTAAAATGACAGTTAAATACCATACCAATACTGAATACTGAAATCTGTTTTGTACCATTGTAATACACTGATAATTACCAAATGAGAAAGTCATGTGATGAACCGAAGCCCATCACAAGCAGCTTTTAAATAATAACATATATAGAGGTTGCACAGTCTCATTCACACAAGTACTAAACACCATTATGGTAAGACACGACAATATGCAATAAACATTAATTTAACAACATTATATGTAACATACAACCCTAATAAACATAACAGATAAGAAAAATCTAAGAAACATAGTTATTTCAAAGAAAAAAACATCAAATTCAAACAAAATTTAAAATGCAATGGAGAAAATACTGTAAATTTTACAGGAACTTAACACTAACCATTTAACAGGTTTGTACTTGTAGCATTTTCACCGTTTTTTACCGTTAAAATCATGGTCATTTTTACAGTATAGTCTAATTTGGAAATTGTAGGTATGTAAAAACGAAATACAGCCAGGATACTGCATTTATAATTTAATAATCTTTGGTCGTGCTTTAAAGAAGTACATTTATTTTATTTTGCTGACTAATATTCTAAAGCATGTGCAATGAACTTAATTATAATTTTTAAAGTAGTGTGTAATCTGATATTACATTTAATGTTAATATATTTTAAAACATCAGGATTACCAATCTGATTTATATATATATATATTCAAGACAAAATAAATTACACTGAAGTGTATTTTTGTCTATCATAAAAGAATTTGGCAGTACACTTATTTCAAAGGGAATAGAAGTACCGGTAATTATGAAATTACATATAAAGATGTACTTAAGTGTCTCAAAAAGTACTCTATATTTCAGCTGACAGCTACATTTACACTAAAGTAGATTTTTACGTAATAGCAATTAACATTAAACAACAGTAAGAGTTTGAAAAGTAACAGTAACAGTAAGTACTCTTTTTATGTAACACGCTACAAGGTAGCTAACAATACTGAGACTGTTTTAGGGAGCCATGTCTTTTGAAACAGATAAATAACATGTTATATAATTATAACTCAATCAGAGCAATATTTCTCAGAATCAAAAAAAGGATTTTGAGTGAAAAAAATCTTGATTATGGTGACATTTATCTTAAACAGACACAGTCCATTTACACTAAATACAACTAAACTTGACTGTGACTCAGAAGTATAGTGATGAACTACAGCAATTAAATAAAGATATCACTATAAAAAAGATGCAAAATGCTACACTAGGAAATGAGACACAAAGAAGAGCATTTTAATTATTTTAATTTATTATTTTTAACTTTTTCGTAGACATACATGCAAATGTGTGATATTAAAACCAGTCATATATTGTTAATGCATAAATACCACTAATTGTAGAAAAAAGTAGCTTGACTACTAAAGGTTATTAAAACTACTGAAACTTTACTGAAAATGTAGTTGAGTTAGCAGAATTGCAACTGCATTCCACACATGAAATAGGAAAAAAGGAGTTGTTTTCCTCATGTAAACATCAAGGTGTGTTTTTCAGGTTTTACTATCATAGTAGGGACATTTGGTCAGTGTAAAGACTTTAAAACATTAAACACAGTCGACTAAACCTTTTAAATATGTACAATGTGTTTCAGCTATAAAGGCATAGTTCACCCAAAAAGTGCAATTCTGTGATTAATTACTCACCCTCATGTCTTTCCAAACTTGTAAGACCTCTGTTTATCCTGTTTATATTTCTCCCCTGGTTCAGAGACTCTTATACTGGAGAAAACAATATTATGGATTATGGCCAGAAGCGATGGTTTAAAGTTAAACATGTTTTAATGATGGATCTATTTCTACAACCAGCCTTTTGTTCACAAGACATTAATAGATAGAGTGGGGTCATGTGGATTATTGTGATATTTTTATCAGCTGTTTGGGCTCTCATTCTGATGGCACCCATTCACTGCAGGGTCCATTGGTTAGCAAGTGATCTAATGCTAAAATTCTCCAGTTCTGTTCCTATGAAGATACAAAGAAATTGGTCTTTTAAGGTACCATTATTATTTTTTTTATTTGCACAAAAAGTATTCTCGTAGCTTCATAAAATTATAGTTGAACCAGTGAAATCACATGGACTATTTTAGCGATATACATTTCTCCAAATCTGTTCCAATAAAGAAACAAACTCATCTACATCTTGGATGACCTGAGGGTGAGCATATTTTCTGCAAATCTTAATTTTTCAGCGAACTGTTGTTTTAAACAAGAACAAGACTGCAATGACACTTTTTCTTTTCAACAAGAGCAGCTCTAAATGAGTGTGTGTGAATGATTACCTGTCTTAAGAGTAAATCTGGAGGGTAATGAGAGCATTAGTTGCTAAGGTTAATGTTGCCATCAAACTTTAATTAGCAAAATTACAGGAAATGATGACCAAATTAAAAATGACAAACTCTTACACGCATTACTTCAAGATGTGAAGGAGGGTCTAATGAGACCACACCAAATAAAACCCACAAAACAACAGCCTAGAGCTTGGAATTGTGCCACCAGAGCTGCCCACAGCCTGTCATTAAACCATGAGGTTATAGACTCCGCCAGCAATCAGTGAACTTGAATAGGACATTACGTCTGATTGACTGTGATAAATGCTGCACATACTGTTGGCTTTTTCCTCAAAGTCTGAAAATAAAAAATAGTCCATCTTTTTGCCCATTTTGCCCTCAGCACTGAGGCTAAGCAGTTCTGTGGCATGTGGCGGGAAAGGTTGTCTTAAATGAGTACCAGATGACTGAACGACAGATTTACTGTTGCAACCGAAATACTTCCCTATGTTACATGTGGACTGGAGTTAGTTTGGCATCCTGCCGACCCCTTCGTGCATGTCTGCCCGCCCCACCGCTTGCGCAGGACCGCCCCATTATGCTCCGCATTGAGCCGTGATGACTAAAGACACATGTACAGGCCTAAGGGGTCTCCTAGTGGGACAAAGTAACTGCTAAATTGACCAAATCGAAATCAGAAATGTCAAAAGCCTTATTATTATCACAGGAGGGGCAACAGGACAAAAGGCAGAGTCCCCTGGAAACCATGGCAACATTTTCATCTGACTACTTTGTGCATTCGGTCACCGTGACTTAGCACCAAATCGACAAAAAAAAAGCCTCTTTGTTTGACTTTTTCTCATCTTTTTCCTCACATTCATTTACATACCTGTGGCAAACTTTATAACTGGGATCTGGACACAACTTGCCACATTGAACAATATGTCAGTTCGACCTCCACTTGGCACTAAGCATTTTATTTCAAGAGCTTTGTCTTGCTTCCCCACAGTGTGAAGAAAATAAATGGTTGCCAGTGGCAAAAAACAACATTAAAGGATAGTTTACCCAAAAATAAATAAAAATATCTTATCATTTACTTGGCCTCATGTCATTCCAAACTTCAGTTACTTATTGCTTCAGTGGAACACAAAAGAAAAAAGGTCCAACAGTCCAAAACTACGTCATGATGAGGAAAAAAACATATATAAGTCACACTGGACTATAAGTCGCATTTATTTAGAACCAAGAACCAATAGAAAACATTACCATCTACAGCCGCGAGAGGCACTCTATGTCTTCAGTGGTAGGCTACAGGAGCACTGAACAGTATAGAGCACCCTCTGGTGGCTGTAAACGGTAATGTTTTCTCTTGGTTCATTTCTCTTGGTTCAAGTCAAATTAATTTTGATAAATAAGTCGCACCTGACTATAAGTCGCAGGACCAGCCAAACTATGAAAAAAAGTGTGACTTATAGTTCGGAAAATACGGTAAATAGGTTGTTTGTGTTCGAATGATTCGGATGACTCGCGAAATGCAGCTGGAGAGCAGGAAGTGATTTTTCTCCATAGGAATCACAAGCAGAAACTCTAAATTCCTATTTTTTTTAGTTGTTTATGTATAATCAAATCTATTAAACCGAGAAAACACAAGGAACTTTAATCGTGTATGAAAATGTGCTGTTCATAAGGCAAGAAATTGACTGAAAAACACAGGAAACAGTGGCCTGTAAACCTGCGTCCACACCACAACTAAAATGGTAATGGATGAATAATATTATGAAGTAGCAATGAATGATATAAACACTGACAGCCAATCAGAATCCATCCTGCTTAAAGAACAACACAAGTGTCCTTATAAAAATCAAAACTCTATCTTATATGATGGTATGAACACCAATACAGTTATCTTTTATGGTTTAAATAGGCATCAAATGATGCCAAAATGTATTTTTGCATTAACTATCTCTGTCAGGCAGTGGCATCTGGCAACTGGTCGCATCAGCAGTCAAGAAACAAATGCAAAATTTATTAATAAGCTAATAAGTTTCAACTACTGCCCGGATGTTACTTAATGCTCATAACTGATATTCAAAAGCCTGGTTGACACAATGTGTCCCTTCCACCACTTTTCAGAAATAAACGTTTCGAGAGAAATGTGCAGACGGTGGAGTTCACCCAATACATCTGCAATGAGGTGGCTGGCAAGATGCCATCTTAAACAAACCACAATGACTGTGTTTGTCCTGACCTGGCATATTCCAAACCCTCCCCCCCATGAAAAACAGTGCCATTGAGCCCTGAACGCCTACAGACACTTCCTTTCAGACCACACAAAATGTGGATCTGCGGGCCACCCCTGCAGCCCGTGGGCCTGAATAGACTCAGTGAGCCGGCACTGACGGCGGGGCGAGCGAAGTGTCCGCTCGCAGGGAGGGGTTGCACACCACGCCTGGGGTGCTGTCACATCAGCCATAAAGACAACCAAACTAACATTAATTATATGTAAATTGGAACAAAACTATATGCAAGTCTTCCAGGAAAAAGTTGTAAAGTTGTTTTTTCATCTCACCGGACCTCAATAAGAGACTAAAATCATAGTGGATGAATGAGAAGTTGAATATACGAGTTTCCCTTTGTTACAACACCCACTTTCAAGGCAGAAGCTGTAATAAGGTGTTTATGGAAATAAGGGGCTATTGTAAGCCACTGCGCTTTGCATATTACAACATAACACGCATGCACACACTCCCAACACCAGAGAAACACCAAAAACCCATGAGATACCATCTCTTCTCTTAACCAGCTTTTCACATGGGTGTACTATCATCTCAAGCTTCCTTTCAATGCTCTGCCTAATTACAGAATCAATGGCAGGCATCCTGCAGCTAATTTACCACCTCCCTACCTTGCTCCTTAAAACAAGATAGATTTTATCATGCTGTACATTCAGAGAGGAATGTGTGATATTCATGCTAAACATCTGCAAATTTCAAACATAATGGAGCTGCTTTGGCTTAGACTCTGTGTATCAGCAAACAAAATGGCGGTGCTACTATTAGCTTTGCAGTTGTTTGAATGTCAACAAAGAAGTCTTCTGGTAACTAAACTGCTATGCTGTGCTAACATGTTATGCTAGCTGAAGATTTTTTTAGCATTTATGTTAGCCTAGTTGTTGTCTCTTGTTTTTTAGGGAATTTGACTCGTGTAATTAAAGGAATGCCTTTAAAAAGAAGCATGCTTAATTGTGTTGAATGTCCAACTGTAATATACTTTAAAAGAGCTATGTGGAGGTTTTTACTTAAAAAAATCTTTAAGATAGAGTTTTCATTTGTACATGTATGAGCCAACCATGATGTAAAAAAAAGAATGACACCTCGACTGTCCACCACGGTTGCCTCTATCAGCCTGTAGGCTCAATTGTGTGTGGAGGAGTCGGGCCCGAATTGGTGCGAAAATTCACAAAATGTGACGTCATGCGCGTTCTCGTCTACTTGGACTTACAACCATACGGCACGCCAGCCATTATAGTAAGCAGCGGCAATAGTGTTTTCAAATGGACTCTACGGATGGAAAGAAGCGACCAGCCTCCAGCACAATTCAGACACCCACGTACACTCCTCGTAAGTAAAAAAAAAATAAAAATAGCGTGCGCACTGAGAACGAGCATGAGACTGGCTGCAGTTCCTCTGACTGCCACTGGTGTCAGTAACGGTTAGAAATTTCAGAACCTACGCAATGCTCCTTTAAACGTATACAAAAGTTAAAGTTGTAGACAACAAAATTATGAAATTACATATAAAGTAGTCCTTCTTAAGTGGCTCAAAAAATCACATTAACATTTAAGTAGAATTTTAATTTAATTTAAGTTTTTATCTGATTGCAAATAACATGCAATTAAGTGTCCGAAAAGATTACATTTATTAAATATATATTTTTCAAAGTACAGTAGTTTACCCAAAAATGAACCTTCTGTCATAATTTACTCACCCTAATTATTTCTTCTGTGAATCATATATTCAGAAAAATAACTAGCTCCATATTAAGAAAGTCAATATAATCTAATGTTATTTTAAATCCCAGTGACATTCATTGTGACAGTTAAAACTGGAAATATATTTTTGTTGTGTTTTCTAGAAGAAAAAGGCATATGGGTTTGGAACAACATGAGAACGCTGACATTTAAAGTTGAATTTCTGGTTATCTTTTTACTGTGTACATCTCCCTCAACACCACCATATGACGTCATTCACTCGCATCTCTGCAAAATCAGAGTTTCAGATTTCTAGACCCAAATGATTTTCCAATTTGAAAGTCCAACTTCAAATGGAGTTCTAATGCAGCCCTTTCTTCAGCTGAATTGAATGCAGCATTAGCAGCTCTTTTAAATGCGATACCATGCCATACATTTACATAATAATATGCAAAAGAGTTTAAAAATGAAACCACATATATTAACACCAGGAGTGAGGAGAATTTAATGACTTGGATTGTTAATTTTTGACAGTGTGTCCAATGAAGCTTTAAGCAAAAAAACTCTGGTAAAGAGGGTAAAATATAAGTGTGCGGGAATGGTACACTCAAGAGAAGACTTCAGACATCGAGTGAAAAGATTTTTTTAATGCCTTGCGATCACAGAATGGCAGCACTCCCCGATTTTCAAAGACAAAATCGATGGGACTGCAGGGAGTTTTAACTTCCAATTTTCCCCATATGCCACAGAAAGGAAACTCCGTGGGCCAGTATTAGTATGTAAAAGGATGAATAAAACACTTCAACAGCTAAACACCATGATGCTTTTTCAGATTTCTTTCATACGCCTATCCAGCTGCAACAGTAGATTTACTGAGATGTCGCAAGGGTTCCCGTGAGAGGAATATGGCAAATTACTAAAAAAAAATTTGAATAACAAAGGTGTTAAATAAAATGCAATGCGGTGGCAGTGATTGTTCAATGTCATGAAGCTGAGGCGCATTAGTTATGCATCATTAGGCAGACTCCTCACCTGTGTCCGCTCAGAGCGTCTGACTTCAGGTTGGTCTGGATTCACCTTGGGGTACAATCTCAGGCCCACAGCATGCAGAAAGCATTCTCCGCAATAATACAGCCAGCCTGATTTCTTCTCCCTGAACCTTCCTACTGACTCAAATGTGTTTCCTCATGCAGACATGATAACCACTTTCCAATTTCAACTTCATCTTCAACCACCAATTTTAGCCAGCGTGGCTGTGACTGCAATATGAATCCCTGCATATATACAGGACATTACAGGCTCATACAGGGCTGGCTGCAAATGAGAGAGAGAGAGAGAGAGAAAGAGAGAGAGAGATGGGGAGCAGATAGAGGCCAAGACATTGCTCGCTCCCAGCTGCCTGTTATTTCTTTCCATTTATAATTCAATAAGTTTTAATTGACCCTTGACCCTGAACAGGAGTATGAATCAGTCTATCTCCTGGGCACAGTCCTGTTCCCGAATCCTTGTGGCAAAGTCAAGGAGGGCTAAATTTGGAGGGACCCGGGAGCATGTTGCATGGGTTTAGAGAATACACTACAGGCAGAATTAGGGCTGATTGTGATTGAATGGAGCTTGATGACTCTTGACATTTCCGTGGAGTTCTTCAATCACACGCTGCCGTTGTTCAGGTTTGCGCCAGTGCATTTACACTCATGCACTTCAAAAAGGCATATATTATACAGATGTGCACACACTCATAAACAAACACACGGAAGTGATGACGTATATGCTAACTCAAAAAAGCAAGCATCTCCTTCATGGGCCTCATTTGTTAATCAATTTTGAAAATACCTTTTTTGTTCTCTCTCTTTCTCTCTCTCTGAAATTTTCACTCAGAAATGTTAAATTTCACAATTAGTAACAAAGAAACAGCATGCCGCTGTTGAATTAAACATGACATTTTGGAGTATAAAGACTTCACTGTAAAAAACAAGTGTAATTTAACTATAAAATGTTGTAAAAACAAAAAAAAAGGTTAACAGTAAGTTGCAGTACTATACACAGGGAAAAACTGTAAAAGATCTAACCAGACATCTAATTTTACAGTAAAATGTTGTTAATTGTACAGTATTTAGAAGTAAAAAAAGAACACGTCAATGTATATTATTTACCATCAAAAACTGTAAACTGATATTCCCAGAATTCCCTGTGTGACACTCCACATTTGAAAGTATTTTAAATAATCATGTGTTTTAATAGTTTTTGTTATCAGTTATGTACATTTGGGCTTTATGTTACATCCTCTGTTTTTTAATGAAAGTTTATTGCATTATTTAAAGGCACAATATGTAAGATTTCGCCGCTAGAGGGCTCATATTCAAAACAAACAAAGAAACAAAGGGATAGTTTTTGATGATGCCATAACTGAGTGTGGAATCATGGGAGTTGTCGTCTTCATCCCCAAAGCCAAAGCAATCTGAAGGGACATGGGCAGAAATCATGTTCATGAATGAACTAATGATTTATCAACGTAGTATAATGAAGCAGGGTGAGGCTGAAAGCCGTCGAAGCGAAACAAGGCCACTGAGCGAGCGCGACACAGTTTGAAAGCAGCGGAGCTTTTATTATGCCACAATCGACTGCTTCCGCTCCTTCAAGTTGTTTGTATGTGTGGTAAAGCAGAGCTGTCATACTAGATACATTTGAAAGTTCTGTTAAAATCCTACTCTGTGCGGTTGTCATCTGTCTATTAAAGCGTCTTTGGTGTTTCCATGTTTTCTACAAAACAAAACTGGAAATCGAGGGTGTATGACATCATTGGTGCACACACACAGCAGTGAGAAGTGAACACACTGTGAACACACACATCCATCCATCCATCTATCCAGGCGACACAATGTCACTATGTAAACAGTCCATGTCACTAGATAAAATAGCTTATTTCGTTGCATTTAAACATTCTTTGAAACATTTGGAAGTGCTGGGCAACGATAGAATTTTATCGCGATTAATCGCATTTTTATGCACAAAACTAATAATGCAAAAGTAGTGTATTGTGCACTTTTTATTTAAAAGTAGGCCTATACTGCTATATGAACAAAAGTGTAATAACATTTGGTGTGCAAACACTTACAGCAGTGTTCCTTTTACACAGTAGCAGTTAAAATATTTATTGTAGCCTAAATCTCAACGTATAACATTAATGTAATAAAAATAAATATAAAACAAGCTATTTGTTACTGCCAGTACATTAATGTTTGTATAGAAAATATTTAATATTTTGTTATAGAAAAACAAGTTATGCTCCAGAGCCATGAGTCAAGAGCCTCGATCAAAACATTATAACAGACACCTTCCTATTAGAGGCCTGCACGATCGTGGGACCCATCACAGCAGAGTGCGGTGCGGGACAAACCTTGATGGGCAGGTAGAAACTCATGTGTGTGGGATGCGGGAGAATAATTAGGATGTGCTCACACTAGGCAATCTTAACCGTGCTGGAGCATGTTTGACCCCCAAAGCCTGGTTCGTATGACTAGTGTGAGCGTTCCGTTTAACAGTCTCTGGGTCAGTTGGAAGAGATATAGATCAGTGAGTGTGAGCACTAACTGTGCCGGAAAGCAGATCTTCTGATAGGCGCCGCATGATTGCGTAAATATTTCTCCACAAAGTTAAAAAAAGATTCACTCCACTGTGCTGTTCTCTGCTGTCTTCAAGTGCCATTGGAAACTTCATATTTCCAACTTATAAAGTCATGATTACGAGCTCGTTGAATTCTTTTCTGTTAAAAAAAAAACAGTGGACAGTGGTTTGTGAATGTTGATGTTTAGCTTAAATAATTTGATCGGGAGCATCCCTTCCTGTGACCCATGATTTGTCTGTATGTGTATTCAGAGCCAGTGAGGAGAGGACTTTTATAATAGTGTTCCTGTAGCTCAATTGGTAGAGCATTGCGCTATCAAGCACAAGGTTGGGGGTTCAATTCCCCGGGAACACATAATAGGTAAAAATTGATAGCCTGAGTGCACTGTAAGTCGCTTTGGATAAAAGCGTCTGCTAAAGGCTTACATTTTATTTAATTTTAATAATAATAAAAGAATTGTCCGCGTTAATCAATTAATGTGTTAACGCGATAATAATGCATTAACTTGCCCAGCCCTAATAGATATATAGATAGATTTGTTATTAAGATAATAAATAATTTAACTAGTCAATTAACTAGACTTCATCGTCAACCAACAAATTCAGCTAACATTTAGAATCTGTTATTTACAAAGTATTTTTTATTTATTTAAAAACATTTTCTCAATAACAAATTTCACCCATTATTTCACCGAAAAAAAAGGTGATTTTCATGACGTTTTGCTATGTTGTCACACCTGCCGGTAAACAGAATATATCAAATATAGGATTTTTAGGATAATTGTGCACTTTTTACATAACTACATTGCTTGCAACATACATTATCAAACCAAGACGTATTGTAATTAATAATATGTATATATTCAGAATATCTAAAAATACATTAAAAAAAAAAACACAACTTCCCCTGATCTGCATGCATGAAAAATGATTGTGACCTCCAATGTACCAATGAATGTCCAGGCTGGGTCGGCTCTGGTAAGACCTGTTAACATCAGCCTCAGAGAACAAAACATCTCAGCAGTGAAAAATGTGGCTGCTTTTGTCTCTCGGGTTGCAGGAGCTATTACAGCAGTTTCATTCAAAAGCTTTTAAATCTCACAATGCACTGTATTACAGTTTTATATGCGGTGTGTTGCTCTGAGTCTGTTATTTCCACACTGGATGTATTGAAAGCATTGAAATACTGCCTCATTAAATGGTAGACAGGCACACAGCGAAGAGAATGGCCTGGGCGAAACAGCCAGACTGACTTAAACAGAAGAGCTGCAGTGTTGACAGATGTGTCCACTGACAGCAGTTCACACTGCACTTCTCTACCTACTAACTCTCTCCCCATGACTGGATTGTGATTCTTCACTAGTGTAAAGGCAGATAAATGATGACTGTGATTCACCATTGAATGCTAATGCTTTACTAAAGCTTCAAAGGGACCATTCTCTACACTTTTGCAGTGTTTTATTCTTTCCTTGACCACGATAGACACTGAGGGTGATGTTTCTGTCTAATATTCAGATTAGCAGCCAACTAACATGGGTTTTTCAATGGTCAGTTACATTCAAGACTTATTATGTGGCTAGTTTCCCTCAAGTTGACTTATAATGGTGTCTTAAATCCAAAACTGTTTTAATTTTGTATAACATGACTTTTCTTCAAAGATAACAATCTCAAATCAAACACCCTTTAAATTTTATCTCTTAATAATGATAATATGGCTAAATCTATTAAACATTTAACAAGTACGATCCAACAGAAACATTCAAATCTGTGTTCATGCTGCTCCTGATCCAAAAAGAGCAGGTGTCATGAAACAGCTTCACAAACAGTTTTTTCAACCACACAGTATAATTACTTCAGTCTTGCAAAAATTCAATAAATCACATAATTACTGGGATACATGTTCATAGTTGAGATACACACAGTGAAATCTACGGTAGGATTAAAAAATTGGGTAAATCATAAAGTAACTTAGATGCTTCAACTAAAGATTTATCATTGCATCATCACGCCACTAGGTGGCGACTGTAAAAAAAAATAACAAATAAATATTGAATCATTCATTCAAGAGATTCCATCAAAAATCCTGGGTTTTTGAGTGAGTCATTGAATCATTCAGTGACTCATTCATTGAATTCATTCAAACTGTAAAAAAAAGTTACAATTGATTAAGTTTAGTGCAAACAGACTGCAGAATTATATATATATATAATTATATATATATAAAATTTACATTGTGTTTACATCACAATTTGTGACGTGGCGATGGAATATAGTATATCGATGACGCGTCGGTGTCTATTAAATTATTCATTAAACTGTGTGTTCTTATCCTATGAGAAGATGCTTCACTTAATTATTCAAAACAGCACTGTGCACCATGCCCACTTTTTTAGCAGTTTTTTTACATTGTGGAGAGAACTAAACAGTTCTGAAACTGGGGGTTTCATAACCCTTTAAGGATACAGGGAAGAAAACAGGATCAAAATTGATTCGATTCATTAGAGCCATATTATGGCTTCTGTCTCTGAGCTCCAGCTACTCGCTCTTGTTCACTAACAGATATCAATGACTGCCCTGTCATCTTGTAAGCATATGAATGAATAAACTGTCACACAGAGAGCCATATGAGATAATGGTTATGAGCGTAAATGTCACAGAGAAAACAAACCCCATGATGCATTGTGTTGCTTCGAGGCAAAAGATGCTCAAAACATTTGTGGAGGGCTGACTGATACACCTGCGCTTCAGCCAGGCGTAAATCATCTGCTACACTTTGTGTCTCATTTTAACAGTGTTGGAGAAGCTACTCCAAAAAGATCAACTAGTGTACAGTAGATGGGTTTATGTTCCTAAATGATGCTATGTTTTGACACAATGTACCATAAACAAAAGCACACACACACACACACACACAAAATCTATACTAAATATGAGCTGTGACATGAAAGGCTGCAGACGGGGGGGGGGGGGTATAAATCCATTTCACGCTTTTAATAGCCTCTCAGAAAAGAATCTTTAACTGGAAAAAATTACTTTATTATAATGACATATTTGTAATTTATATGTTGCTTGAAAAAATAAATAAATAAATATACACATACATACATTTATAAAAATGTAATATGTATGGGATATTATGGATAGAGGTCTTATATTTAATGATTTGATGGGTTTGTTTCTTACAAACACTTCTTACAAGCTTTTTGCTTCCCAAGATGTTAATTGATGGAATAGAGTTGTGTGGATTATTGTTTTTATCAGCTGTTTGGACTCTCAACTAAAATTGATCATAAGGCTGCAACTTATGCTAATTTTGATAATTACCTATCAAATATTTAATTGATTAACTGATTAAACAGATAAAATCCAAGTATTATAATGAATTGCAATTATTGAATAAAAATAATAGTATAATTTTTCCCATTATTTCAAATATTATTAAATGTTGTCTTCCAATCAATATGCTATTTTAGTAAAAATGTATTAAGCTAAAATGATTGCACTCTTGTTCTCTTGTGCTCTGACTCACTAGGTTTCAGGACTTTCCTGGGGTTTGTTTCCCAAAAGCAACTTTGGTCATAATTTCTGTTGTCAGATTTCAGTGGTACTTGCGGCCATAGTTAACTAACAATGCTTTTGGGAAACGTACCCAGAATGCAAAATGTAAATATTCCTGTGACTTTCTAACATTTACAGATAAGGATGCACCTGTGAAACATCAGCAGCATTCAGCTCCGCCCACAAGTGCGAATGAAACATTGAAGCCATAAACCGAAATGATCAAAACGTACACGGACCAACTGTCTTGTCCATGTTCTCTCACTTGAATCCTCTTCTTGAGTCTTGAGTCTCTGACCTTCTGCGAGCCCCGCCTTGTTCACGCAGTGATTGACATGGCGGGAGGGGGCAGACACGTGATCGGCTCGGAATGCATTTTCAATGTGCACATTGAATTTTGCTACATTCATTGCGGGACATTGAATGAAAATGCAATCGTAAGTGTCTTGACTGTGAGAGTTAATGCAATTAAGAAAAATAGCATGTAAATGATCATTTTGTCACAGTTTTTGCTTGAACATGTTATACATATCTAATCCTTTCTGTAATATTTTCATTTTAATTTTGCAACTTATAAAGCGTTACAATTAGTATTCATTTTACATAGTAAAACTAGTGTGTGAAATGGCAAATGAAAATTATGTAATTTAATTTTCATTTTCATTTTGCACCAAACGTTGCACAAATGTATTGGAAAATGTAAATGTAAATACAGAAATGCATTGCCATTTTACAAACTGCATTGTCATTTTGCATATTACATTCCAAATTGAATATTGCTACCCATATGCTTCCATACTTTAATGCCACCTCACCATAGAATGTCATTTTCATCTACTGTAACAAAGAATAACTTTCAAAAACACAACAAAAGCTCTTATTTCCTGTCCTGTCACATGTTTTGACTTCTCAAAATAAGGACAAAAACATTCCAAGTGCAAAAGCCATTTTTGTTCGAGAGATATCGTTAATTTAAGTGAGAATTAATTAGATTTAACGTTCTCTCCCTGACCCACCGCATTATTCTACTTCATAACATCTCTACTGCAAAGTCTTAATCGCAGGGAACATTGCAGGGTGTGAGTGCTTAATGAGGGCAATTAGTGAGGAAGCTTGTGAGGCCTCTGACAAATAGAGCTTGAGATTGGAGCTTCTGAATCATATGGACGCATGAAAACAATTGCAGACATGGCAACCAGACTGCAATCAGACTGCCTCCCAAGTTGCACACTTTAAAAAGGACGAACTGTGCTCATAAATCAGGTACTTTTTTAGAATATAATTGGTTGGTGCATATGAGCACTTAACAAGGAAACATTATATGCAGCTCTATATAATGTTAAAAGCAATAGCTTTTAAAACTTAGATGCAGTAAGATTTTTTTAAAGAGATACTTTTAATACTTTTATTTTTTTCGACGACTTTCAGCCTCATCCTGCTTCATTATACTATGTTAATAAACCATTAGCTCATCCATGAACATGATTTCTGTATACGTCATCCGGGTACAGTAGCTATAACATTATATTTCTATCGTGGGGCACGATAATCCTGACATGCTAAATGTTATGTAAATTGGTATTCCATTTCTGATTGGAGGCCGAGATGACATTCATATCTACACAAGCCTTTATTAACTCTGCATCACACACTTAATCAAAGTGAAGCAATTCAGATTATTCTCAAAGTTTCTCCTGCAGTGACAACTGCTTTGATTTATCAGCGTTAACAATTACTGCAATGCCACACACCTCACATCACCTTCTAAATTCATGACAATTCGGTTTGAGCCACAAAAAAAACAAAATATAAATAAATAAAAAAAAAGCTCCAACGAGGAGTTAAACTAGGTCTCATCCTCTCCATTAACATTGAGAGGTTTTAATGAAGTGTTTTACAAAGCACTCTCCGAACTTCATCTCTGTTTTTTGTTCCAGCTCTACACAACATTCTCCACGGACTGCTTGCTCAGGACTCCTTTAATAAAACACACTTTTGGAGGAGGGAGGGCATGCTGACATGCTCCAGTCACTGTTGTATCATGATTAAAGCTTGAAAAAAAACACAGCCTTGCATGTTTGCTTAGAGAGACTGGCAGCGGGTTTGTGTGTGTGTTTGTGTGTGTGTGCATTCTGACTGTTGCTCAGGCCTGGCAGCTTTGAGAGCGATGACAGGCTCGGGTGTGTGAAAGCCACTGGATAAGAGGTTTAATGAGGCTGTAGGATCAATAGACAGGTTAGGGGGGAGCTGTCAGATCACCTTCCTGTCTGCCTGTATGCTGATAGCTCATCTTTGGCTAATGAAAAGCAAACATAAAAACACAATTTATCAGGCAAGTGTCAGTGCTGCACTACTACAAATGATCACATACAAGCATGTGTTACTGTTTTAAACTTCATGGAGATGAGCAGCACAGGCATGATTGAATGATAGAATAAAACAATTAATCAGAAATCCTTCCAAAATAACATGGATGAGGCGCTTGACAAAATATCACACATCTATATCTGAGCCCAGTTGAAAAAACTCAGACCAGAAAAAAATCACCATGTTTGATTAATTGAGCTAATTTACCTTGTCCTAGTTTATTTATTTATAATAAATAAATACATACATTTTATTTATTCATACATGCCACCCTTTGTGGAAAAGGTAGTGTGTTTGATTGAATTTGAAGTGCATCATATTATTAAAAAACATGCAGTTTTTATGTAGTATTGTAATATTAATAAAATAAATGGTCAGTTTAGTGTACTTTAAGACAACACACTTCATGATGGTTTCTTAACCCACTTAAGTATACATAAAAGTGTACTTTGTATTAATGACAAATAAAAAGAAGTTTAAATCATTTTGTTTAAATATATGTTTTTGTCCTTTAATGAAGTGTTCTTTAACAATGCTTTTTAGGAAACGCTTTTAGTGTGCTTAGAGTTTGATTTGATTGCAACTTCATCCTTACATAAATGTAATCCAAAAATGTTTATATACATGACATATAAGTATCAGTAGAAATGATGTTAAAGTATATTTTAGTTTACTATAAATGTCTGTACGTACATTTGGCAGTATACTTTAACCATATTTCAAGTAATTTTGAAATTGCATATAAAGATGTACTTACGTCCTACTTAAGTGTGTCAAAAAAGCACTCTAAAGTCTAGCTAATTGCATTTAATATACAATTAAACACATATATATATATATATATATATGT